>NC_056741.1:64210469-64265001 GCF_019279795.1 Protopterus annectens | reverse complement strand
CTTGCTGGCACCATGTCAGAGAGGGGAGAGGGAGTGCACTTCTGGGTGCAGTACTGGGGCATCCAGGAGTCCAGAGTCATGGCAGGACTGCTTGTCAAAGACCATGAGTAGAGACTGCTGCATGGCCAGTACCAGGGTTCCCAATTTAAGGCAGAAGCCTCGGACCATCTCGCCCATGAACTCACCAGTACCACTGGCATACCCTGAACTGGTGAGCAGGTCAAACATTACAATGTTTACCTAAAGTGGCATAAGAGGTACCTCTTGGAGCAGTGGATCCAAGAGGTTAGGACAGCAGGGGCTGTCCCAGCTGTGTGTAAGGATCACTCCACTACATGTGTAATAATTGCCAGATCATGTATATTATGGATAGGTATGGCTAAATATTCCTCTTATGTACTTCACAGCAGCAAGTGAGTGGGCTGCAAACCAGGAAGCCCATGGATGTCGCCTGGAGAGGTTGTGACACGAGGCAGGTCAGTAATACTCTTGCATATACTGTCACAGGAAATAAAGCTAAAAGCATTAGTAAGGTAATTGCCAGTATAAAACCTGTATTGTTTAAGGCAAGTACAGCATACACCGGAGGATATGGCAGGAAGAGTCTCATATAGTTTGTATGTAAATAAAATCATAATAGCCTAACAGTAAAGGTCTAACTGTTGGACTGCATATGTACACTCTGGTATCATATGGTAATGTAGATTTGCAATCACTTAATAGTACTCTTGTATTAAGCACTGTTACCCACACTGTGGAACCTAAATAAAATGTGTAGGAATGTCTGTATATGACTGGTGTAATCCCCAGAGGGCATTTAGTACAACTGAGAAACACATAGACAGAAAAAAGTGAAAAGGATGACAGCAAAATCCAAATAGCACATGCAACTGAGACGTGAACTCTTGTATTTTTAGCACACACAGCTATGGTTCGAATCCTGGCAGTGGCAGTAGTCTGCATTGTATACAGAATCATACCCCACAACTGTACAGATATGTCCAGAATGTTCAGTAAAGTGGCCCGTATCTGCTGCCTGTCACCCTGCCCCCCTTGGGAAATCAGTGGAATGATCCCAGACATATAGGCAGCAAACATAAAATATAACTCATTGACACACATCTTTGAGAACAAAGCTGGCACACTAGCAACTTCCAAAATCTTATGAGAGTAAGAGGCCACGTATGTCCCATTTATACCCCCATGTTGACAAGCTGTGACCAGAGTGTGTGCATGTGCATAATACTAATGTGGAATCTGGTACTGTGTGTGGCAACATTCAGGTAGTGCTAACAAACATTGCTCCCACATGTCTGTCAGATATGAACACTGTGCCCAGAAATAAAAGAATGATACCCTGTACTGGTACTGTTTACTTTGGTATTGTATGGCATTTTGACTGATCAGTTGCTCTGAAAAATAAGGTATTACTCATCACTGTCACCCACACTGTCCTACAAAATATAACTGTCTAGGAAATCCTGTATGAGTGTTGTAATGCAAGGTCAGAATGTAAAACCACAGGTGAATTATAAGACAGAAAGCAGATAGGTGATATACAGCAATATCTATATAGCACACATAACTGTGATGGACAGTGTTTTAGTTTTAGCAGACACAACCATGGTCTGAATCCTGGGAGTGGAAGAAGGCTGCATACAAAATCCTACCCCATAACTGTACAGATAAGACCAGAATGTACAGTAAATGGGCTCATATTTGCTGCCTGTCCCCATGTCCCCCTAGGAAGTCACTGGGATGATCCCAGATGTTTAGGCAGCAAACAGGGAATACAACTGATTGTCACACATCTATGAGAGCAAACCTGTCACTCTAGCAACTCCTGAAACTGTTATGAGAGTAATAAGCCAAGTATGTCCTACCTACACCTCCATGTTGTCAAGCTGTGACCAGAGTGTGTACAATAACAGAGTGAGATGTATGTGCATAATACTAATGTCCAATCTGGTACATTGTGTGGCAACATTCAGGTAGTGATAACAAACATTGCTCCCACTGGTACGTCGGCTATGAACACTGTGCCAAGAAATAAAAAGCTTGATACCCTATACTGGTACTGTTTACTCTGGTATTGTATGGAATTGTGAGTGTTGCAGTTGCTTTGAATAATAATGTGTCACTGATTACAGTCACCCACACTGTGCTACATAAAATAACTGTGTAGGAAAGCTTGCATAAGAGCGTTGTAAGTCACTAAAGGTTAAAGAGGGCAATTGTCTAGATATGTCCCAGTTCACCTGCATGTGGTCAAGACATGGTCAGAGTCTGTGCAGAACAAGATGGACAGGTATGTGCACAACATCAACCTGGAATCTGGGAGTATGTGTAGAAACAGTTAGTTAGTGTTAAAAAACATTTCCTCCCCAGGTATACCAGGTAAGAGGTGTATACTCCAGGTAAAACCAGTTCATGTATAAAGATGACAACAGCCATATCACTGTCCAAACTAAAGCAATAGGGTAGTGTAGTAATACTTGTAAGGTACAGATAACAGCACTGACTAGGAAAGTAATGTGAACTACAGGAATATACTAGTTGTTAATTGACATCTTTCTCTCCCACCCCACCATATCCACAACAATAAACTAAATACCCACCTCAACCAGTATGTGATGACTTCACTGTTCTGTTGGGACATATGTCCTATTGGTTGATAATTATTTAAATTTGTTTCCATGCTTGTGCTATGTTGTGCATGCTTTTGTTATTACCACTGTGGTCCCATATATGCATGTGTTCCATTTGCTATGCAACCGTTCTGTATCTGGTGTCTGGGTTAATGGGAATATCTATGCATGCTGTTATACCTAATCCTGGAATTTGTTGACTATTACTACTCACATATACTGATACACCATAAACACCATAGCACATATGGGAATGCGGATCCCAGCAGACCCACCTGTCCCACCTCAGCTGGCTGTGGCACCGGGCACCAGCACACCTGGGGCCCAGCCCGGGACCTCCTCTTAAGTTGGTTCTGCACCACCTTCGGCTGGAACTGCCTTAGTGGATAGGGCTCACCCCCCCTGGGAGCGGGAGTGGAGAGGATGCTGTCACCAATTGCCAGGTCTGGGTCATGGTGCATAGAGAGCTCAATCAGCAGTTTGGAGATCATCTACACCAGCTAGAGCACCACATGTCATGACTAGAAGGTCGACCTGGCTCTCCGACTCAGCTCTCAGCATAGCCAGCTTCGGGGCCATGAAGGTGCAGTGGTGACTGCCCATGGGTGGGGATCTCATTCCCACTGTTTCCACTAGGGGGCTCATGGGCTTCTGATTTCCCAGCACCCCTCCCCATCAAGGTATTTACCCCCCATATTTGTCATATACTGCCCCTGTATGCATCTTGTTTGTCTTGTCTGTTAACCTACCCAACCTAACTCCCCAAATATACCTACTATCCATCCCCAACATCCCACTCTCACCTGAAATAAAAAGGGCAATCTGTTCCCAAAAAAAGTATCGGCCCATACATAGCTGTCCATTTTGCACATGTGTCCACTGGACACATCTGGTCTAATTGGCATCACAACATATTAATGTTGTCCTCACCCCTCTCTCAGGGGTTTGAGTGTCTAAATCTACCTCCAAAGTCAGTGTATATGTGCAGCTGTTGCTGTAGAAGAAATGGGCAGCTATGGACCTTCCCTACACCCTCCTGCACATCCCTAGCTATTTTTCCTTCTGTCTTTCCCTCTTTGTGTCCCTTTTTCACCACTTTCCTATCAACTCTTTTTTCTTTTCTTTTAAAGAAATTAGCTCGGGGGTAAGTGGGAGTAAGCAATTTTAAGCAGCAGTAAGTGGGTTTAAGCCTCTTTGCGCAGGAGTAAGCAATGCCTACACAGGTTAAGCAATTTAGAAGCTAACTGAGTATAAGAAACTGCAACCAGAAGTTAGCAGTGCTTACCTCCACTCAAATCCCCACAAACCTGCTTACAACTGCTTAAAAGTGCCTTAATCACTGTATCCAATGGCCCTTGTTCTGGCCAGCAACAAAATAAACAGCCTCTGCAAGACTCAAACCTAGGACGCTGCATATCATAGCCAAAGTGATTTACCACTAAGCCATGTCAGATACACATAACTTGAATGTTTTCACAAACATATCATCCCGCCCAGTCATTCAACACTACAGGCAATGTATTTAAACATGTAGATGTATGTGTGTGTGTATACATATATTAATATCTAAATAGATATATACATATCTATATATGTAGACATATATATATATATATATATATATATATATATATATCTATATATATATATATATATATATATATATATATATATATATATATATATATATATATATATATATATATATATATATATATATATATATATGTACATATATACATATATATATAGAAATATATACACACACACACACACACACACACACACACACACACACACATATATATATAGATAGATATATATATATATATATATATATATATATATAGACATAAACATTCATACATATGCATACATCTATAGATACATATGCCTACAACTATATATATATATATATATATATATATATATATATATATATATATATATATATAGTGACTACACGAAACAAAACATCGACATTAAAACATCGACAGGACAGGTATACGAAAGGACAGCGCTAACATGGGTCCTGCAAGGGGGAAGTAGTATGGGTACAGTATAATTTCATATCCTTTACTTCCCCCTTGCAGGACCCATGTTAGCGCTGTCCTTTCGTATACCTGTCCTGTCAATGTTTTGAAATGTCGATGTCAATGTAGTCACCGATATATGAACATGTCGTGTGTTTGACATGAACCCATATATAGATATATATATATATATATATATATATATATATATATATATATATATATATATATATATATATATATTTATATATATGCAGATATATGCAGATATATATATCTATATGGGTATATACAGACATACATCTGTAGATAAAAATGGGAACATTTCCACATGCACCGTTAATGGGGTTGAAGGTGCCCAAACAACATACGTCTTGCATGAATAGGTATCCCCTCCACAGCCAAACACGTCTGCCCTGCAATACACTACCAACTGTTGTATATACCATAACCAGGACAAGACACAACATGGGCACAAGATGTTAACAGTACTCCATCCCACCTGTATGATGTCTGGCCGGTATCAGTAACATATCATGCAGTACAGTCTGGCTACCATAGGAAATGTACAATGTGGAAGCAATCAACATCCCTAGGATACATATACACAGACACATATATGCAGATACAGATATATATAGTATATATATATATATATATTATATATATATATATATATATATATATATATGTATATGTAACTACACATACACACAGAGATATGTATAGGAAGATACATATGTAGAAGGTGCACACAATACGGAACAGTCACTATGCCTACAGTTATCACCTTACCAACTGGACACTGCATGAGCCACCCATACAAATGGCAATCATTGCCTGCAACATATACCCACAGAGAGGTCAAAGGATATAACACCACACACATGTTTGCATACATGGGAAAGCTTTATTTGTGTACTATTACAGTTGTATATGCCATGTCATTTAAACACCGATATCCATATAACCAGAGTAATGCAACTGTGAAGCAGTTATACTAATACAGTAGTTTGGAAAGGTTTGCATATGTTGCTGTCCAGGCCGAGGCCTTCAAGTAGTACAATAGTAAAGACAGACTGGGCCACAGGATACCAAACAATCAACAGTAAGTAATGCAGATGTATAGTCCATCAGCCTCTATCCACAATCTGTACAGAATCCCTAGGGGGTAAAGACCTCAGTTGACACAATGGGATGCATCATTTACATAAAAAGGCATAATTGACACCATCACAATCACACTGACAAACAGAACAGTCTGTATGGCAGGAGGCAGTAGGCCTGCATTTACCCAAGGTGAATTGTATTGTAATGTACATCCAGATTCCATAAGTCAGCTTACCCCTGATAACCCCACATGTTGTAACAGCCTAGGTTAGTTATGGTGCATCCACACCCTAGACTCAATAATACAAGGCCATATACCACTGTTACATACACTGGCCTCTGGAGTGCATAAGGGCACACAAGTATTGTGTAGGTGAAGCCCACACATATATGGGCCCAATCCCACAGTATGTGTGGGGGACACAACAACAGAGGACTGATGGCATGAATGGTACTCACAGTCTACTACATAACAACCCCTGACAGCATGTCATATGTACAAAGCCTGGGATGTAGGTGGAGGACAAAGGCTAAAACACAGGCCCATATGTGTAAAACTGTTGTCATACACCAAGTAAGTCACTGGTGTTACAGGATAGTCTGCAGCATACCCTTAGTCAGAAATATGAAGTTAGAAACAGAAATGGATGTAGCCATGTACTGATAGCACTCAACACAGACACTGCCAGTGATATATCTGACACAAGACCTGTGTGGTGGACAGACAAAACATAATAGGCACACCTCTGGCCATCAAGAGGATAGACCCACAGTTGAGAGCTTTGCAGACAGACTGCATTCCAAGTTAAACTATTATGTACACACAAACCCACCGGTGCTATACAATGCATACAACAACACTACTCACACTCTATCTGTAGTTCTGGAACCTCCTACAAATATGTAGCTGGCCTGAGTGTGCAGGGTCTCCTGTAAGAGGTATTGCTACCTGCTGTTTGTAACACTGCTGCCCACACACAGGAATGATGTCCATCATACAGGAAATCTAAAGGGACCATTCCCACAATATGTAGGGATTTGTAGTAGTTGGTTGCCCTGACAGTGGTAATTGGAAGTACTACACAGTATGCTGCTGCAGATAGCAAGTGGAAGACACTGATTTGTGCAGAGGCCATCACCTGATCATGTGCATCACCTACAAATTCCATGCTGCAATCTATGCAAAGCAGCTTGTTCCATTTACTGGAGAGAGGCTGAGAGTGAGAGAGAGAGAGACAGAAATATATATATATATTTAGAGAGAGAGTGTGTGTGTGTGTGTGTGTGTGTGTGTGTGTGTGTGTGTGTGTGTGTGTGTGTGTGTATAAGGCACAGAAAAAAAAAGAAAACCATCCAGAAGAGGCTGCATTCCCAGAACAGGTATGTGAAATATACATGTATGTAGCTGGCCTTAGTACCTGGACCATAATAATGGGATAGTTGATGTGAAATGATTTATATGTGCCTTCAGGTGTTGTTGTAATGATGTTCAGCTGAACAACTGCTAAGGACAATAGAGTCCATCCCTGTGGGTAGTGAGCCATACCAGTTAACCGTGCAGAGCAGCACTGACTGATAAGATGTAAGCCACCATAGTGTGTGTTGTGTAATGGGAAGTATGTCTATTACATGGCCAATAGTTGGTGGTGGAAGTAATGTCATTTTGATGGACATGTGGGTTCCACAGCCCACCTCTTGCAGGATAATCCGGTTAACCTGTATTGTAGCATACAGGAATGCTATAGGTGTGTAATAGGGTTACAAACAATCTGGCCCTACATATCCCCCCTAATGTCAGGCTGTGTCCATATGTGACAACCCTCTGTGTTGTAGCAAGGCAGAACAGTGCACCTGTTCAGGAAGGTGTTGTGAGATTATAGACCTGATGTCTGAATGTACCCTACATATAGATATGCATATGTGTATATATATATATATATATATATATATATATATATATATATATATATATATGTACATATATATATATATATATATATATATATATATCCACAAATATACAGTGTGTAGACATATATATGAGCACATATATACATCACATATATCTACACATACATACACACACACACACACACACACACACATATATATATATATATATATATATATATATATATATATATATATATATATATATATATATATATATATACCTATATGCATATGTCTACATATATACATATACAAACACACACACAAACATATATGTATGTAAATACATGTCCCCTATATTACTACCACAGTTCTGTATGCTATGTGTGAGAAAACAGCACACATAGCAGTACACACAGATATCTACAGCTGTCAGTGTGTGGAACATGGACAGGTATGTCACATGTGAACCCCTTGTTGGGATCACATTGCCCTTGTGTGTGATGTATGACATGGGAATATGGGGATGTATGGAAGGTATAGTTGTGGAGCTGGTCAGGGTTGCTAGATATAGAGGACAGCCTACAGGGATGGTATGTGACACATGTGGTGCGTAAACATCCTGGATGGTGTGTGTGGTCTGTGATGTGGATGCCCTATAGACCTCAATATGAACACAATGGGAACAAGCCTCCCACCCACTGCTACTCACAAAAGCAGTCCACATCCTGAAGGTTCATAGGTTCATAGGTTGGTACTAGGCTATCAGCCCTAGGGCCTATACAAGCCTAGCCATAACAATTCCCTGGCTATTTCTTCCCACATTATTTACTTTCCTGGACCCCTGTCTAGCAGGGTGACTGACGTGATCCCTGGGGTGAATTTCCTTTCTCCCATCCAATCGTCAAGGTTCCTCTTGAAGAGGTCCAAAGATGCACTGCCTGGCCTGGAGGCTGAGGAGGAGGAGCATGTGGGCCCTGTGATAACATCCCACATGTGTCTGTGGAGCCCGTTATGGAACAGACCCTGGACATTATCTCAGCGGACAGCAACATGTCTATGTATGCCCCCGGGGGGGGGGACAATATCCCCTGGGTTGGTTCCACTTGATGGTATTGCTGGACCAGTATTTGAGGATGACCCAGGGTGGGACACACATGTGATGTGGCCTGGTAACATGAGCAGATGAGTACGAGGACTTGATTCTGCTGGACAATTGTACATATATATGTTATTGTGTCACTGTTATAGAACATATGTTGGTAGTAATAGTCTACACAATCTGAGAACATGGCCAACAGCATGCATAGATAACTGCAATAACACAGAATGTCAGATGTGCAGCACACACATAGCAAGCATACCACAGGCATATATGGAACCAATGTGGCCCTGACAATGACATGCAGGTGAATAGTCTGTAAAAGGCCAGCAATGATAGTGTCCACACAGGAAACATGGTTACAAACACATTGCACAAAGCGTGGTACAGTACAATACCTGCCCTACTGGTAGGTATGCTGTAGACACACCTATTGAGTTGTGTGTACAGTTTGTTGTCACTGATATGGTGGGGGTGACAGTGATGTGTATTAAGAACTGTGGTAACCTTGCTGGATGACTTGCTCACACCAGTGTCTATCTTTATGTCTTTCAAGCACAATGTCTCATGGTAGGCTGCCAGCTTACACAGCAGCAGAAAATGAAATCTTGCTGAATGGACTCATACAGCACTATGCAACCTTGTTTGGCTGGGCTGCCCATGATCAGCAGGAGTGGACCGCCCTGTGGAATGACCTAGTCCACAGGGTCAATGATGTCAGACTGCACAACCACAGTTATAAGCAGGTCCGGCATCATTGTTCTGACCAGCTTTGCAATGCCCGTCAGAGTGCTGCTGCAGTCTGGGGGATCATCTCGCCATGGGGGGCGGCCATGCCATCTATCCCTCCCTGACACGTGTGGAGGAGCTCCTGGCCAGCCTCGTGGCACCTGCCCATCCGGCCAGCAACCAACCGCCGGATACCTTTGTGGAGGTGGGTGCCACCCGCACACCAGCCGAGGAGCATGCAGGTAAGGCCACAGGGCACATACATAGACCAATGTTGCATATATATCTGCATCGGTACACATAGATCATGCATATCTGACATGTAATAGATAAATTTGTTACTGCATTGTAGTGATAAACAGATGTCCATATGTAATACTATTATGGAAATGTACTGTTGATGTATTGTAATACTGTACCCACCCTGTAGCAATGCCACAGTTGTGGCCACTGACTTTGCAACTCTCACCCTTTTATGTAGGTCCCTCCAGGATACCACGAAGGCAGCAGCCTGTAGCTGGTGAGCATGGTTTATGTAGATGCTTGCCAATATACTGGGCATGTAATGGCACTGGTATATTCCATGCACACATCTAACACACCTACCCAGAATGCATGCTGTACATATGCATGTATTGTTGCTGTAAAATGCACAACATCATGATGGGGTATTGGAAGGGTATATCAGACACCTGCATTGATAACTAACATCCTGTCATTGTGGAATGTGTCCACAGGGAGTAACATAATGGTGGGAGACATGGCCTACAGTAGGGACATGTTTGGAACAGCACCCATATACAGTGCAACACAAGTGTATATACCTGTAAGCCAATGGCAATTGCTGCAGAGATACACTATGGCATAAGGCATTACAGTGGTACACATTATCAGCTGGGACTAGGCTGTAACATGTGGTGTTCAGTGCATGGGACACTGCATAGTGACACACATGTGTAGGGCTTACTTGTCATGCATCTGCAAAAAGGCTGAAGGAGGGGGGAGGGGTGTCAGCATGTAACACCAGTGCACTGTAGCAGGGATCCTAAGGATGCTAAGAATGGCTGTATCTGCACGTAGTCAGGTTCAGGACCTGTGGCAGCCGTAACACTACCCCCATAGCAATAGTGATGGCAGTGTGTGAACATCAATGGATGTGCACATGAATAGACCTTGCAATCATGCAAATTAGGGGGGACATGTGTAGGGCAGACTGAACATACACTGGCAAATGCAGATGGCCCATGCTGGTATACCCCTGCCAGGAGTAGTGACTGCTGTAATACACACAACAAAAGGTGCAACAAACTGTCATGATAAGGGTGTGCACACATATGCCCACATGGTGTGTATGCATCATGGTCAGCATATGCACACCTAACACATTCCGTAGACACTGCATGTGAATGTACAGGACATATGTCACATATCGGGCTCATGTACTGTTAACATATGCGGTGATGTGGTCCCATGGCAGATCAAGTATGGGTGCGTCATACCAATAAGGGTATGTACACCCCCCATAGCCATGGTATGCTCTGATGGTTGTCAGTGTAAGAGTATTGGATTGGTCATACATGCTCCACTGATGTTGAGAGCTGTGAATCAGGCTTCAGGCATTCACAAATGACATCAGTCCACATATCATCCCAGGTATTAGTTGCTGGAAAACATAGGGGCTGTGAGCATTAAAGCTGACATAACTGACACAGTAGTACACATTCAGCAATGGGCTGTACACCTGTGAGGTGTGGTGCACAGTACATGGCAGGGTGCAGAACAGGTGCACAACAATACTGTGTACATGGGTGCAGTGGTATTCAGGGGAAGGGGCTTCACCTAGTGACACAGCACATGCATCACACTCATGTATACTGTTGCTAGGATGGATTGACTATAGCTGCACTGCATGCTGTTGGGTACCATATGATATGCATGCTGACAGAAAGGTAATAGGAGGACTGTGTGAAATATCATTGTGCAACCTCACCTGTATGTGTGTGTGTGCATCCTCATGGGTAGTTAGTTTGTCTGTGGCATCACTCTGGTGAAGTGGAGGACAGTTGATACATGTAGGATGCGTGTGTGCATGTGTGTGTGTTTGTGTGGCTGGCCATGTATGCACGTGTGATTGTGGGGTGTTCATACAGCAGTACCTCCCTCTGGGATCATGCAGTACATGGACATGGACTGCCACATTACACACCAGGAATACTTGTCATGTGTGTAATCATAGGACAGCTGATAGTATAATATGGTCTGCAGCATGGAACAGGCATTGAGAGGGAAGGTAGACACCAGGTACACCCTTAATATCACATTCAGCAGAGAGGTCATTTACAACCCACGTATGCAGCACTACAGATGCATTGAGGAAGTACTAGTCAACACCAGGGAGTGTATTCAAATATTACAGGTGTCACATGATAGGCTGATTGAGCAGCATATCTGGCATGTACTGAGCATTACATACACATGACACAACAGTGCGTGACATTATGGATAGAACATAGTAGCCCACACATATAGGGGCCATGCTCATGATGTCCGAACATACACAGGGTGAACATCAAATGACAGCAGTGAGGCCATCTAAAACCACTACACACAGGTCAGGTAGGTAATGTAGTAACAGGTCTTGTGTTGTGATCGCTTGTGTAGGCATTTAGAGGACTGATATGTTAATGAGTGGTGTCAATGTGTGTATGTTACCAAGTGTGATGCAGGATGGGGTACACATGGACATATAAGTGGGACTGTCTGTAAAGTCATGGACAGGAAGGTATTACGGCAGTGTGTGTATGTATATGTGTGTGTGTGTGTGCGTGTGTGTGTGTGTGTGTGTGTGTGTGTGTGTGTGTGTGTGTGTGTGTATGTGTGTGTGTACTGTTAGGGAATGCTATACAGGTTTTGAAGTGCATTTAATGTTTTCCCCCACAGGTGGCAAGGTGGATCAGGGTCCTTCCTGCATGCAATCTGATGTTGGTGTCCATACAGACATCAAAGATGATGATAGTACTGTTGAGGCACAGGTGGGGTTGTCAGGGGCTGACACTGTGCCATCATTTGACATCCCCCTTTTAGCTACCCTTCTCCTGCACACAGTTTCAGTGCCTATGCATACCCCATCACCAGTGGCCATAGTGGAAGGAGAGCTGGTGTTTGGTGGCAGTGCAGAGGAAAGTGTGGTAACCATGTCTACTGTGTCTGGTCATATCAAGCATAGCCAGATGTCCAGCAGGGCACCACATAGGCAGATGTCCCAGGGTGCTCATGGTAGGGCCACTGGACATCATGCCCCTGGCAGGGGTGACATAGCTAGTACCAGCAGGTGCATGTTTCAGGCTGTCATGGTAGTGCAGGCATGTATGGAACATTACACTAGACAGGGCCTGAGGCTGCAGAGGACTGCTCTCATATCTGTAAGTGACAACATCCATGAACTGTCTGGTGTCATCCATGCGTATACCGAACACATGGCTAGATGGCATGGTGAGATGATAACCCTCATCACCCATGGTATGTCCATGCTTGAATGTGTGATGGGGGTGTGGCGAAGGCTGCATGGAAGTAAGCCAGCAACACCAACTGCTGGCAGTCAATGTGGACATGCGAGGACACCAAGGGGCTCCCATAGTGGCAGTGCCAGCCCCAGCAGTGCAGGGGAGGTGCTGTCCACCCCACACAACAGCAGGCCACATGCACATGGTCCTGGCCAGTCCCAGGAGGGACCTGGTACCAGTGGAAATTTGTCATTGGCAGGTGAGAGTAGCCCATTGAGGCCTGTACCTGGATGTGTCCATGGAACCCCTGGCAGGCACAGTCCACATTTCCATGGCCGGAGGCAGTGAACTGCACACCCTGTCAGGTATGGTCTGCAGCTGTCCATAAACACCTGTGTAGGCAGCCACATGGCAGAACTGTGTGCATGCATACCCACACACTATACAAACACATGTAGAGCAACCCCCTACCTACACACACCACATCACCATGCCCAGCTCACCTCAGTATATCCCTCACCCACACACATGGTGTCAAATGTATGGCCCACCCTCGGCCTCTGGTAAACCAACAACACACCCTGTGCATATGATGATACCTGTGCCACATCCCTGTCATTCATACCATCAATGCAGGGAAAGGCTAATATGGTTCTGATGCACATGGTGACTGTACTACATTGTACCACAGTACTGCAGTGTAACATGTTGTAAGGAGTGAAGTGTAATGCATATATGTCAGGTAGTGTAGCCATCTAGCAATGATGCATTATAGCTGTTAGTAACACTGGTTGATTGTGGTCTCTATAATGTTATCCATTTGTGTTGTTGGTGTACATGTGTCAGCACGAGGATGCCCTGTGCATATGATGATACCTGTGCCACATCCCTGTCATCCATACCATCAATGCAGGGGCAGGCTAATATGGTTCTGATGCACACAGTGACTGTACTACAGTGTACCATAGTACTACAGTGTAACATGTTGTAAGGAGTGAAGTGTAATGCATATATGTCAGGTAGTGTAGCCATCCAGCAATGATGCATTATAGCTGTTAGTAACACTGGTTGATTGCGGCCTCCATAATGTTATCCATTTGTGTCGTAGGTGTACATGTGTCAGCACGAGGCTGGTCTGCAGTCATATTCCACAATGGGGTATGGCACTGTGGTGACATCATGGCTGTGACATATCTGGGGTACAGTTGAACACATGTCACTGGTTAGTATAACAGTTATTGACTGTGCCACATGGACAGGTGACCCGCTGGATCATGTATACCCTTCAACCTGATGTAGGCCCATCTACATACATTCACACTGTTAATTGGCAACACTAGGACTAGACCCCTACCTAGGTATGTAGTGATATGCACACACCACATAGCATTTAGGGTGAGGTATGTCCCAGGTTACATGTTACATGCAGAACACCCCCAGACATGTACAGTATGCTAGTGGGGGATGTAAAGGGTGTATATGGAAAATACGTAGTGTGACATACCTTCATAAATGCATTAACAGACACATAACAGGCAGACACACATCCGAGAGACCAGGGCCTATCGCTGCTAACTAAGTTGACCATGTGTCCAATGTGTTGCAGGTAGGCTGCATACAGCACATGCATAACTGGCCTGGATTGTGGTATCAGTTACCTGGATGGTTGATGGTGACACTGGTAACCATAAAGTGGTACATGGGACATATACCGTGTATACCTTGGTGTAATGATGTGTACACAGCACCCACATCCCCCAGTGGATATTGTACTCCCTGAAACCCATGATGACACTCTGCCATACCCATCACACATTGGCCAAGACTGAGATACAACCCATAGTATACCCCAACAGTGGTACTACAGGGATATGCATCTAATACACATGCCACATGCGTAGTAGGGTGTTGCATTGTCATGCTTCACCTATGGGCAGCAACAACAATATCTGTACTACTGTAAGGCAATGGGTATTGTAATAGGAGTATGTGGCCTCTGAATGCTTTACCTACAGATAAATGGGCATGCACACATACACACACTTGCCAGAACACAATGGGTATCCCATGCCTATCAACCCATTTGTACAACACTGTTGTGCTAGTACTGCAAGGCTTGTGTAGCCGGTATGGCGAGGAGCTTAACAGCGTACATGTAATGTCCCATACAGCAACAGCTACAACTGACTATGGCAATAGGTGTTGCAGTGGTTGTGAAGGCCCTCATGGAATTACCAAGTACAGGTGTCAGTAACTCTCATGGCTATTACCATGTACTGACTGCAATCCTCATGCTATGCTTCTGCAGTGTGGGTAGCACAAGAAACATAAGGCACCACATACTGCCCAGTCTGCAGATGACCCTACAGATAGGGGTTTCCTCATAAACATAGCACTGACATGACAGGTATTAGAACATGTAGGACAGTCATATCCACACACACCCTGTTAAACCAACATTACTCCAAATGCAGTAAATCAGCACTTACAGTCTGTAGTCAAGTCAGACATATCCCCCTCCTGTGTGTAGACCTGCTTCCACAGTGTATGTTGTTAGAGGTAAATCCACAATCCATCTGTGATGCTGTTTGCCAAACAACAGATCTAGGTCCTGCTCACAGTGAATGAAAAGGCCCAACACCAACATGATGTTCCTAGATATTGGAGTGTATTTCCATGCATTTGGCTATGGGATTGTTACCACAGCTGTTCCACATGCAATCAGCTAGAGGAGAGCTGCAATTCATGAAGAGGCTATCAGCTGATCATGAGCATCACTTGCAATACACATGCTGCTGCCTAAGCAAAGCAGGTGTAAGTCTCCACATCCACCAGAAAGGGAGTGAGAGAGGCAGACAGAGGCAAAGATAAGTCAGGGGGGGTGGGAGAGTAAAACTTAAGCATGTTTGTGTCACACACCTACCAGTATAGGGTATCAAACAACTGACTGACTATGTATTGCTGTCACATGTCTATGCAGTTATTGGATGCGCCACATAGTTTACATTTTGAGGAGCCCTCTAAAAGTATATGTGATGGTGAGTGACATCTGCAACAGTGATATGGTAGCTATACAGTAGGTGTAATACACATGCCTGTCCACATGAACACATGACAGCGTCAACAAAGCCGCACTCTCTCAGGGACCCACACACATTGACACACTTGGCAGGGTCAGGAATGCAACTCATAACTAGTTAGATTGCCACAATACAGTACTGTGCAGGTATCACATGCACCACAGGGGTTATCTAGAGGTTATAGAGACAAAGTGTATGTGGAGGTAACTGACATCAGACAGCATGCTTCAGTATGCCAATGGGGGTTGTAGTGAGTGTGAATGTGGTCATAGGCATCATACACCACACACACTGACACAGGGTGCCAGTACTGACATGCATGGGTGCATTGCTTCATGGGTTTGTAGTTGTTGACTGTTCCAGATGGCCATACAAGGCTAGGTGATGGGTATACCTTAGCATCAGCCACATGACAATGGTCTGCAGTGTGGCTCAGGGGTGTAGTGTCTGGATTGGCCCACACAGGTGGGTATTGTATTCACCATCCAGTCACCGGGGTAACTATTGTGGATGGCCATTGCTGTGCATTGCTTGCCATGTATGTGTTCCTTAGTCCATGACATGGACAGTGTGTGTGATGTGCACATTTCCCACATGCATGTACAGTGCATGTGGAACTGTACCTGGGGTGTCTGGCCCATGTTGTGTACACAAATTATCATCAGATGTGCCAGTCCTGGCCTCATGTGGTGGGAACTGTTAATGGACAGCAGGTTGACCCTGCATCTACATTGATAGCATGATACAGGTATTCCCTGGTGTCAGTGGCATCTGTCCATACAGGACATGTGTTTATGGCATGGTATGTCCTTTGTAGGTCACATTTGATGGCATGACAGATGTTGCAGGTGTCTAGTGGGGAACATAGGGAAGATGCACTGTCTGCATGTGCATGCCTATTGGACTGATGGGCAGGGTGCCATGCCCTCTGTAACCCACTGCAATCACACCATGGTTACTATCAGTGGGCAATATGCAGGTTACTACCAACATAGAAGTTGTTGCCAAGGCAAGTGTGTGTGTGTGTATGAGACATGGGTTGAGACTGTTCTCTGGGTAATACAAAGATTGCTAACTTTGTTCACCAGGCCTTGATGTCACATGTAGGGGTATGGATTTGCATGCCAGCCTCTTGGCTATTTCACATCTGTTATCCCTGTAAGATGGACATTGTGACATATACTAGGACCACCATATAAGAAATTTGCAAAACCTGCTCGACAATGAGTCCAGTTGTTACACAGTCACAGCCAACTCCACACAGGATACGAATGACAAACACAGACACACACAGACCTGCCATGTCTGGGATCAGAACTCCAACCTAACTAGTTTACCACACTACAGCAGTACCCAGTTATAGGACGCTCCACAGAGATTACTGGGCTACACTTTTCCCAAAGGTGTATTTCACAGTGAATGACATCAGCAGGCTTGCCAACATAGGGCATTTGAATTGTAGTGAGTGTGACTAGCCTAAATAGCATTGTTCCCTACACAGACATACAAACACACAAACATCCACAACTGCCATGTGTGGGAATAGAACTCCTACCAGAGTTCTATATCACACTACAGCATTATGCTGTTATAGGATGCGCCACAGAGATAACTGGAGTACTGCTTCCCCAAAGGTGTATTTCACAGTGAATGACATCAGCAGGCTTGCCAAAGTAGGACATTGAGTGTGACTAGCCTAAAAAGCATTGCTCTCTACACAAGCACACACAGTAGCCCTGCCTGGGATCAGAACTCCTACATAACTAGTTAAACACACTACAGCAGTATGCAGTTACAGGACATGCCACAGATATTATTGGAGTACACTTTTCCCAAAGGTGTATTTCACAGTGAATGACATCAGCAGCCTTGCCAAAGTAGGGCATTTGATTTGTTGTGAGTGTGACTAGCCTACAAAGCATTGCTTTCTACAGAGACAGAGACATGCACACAGGCACACACACACACACACACACACACACACACACACACACACACACACTCACAAAAACAGTTGTCATGTCTGATATTAGAACTCATACCTAACCAGTTTATCACACTTCAGCAGTACGTAGTTATAGGATGCACCACAGAGATTACTTGGCTACACTTTTCCCAAAGGTGCATTTCACAGTGAATGACATCACCAGCCTTGCCAAAGTAGGGGATTTGAATTGTAGTGAGTGTGACTAGCCTAAAAAGCATTGCTGTCTAAACAGACAGAGACACACACGCACACACACACTTGCCATGTCTGGGATTAGAACTCCTACCTAACTAGTTTATCACACTACAGCAGTATGCAGTTATGGGACGCACTACAGGGATTACTGGGCTACATCTTTCCCAAAGGTGTATTTCACAGTGAATGACATTAGCAGCCTTGCCAAATTAGGGCATTTGATTTGTAGTGAGTGTGACTAGCCTAAAAAGCACTGTGCTCTACACAGAGACACAAACTTGTCATGTCCGGCATTAGAACTCCTACCTAACTTGTTTATCACTCTACAGCAGCACGCAGCTACAGGACATGCCACGGAGATTACTTACCTGCATTTTTCCTGAAGGTGTATTTCAAAGTGGATGACCTCAGCAGGCTTGTCATAGTAGGGCTATGGGGAGGGCAGTGTGTGTGTGTGCATGGGCCATAACCCATTCATCTAGAGGTTGACACACCACATGCGGGCACATGCAGGGTTATATTCCACAGGTACGTGTATACAGCTGCTAGATGACTACTTCCTTGTACAGTCATGTTGCACAGCTAGCACTTGCACCACATAGTCTGTAATGCTGATGGATACTGGTGGCTAATGTCTACAGTGATTGACATTTACACCTCATGTGGTTGTAGCCATTTGGCTGTGTGCTGGGTGGGACAGGCCTCATAATGGATGTCTCCTTGTCACAGTCACTCTCTTCCACACATTTCTGTATGTCTACTTTTGGCTTATTATAGTGTGTTGTCCTTGGATATATGTCTGTATTCCTATCCACTGTGTGTGCAAATCATGACTGGTGCATATTGAGGAGTGTATGCACTAACATCTGCAACTGTCAGATATGTATGATCCACTGTTGTTTGCAGACATGGGCTTCAGTGTATGAGCATGCCCAGTATGACCTTTCAGTATGTTGTTGTCTGACATTGTCTTCATTCCTCTAAGTGTATGAGCATGCGCAGTATGCCCTTCGGTATTGAATGTGTGGATCGATTCCAGGTAGTTTGTACTCCAGTGCAGACCTTTGTGTTGCACACCTACAGTTTGCAAACTGTTTCTGCAGGGTATCCATCAATCATTTGGCAATATGGGAACAATCTGTGCAGGGGATAGTGTTTACTGTAGATGATTGTGTCTGTGCTGCTTCCGCTACATGGTACTGCTGTTAGCAGCGATATTCAGACATGTATACTGTTATTCACTGTGATGTTTTCTGTCTTCATGTACTGTCAGTTGGACATTCTTGCTCACAGTGATGTCTGGGGACAAGGGTGACTGCAGCTGTGTCCGGTATTGTAGGCAGACATCTACATATTTATGGTAAGTTATGCCATTCTGGAGGGGGAGCTACAGACACTTGCTGCTGGATCTCTGTATCCAGTTTATCACCTTGGTACAGTGCTGACAGAGGATCCCATACTTGTACATCCATCGACATGACAGTATGGCCTTATCTTGTTGTGGGAATACCTCACAGCTGTACAGATTCGCATAGGTTACCCAGAGGCAGGGGCCATGAGTCAGGACATTACCCCTATTGTGGTGTACCGCCAGGTATGTAGCCAGCAATTTATGTGTATGTAGCTTTGTGTCAGACCTTGCACAATCCATGCGGCCCATGTTCCCACACCCCCTCTGTTATTCTATCCTCTTCCATACATTATGCATACATTCTCTGATACTCTCCCTAAGGTTATCACCCCATCACAGCTGTGTTTTGGTGTTGGTCCACAGTTCATGCAGTGGGACATGGTGGACATGTTACTGTAGTTTGTCCACATAGCCTTGCATATGGCTTATGGGGAGTGTGTTATGTTGTTAATTGGGTGCCCATGACATAACATGCATTGGCAGTACATGTGAGACACAGGCCTTTGGCAGAGGTCTGTAGGCCATTTGGTGTTGATGCAGGCCAATGTGGCAGGCCATTGCATTCTGTCAGTCCTACAGTCTCAGACCGCCATACAGTATATTCTCCTGGGGTAACAGGGTAGGTGTGCTAGGTGTCCATGCCAATACCTTCTATCAGTCTTGATCAGGTGGTTTGGATGCTGGCTGGGTGCTACCTACAGCTAGGGACACACTTGCATGGAACACCTGCACTGCATGCTGCATTATTTTGCTATTGCCATGTACAGGTGTGGTCATATTGTACCCATTCCCCACAGCAGGGATACGACCAGAGAGGTACCTGTGGGTGGTGTTTGGTTGAGCTGGGTGCATGTGTGCTATGGACACTACTTGCATCTGACACACAGATATGCATGGGGCATTCCAGTTATGTTGGCAGGTGCAGATACATCAGCTGTTTCCCAATACATCAGTCCTACCTCCTTTGTGATCTGCAAGTGTTCGTCCAGACAACACTGGCATCCCTTACTACAGGATCAGATAATGTGATGCATACCTGTTTGTACAATTCCAAGGGTGTGTCCATTTCACAGTTACACAATATATACTGTATGTCTGGGGTACTTTCCCCTGTGTACGGTTTGTATGTTTCACCCAACAGCCATACCATGTCAATGTTTCAGATGGTGACACATATTACCACCATGCATTTACAATGGCTTACTGCTAGCAAGTGTTATACTGATGGGAATTGTCTTTGGCACTGCAGTTGTGAGGACTTGGCCCAGTCATCAGCAGTAGTGGGCAATGGCCACCAGGTCATACCTCAACACGCATACATACCGACAACTCTCACATGATATGAAACACACACCAACCTAACACACACATACCTGCATATTGTGCAAATGCTGCAATCTATCCTGCTACCTTGGACACCTCTGGGTATCTGTGCTCCACTGGTATTATACCTACACATACATGATATTACATGTCTGCATAGGGCTTGGGGGGGCACACCTGACTGTTTCTACATTTCTACACAGAACTGGGGGGCACACCTGACTATTTCTTCATCTCTACACAGGATTGGGTGGCCACACCCGACTTTTCTACATTTCTGCATAGGATTGTGGGGCACATCTTACTGTTACTACATTTCTACATAGGATGGGGGGCACATCTGACTATTTCTACATAGAATTGGGGGGCACACCTGACTGTTTCTACATATGATGGGGGGGGCACACCTGACACTTGTACATATTTGCTATGACTGTACTGGTATATCGGGTACTCCATTTCATTCTGTATTCTAACCTATCATGCTGACTAGAGGCATATCAGTGTACTACAGGTCTTAGGTTTGATTGACCTACATATTAGTTTCTGACTTTCTACCCTTCAGAACTAACATCCCACTGCCTGACCTGATGTAATCTGTCTGTGTAGGCCTGGGGGGGGGGTTACCCATAGGCATAATTCAGAGGCCATAGCACAGCCTTTGTTTGTGTTTGCCTACACCTATTCTGATGGCTGATACTGTTGTTGGGTATGTGAACCTCCCTGAGTGGCATGTGTGAGTCATATGGGCACACATTTGACCCAGCACATTTCCAGCAGTGGGTTTTGTTGCCCTGTGTAGTACTGGCTACTATGGTTACAACCATATTTGTTACAGATCTCATGGTGCCACTATAGGTGTCTACTATCTTCTGGCATCCTATTCAGCCACCAATTCCCTTGCATGCTCACATTCATACCATAGATACAAGTGACTACACATACTACTCCAATAAGCTGTTGGTAAGGGGAATTAATTACCTTGTGGGTGTGCCAGTATTGAGGATGGTGCTGAGGGCTGCCTATGTCGGATGCACATAGTACACTCCCTATACATGGTTGAGCACAGGTAGTGTCATATTTGGCATCCCTTTACTGTATGTCTGAGTCAGAGAGAGGTGTCATTCCCTGGGTCCCTACTGTGTCAATGTATGTGCTATGCTTTGCCCCTTTGCCAAGGCTATGGCATACTGGGCACACCTCCATTTTCCTACTGGGGCAGGCTCAGGTTGTTCTTCCTCTGAGTCACTCTGTGCCTGTGCAGGCCTTGACATTCTTGGGTGGCTGTGTTGCACTGCCCCATGCTGTTCCTGCTGCAGCTGTTTCTGCAGGATCATATTGTGTAGCATGGCACATACAATGACAATTTGGGTGCATGTACCTGGTGAGTACTGCAAGGTTCCAAAGGATGTGTCCAGGCACCGGAACCGTGACTTGAGCATCCCAAACACATGCTCTATTATGATTCTGGTCTGTGCTTGTGCCTCATTATGGTGTTCTTGTTTGGGTGTGTGTGCATTTCTGATGGGTGTCATCCGCCACGGCTCCAGTACATAACCAGCATAACTCACTTGGTGACCGTAAGGGATGTCCCCATTGGCAAATCTCTGGTACAGCTACATCAGATGCCAGATGTGGGAATCGTGATAGCTTCCAGGGCAGCCAGCACGCACATTCATTGTAATGCCTTGGGCATCACATATGACCTGGCAGTTGATGTTGGGGAAGCCCTTGCAGTTGATGTAGACCCTACCTCGCTCACCCGGTGGTGCTTTGATGCGTATGTGTGTACACTCTGTAGCACCCACCACCTCAGGGTATTCTGCTATTTGGTGGAAGAGATGCATATTGCTGGCCAACACCTCATGGGTGTTGAGGAAATATACGTGCTCACCGGTATGTGCTGACATAGCATCCAGGAACTGGTGGAATACTCTGGATGCTGATGCCTGTGAGATCCCCATGATATCCCCAGTTGGGCTTTGGCAGGTACCTGTGGCTAGTATTCCTAGGCCTACACATATCTTGATATCTACTGGGATGGGTTCCCCTCTATTAGTTCTGTGTGTCAGGTGTGGCCGACACAGCTCAACAATTTGCTGTAAGGAGTATCTGTCCACCCAATAGCGCTCCACTATCTCCATCTCGTGTAGCCCCTGGTAGGTTACCCTGGGTCTGTATACTCTTCTCCATCTCCTCACTGTGGGTTGGTCAACAGCATTCTCATCCTCACCACCCTCAGCCTCTTCCACATGTTGCTGTATGATAGCTGCTGCAGCCCCTATCATTTTGTTGTTTTGTTTGTTAAAAGTTCCCTGCTTGTATACACTGGTAGTGTAGAGTATGTGGGAACAACCAGAGGGAAAGGTGTTTGCACAGTTTATAGCAGTGTTCTGGGCTGGGCTGGTCTACTGCCTGTGTATTTGGCTGATCCTGATACATTTCACCTGCCGGCTTTTCTAGTTCTCCTAGATTACCTTCCTACTGCTGTTTTCCCTTCCCCATTTCCTTCCTGTTTGAGCCTGGGGGCACGCTGTGCAAGCAGAGTACTGAAATGTGCACAGAGCTGCTATTTCCTGGTTTACTTTTTTTTTCCTTTAAAACTCAGTGTGTGGTGCACACATCTGCTTAGGCAATGTAAAGAGTGCTAGGCAGCCTCAGACACACCCCCTTGCTTAGCTCTGCTAAGCTAGGAAAAAACCCAAGCCACAGGGCTCCAATCTGCTTACAGTATGCCTGACACTCCCCCTATGATGTCAGGTAACTCTTAACTCCTAGGCTTGCACCAAGCTATTCATGCTCTTACACTGTTGGGTGTTGACTAGCATGCAGGGGAAATCTGGGATTCAATATCATCCCCCTCATTTGCATAGGATTGCCTGCTAATGCATAGTTACATGTCCCACACTAAGCCCCCCCCCCCCAAGCAATCACTATTCACTGGCCATGTTGTCTTCTGCCTGCCATTGAGTATAATGGCAAAATAGTGATTTTGGTTAGATTGCTTATTTTATGTTTTTTTTCTTATGTTCCCCCCAATCCTGATTGCGCACCACTGCCCTACGCTTAATTAGCCGAGATCGGCTAAAAAAAAATTTATGTTGATTTTTTTATTTTTGCAACTGTTTTCCATGCCAATGGCCTTATAGTTGGCAATTGGCATGCTTTCTACATGATATCAACCCTTTATTTGGAGCTGTCATGGCTCCATTTTGTAATTTGCAGAAATGTACCCTGTTACTGGTGGAGTACATTTCTGCAGATTACACTAGTGCTACATGGCTGGTTTCCAGCTTCCTGGATCACAAATTCTCCTCATTTGCATGGATTTCTCCTGCAAATGGGGTAATTTGCATACAGGGGCTGATTCTGTGCAGGACTAGTGCAGGAGCGCTCGTGCACACCCCTACAGGTTATTACTGGATTGCACGGCAGACATATTGCCTGCTGGAGCTCCTGCACTAGTCCTGCATGCCATGCAGGCCTTGCAGAATCCAGGGGAGTGTCCCATCTGACTTTTTATTTTAAGTAACATACTTGGGTATTATTTGCAACTGCTCTGGGATACCTGCTTACTTAAATTTGCACTTGTCTTTAACTGAAAAACAAAAAGAGGAAAAAGGACAAATGTTGTTTTCTCCAAAAATCCTTATTTAGTAATACTAATTCTGGAGAAGAGAATTCAGTATTAAGGTGTAACTTAAGTTCATTGAATATGACTATCGACTAAGCATCCCTAGCTATCCCTTTGGAACGTTTTTAGTTATTCCTAAATGATCACTGATTTGGGTAGTATAGACATCTGGGCAAGCAAACTAATGGGTTCTTCAAGATGTTTTTATCTACTGAGTAATTACAGACTGACTCATGTAAGTGTTGAGGTGTGGACAGCTAAGCTTTCCTCCCACCCCCAATTCTTCAGCCACACCACAGATACTCACATTTGACCTTTCTTTACAAAATACACAAATCACATTATTTGACCACCCTCTTAAAGCCACAAAACACATACAAAGAAACACATACCCTTTGCTCAGATAGTCTACTAAACGTTGCACTCAACTCAGGACACACAAGCTCAAGCCAAAGCACATTCTCAGATCTCCGAACATCACCTGCTAACTGACTGCTATAATATTTACTACCTCAGCTGCATTCTGTTACTTATTTCCATATATTAATTCTCGAACAGCCACAATTGTCACTTCACAAACCACTAATCTGAAAACGTTTAAACTTACGTCTCTGTCAAGACTACATATTTTTCTCTCTTACCGTACCTATGTCTTACATTCCCATTCTCACATCACCCTATTTCTTTCCCACCAATACCAGTAACATCATCTCAAGGCCTCTGTCATTGGTGCTTCTTAACACTAAAAGCAGTAGAAACAAGAATGACAGCATAAGCTCTTTACTGACCTCCCGCTCTCCTGATCTTCTTGCAATAGCCAAGTCTTGGCTAAAGAATAACCATCATCATATACATCATTTCTTCCCTGGGTAGATTTATTTATTTCATGCTTGGCCAAACCTGGTAGTAGTGTTATGGTGCTACACAAATCTGTAATTAATATCTCAGTTATTGCCCGAGTCAATGCACCCTTTGACTCCAACACCAAATGGGTACTAACTAAACTTCCAGGCAAGTCCTCACAGCACCTATACCTAGCTATCGCCTATCTGCCACCTTTTGTTTCACGCCACATATTTAAACAACTACTCAGTCCATAACATCTCACATCAAACTAAATAAATGTGTTGTTATACTCTGTCTGTATCCTTACTCTGGAACTTTTGGGACCAATAAAGCATAATTCAACTGAATTTCTTGCAGATATCAAACTACTCTAACTAGCTGACATCACAATTATACCCAGTCACGAATTTGATTACCATTCACTTCTTGACCTCATTATTACATCCCAAAAAGACTTTATCTCCTCTATCTCCATTCACACACCTACCTTTAGTGATTGTTGCCCTATCACATTAACCCTAAAACATTTACAGATCATGTAGCCCCCCCAGGCTAATATGTTTTGGACCAAAGCCCTCTCATTAAATCCCCATTCTACACTCAAAGCTTGCTGTGATTGGTCCCTACTTTCTTGCTCTCCGATGCTAACTTTGCACCCCCAGTAAACTAACAGACTTACTACTCTTACTTCAGGATACCCACTTCTCAGTGATTTCAAGGCTATTAAAAAACCCAAAACTGAATGGCTATCTTTTTTACACCTAGCCTGAGTGGAATTTTACACCTCCTGACACACAAAGAGTTCCTGAGTGCATAGTCTTAGTGTGAGCAAAAATCCTGAGAATGCACCTTTTTCAATCTAGGTGTAAACAAATGTGATAAATATGTCAGCCAGATATCTTAATAATTTTATATTTCACAAGTAATCAGATAATGTATACATTTACTTATTATAATTATGCTAACAAGTTTTGATATTTTTGTAACCTTTGCAAACAGACCTCAACTATCACTGTGACTTTTGTTTGGACAGATGTGAGATTCATTTGGCTGCAAATTCCATTTTTGAGATATTTGCATAATTGTATATGCTATGCATATCTGATTATTTAATGGACAGATACATGTAAATATCTTTCATGCAGTGCTGGTTAGAAACCACCTATCAGTGCAAAGTTTTTGAAGTCACTGTATATACTTAGTTGATACCATGGAGCCCCATGTAAATACCCTTGGCTAAAGTTATTAATATAATTATGAACACAAGCCATGCCCTCATAATATTTCTAGGAAACTCATATGTTTTATGTTACCAAGTACTCTACCTCTCAACCTCTCAGAGCAAGAAATCTGGACAAAGCCTAAAATCATGGGGGGACAAAGGCCCAAAAATAGGGACAGATTTTAAATATTGCTCTTATAAACTTAGAGAGTTGATAGAATAATATATTTGGCATTAGCATGCATTTTTCTGAAGGATATGGAGTCTGAAATTCAAATGTCTGTCACTATTAAATGACTTCAGTCCTCAGTGATTTGTCAGAAAATCACAGATTTTAATAGGAACAGACTAAAAATATGAGGTAACAATCTGGACATTCTGCAAAAATCTGTACAGTTGAGAGGTATGCAAGTACCCTACTTATCTGATGAGCCATTAACGACATCTGTGATGTCAGGTTAATATCCCACCAAACAGCCACCAATATGTGACATCCAGTTAATACTCCACTGAACTGCCACCAATTTGTAACATCCCCTACTATCCTGGGTCAGTAACTAAGGAACTTCAATCCTCACCACTGACTCCGGTGTGAGACTACCACTTAAACAGGAGTAATATTTCACAAATTCCCTTAGGAGCACAACAGGAACACACTCCTTATCCTGGGACTGGACTGCATACTTTTGTACACCACTAATGTAACTCTTTATTACACACTCCAGAGCAATGTGTTCCAGTTTAAGATGTCTGATACATGCACAATTAAATAAATTGAATCTCACACATCCAACTAATTCTAAACAGATTTCCAACTGTGTACCTTCCCCAAAATAATGCTTTAACAGGCTGCCACCAATCAGAGTATCTACATGCCATTTT
The DNA here is from genome assembly GCF_019279795.1 of Protopterus annectens. Taxonomy (NCBI): domain Eukaryota; kingdom Metazoa; phylum Chordata; order Ceratodontiformes; family Protopteridae; genus Protopterus; species Protopterus annectens. Next base: position 64,237,403 of record NC_056741.1, on the reverse strand, counting down.
AAAGGGGTGTCCAGTTATTACAATTAGATATTAAAACAAATGGCAGAGTTTGAATTAAAGCAGCTAGGCTTTTGGAGTGGCACAGGAATTATCAAAGCAGGTATATGCACTTTCAAATTACTAAAGAATGCATTGATTGACCAGCCACAATGTAAGATAATTAAAAGATTTAATAATAACCAACATGATTGAAAATGTAAAACAGTAATTTCATGAAAGTGAAAATAATACTGAAGGATATAAATCCAACATTTAGAAAAACTCTTGACTAATTAGCTGTAATTTCCTAACTAACTGAAGAACACTGCCCCTGATCTAAATTAAATATTACAACAGAACATAGGAAGTCTTACTGTTCTTGGTGATTTCTTTGGGTATAAACTATTCCACTGCTCAATACAATAACAGCTATAAACACAACTGAGAACTCAACTCAACTGAACTGTTTAAACTGTCTTTGGCAGGCTCTTTTAAAAGCTAGGTTAACTGTCTTAACTATTCCAGTTCTTACTTTCATTTCACCCTCTTAAAATCAACAAACGGCTGTTTATTAAAGTTCCTTCCTGTCTTTCAGTCTCTGACAGTAAACACAGAGCATCTGAGTACATTATGATGACATCATCTGCGCGTCAGCTGACTCAGAGACACTCTGCATTTAGAATCTCCTTCATAAACATGCACAGGCAGACATGTAGAAGAACATTGTTCAACTCCTTAAACATCCTGCACAAACAGAATATCAATCAACATGTAAGTACTTATTTACAATATCATAGCTAGTCATGCTGGCATATAATACACAGGTTAATCTGAAATTATGTACAAAACTTCAGGCAGACATGCTAGCACAAATGAGAGTGTCTAATTTCTTCTCAACCTCCCTGATGACTGGGCATGTGAAATACTGAATTACAATTAATCTAATTGCACAATGCCAGAGATATGTACAAAAATATGATAACTATGCTAATATGCATTTCTTATTATTGAACAAGTTTGAATATTTGCCAAAGGGTAGTATGCAGACAGCTGCTATTAGTGATAACTTCTGCAGTATTATGTAAGCTTTCATTTCATACTGTGAATTACCATGTAATCACCCTATGGTTCATGATATTAATATAATTATTGACATATGTGGTATACTCATAATAGTTCCAGGAATTAATAATTTATGCTACCAAGTGCCCCTCTCACCTGATGAGCAATTCATGACCTCTCTGGTGACTGGACGTTTGAAACACCAAATCACAATCCATCCAAGTGCAGTATGTCATTGATATGTACAGAAAAATAATCAATTATATTGCTATATAATCTTATTATTGAACAAGTTTGAATATCTGTCAAATGGTAGCATGCAGACAGCTGCTGTCAGTCACAACTTTTAAAGCATTATACTAACTTTCATTTCATGCCATGACATACCACGTAATCACCTTATGGTTTACATTATTAAAATAATTATTGATATATGCCATACACTCATAATATTTCCAAGAAAAAAATCATAATTTTTGTGTTACTAAATAGACCACTCATCTGAGGATCCATTTATGACTTCACTGGTGACTAGGCATGTGAAATACTGAATCACGATCCATCCAAATGCAATATGCTAGCGACGTGTACAGAAATATGAATAATTAAGCTAATGTGCATGTCCTACTACTGAGCAAGTTTGAATATCAGGCCCAAAGCTCATAATTCTTGACACTCATCTGAGGGAGGAAATGGAAATGCAAACTTTCTAGAGAAACAGGTCTACCAATACTGACTGCCTAATGGAGTGACCAGTGCCTTCCTATGCAGATTGTGACTTACATACCTCAAAGGGCCATGGTCAACATGTCTAGGTAAAGCAGCAATATAACCAGTGGATACCTGCCCAAAGACATGGACATTGTGCCAAAAATGGTCAAAATAAATTAAAAAATGACTGACCATTAGATGTGGACTGCAAACCTTAAAAGGCTATACAGAGCCAATACTCCCTGTCCCCATGACCCCACAGGAACAGTGCCACTTCTACTCCTGTCCCTTCAGGGTCTATACAGATCCACTTCTCCCTCTCTCCAAGACTGGGCAGGAACAGAGCCACATCTACACCTGCTTGGACAGGAACTGACCCATCTCTACCCCTGTCCCAAGCACTGTTATACCATGAGGTCTATACTTGTAACATTGGGAAGAATAACCTTTTGAGTAATGTCACTGAGATTATTGTACACACAGACATACTCAAACATACATATATGAGTCCACGTCAAATAAGTGAAAGCTCATAACAGAGGAACCTTAACTTGACTTTGTCAAAATTGCACAAAATCGAAAGTTTACATGATCAAACCATGGAACATCGACAACAATTCTACAGTTACCCCTAACCAATATAGCAACTAAAAAAATATTACAAAATATCAACTAAATCTTTCTGGTCAGCGACACTAATAAGCAACTCACCCTACACCACAAGTTCAAAATCCACTACTGACTCTTCCTATAATTCTACATCACCTTAAAGGAACAGCACTTCAATAAGTAATTAAAACACTATAATGACTATATTACACCATTTTTGCAGGGGAGCAAGCCCCCCTGAATCTCCCATCCCCTCCGCCAATTAAATATAGCAACTCTGATATCGCACTGCCACAAAGAAAAGGGCATATTTAGAGGTATGTTAATAGTGCTGTGAATGATTACATGTTAGTAACCTCTCTTTGATGTTTCCGTGGTTTGATCATGTAAACATTTCATTTTGTGTAATTTCAGCAAAGTCATCTTGATGATTAGGGTTTCGTTGTTATGAGCTTTCACTCATTTGAAGTAGACCCATATTTATATGTACACACATATACAAGTATATGCATATGTGTACATATCCACACACACACACACACACACACACACACACACATATATATATATATATATATATATATATATATATATATATATATGTATGTATATTTATATATGGATCCCTATTAGATGATATGATCGAGTTACTGAAAACTCAAAGGTTTTCAATGGAGATCATGGTATGGGAAATTTACCTTAATAAAGTCCGATTCGGGGTTGGTATATTTAATTTGCAGGGAGTGCAGGGGTGTTGGCCCCCTTGCAAAAACTTTTAAAAAGTTAGATTTTTGTGTTTTTTTTTTTTTTTTTGGATGTTCAAGTTTTCGGAAACTTGATCACACACACATACACACACACACACACACACACACACACACATGCAATTAAAAAAAAAAATTACCCATAGAAAAATAGCACCAGTACCAACACAGCATGAAATCTGGGATTCTAATTGTCAGCAACTGAGAAAAGCTACATCATCAGCACCTCTGTATCCAGAAAAAGGTCGTTAGCATTTCTTTCTTCCACCACAAAATGCAGCTCACACCTTGATGAAACACTAGAATTCTTTAGAAAGCAATGATAATTAAAATCAATTAAAAATCATTTTTTAGCTACATTAGGAAAGTAAGAAACTAAGACATAGACCTCAGCAATGTTATAAACTTATCCAAAATGGAACTATCCACTGAAATTCAGTAGACATGGCAAATATACTAACAGACAATCCAATATTTTTATCAATAAGCAGGCTATGCATCACAAACATCACAAGCAATGTGAACTCTTTTTTTCATCATGATTAGAAGAATGAGGGACTTAATAGCATATCTAATTAGTACAAATGAACAAAATGAAATAAATAAAAAAGGAACTACTGAAGCAATACTTTGCCTATATTATTTACTGACAAAATCACTAGCTAGTAAAACACACATTACTAAATGATGTCTCTAATCTGGAATATGTTTTGCTTTTTTATAGAACATAGTCCCTGCAAACTATTTAAAAAAATGTCCATACCCTAATACTCTAGTTGTATGTATTGAAGATAGTGAATCCAAGTAGAAAACCAAAAGGGGAAAAACACAAACCCCCTGGATTCAGCAAGCACTGCATGGTGTGCAGGAACAGTGCAAGAGCTCCAGGAGGCAATATGTCCACTGTGCTTTCCAAGAATAAGCTGCAGAGACATGCACACGTGCTCCTGCACTATTCTTGCACGGACACAGCTCCTGTATGCAACCATGCAAAGAGGAGAATTTGTGATCCAGGAAGCTGGCAGCCAGCCGTGCAGGACTAGTGTAATCTGTAGAAATGTACTCAGTTAGTAACCGAGTACCTTTCTGCAAACTACAAAACAGAGTCATGTCAGCTCCAAATAAAGGGTGTATATAATGTGTAAAGCATGCCAATGGCCAAATATATGGCCTTTGGCATGGAATACAGTTTAAAAAAATAACTTTTATTTTTTTTAGCGATTTCGGCTGTTTAAGTGTAGGGCAGTGGCACACAAACGGGATCTGGTGAAAATAAAAAAAAATAACCTGAAATAAGCATTCTAACCAAAATCACTATTTTGCCATTTTACTCAATGGCAGGCAGAAGACAACATGGCCAGTGAATAGTGGTTGCTAAGGGGGGAGTCTCAGTGTGGGACCTGTAACTATGCATTAGGAGGCAATCCTATGCAAATGAGGGGAATGATATTGAATCCCAGATTTTCTGTCAATGCTAGTCAGCACCCAACAGTGTAATTGCAGGAATAGCTTGGTTCAAGCCTAGGAGTCAGCTGACATCATTGGGGGGGGGGTGTCAGGCATACTGTAAGTGGATTGGAGCCCTGTGGCTCAGGTTTGCCCTTAGTTTAGCAGAGCTAAGCAAAGGTGTGTGTCTGAGGCTGTCTAGTGGGTGTGCGAGCTGCGCACCGAGTTTTAAAGGAAAAAAAAAAAAGTAAACCAGGAAATAGCAGCTCTGTGCACATCTGAGCACTGTGTTTGCATGGAGTGTCCACGGGCTTAAACAGGAAGACAATGAGAAGGGAAAACAGTAGTATGAAGTTAATCAAGGAGAACTAGCATAGCTGGCAGATTAAATGTATGAGAATCAGCCAATTACACAAGCATCAGACCAGCCCAGCTCAGAACACTACTATAAACTATGCAAACACCTTTCCCTCTATTTTTTCTGACATACTATACACCACCGGTGTATACAAGTGGGGACATTTTAACAAACAGAAACAACAAAATGATAGAGGCTGTAGTAGCTATCATACATCAACATGTGGAAGTGGCTGAGGGTGGTTAGGATGAGAATCCTGTCGACCAACCCACAGTGAGTAGACGGAGAAGGGAGTACAGACCCAGGGTAACCTACCAGGGGCTACATGACCTGGAGATAGTGGAGCACTATAGGGTAGACAGGGACCTCTTACAGCAAATTGTTGAGCTGTGCTGGCCATGCCTTATGCACAGAACTAACAGAGGGGAACCCATCCCAGTGGATACCAAGGTATGTGCAGGACTAAGAATACTAGTCACAGATACCTTCCAAACCCAACTGAGGATATCATGGGGATCTCACAGGCATCAGCATCCAGGGTACTCCACCAGTTCCTGGATGCCATGTCAGCACATGTCGGTGAACACGTATATTTCCCCAACACACGTGAGGCGTTGGCTAGCAATATGCATCTCTTCCACCAAATAGCAGAATACCCTGAGGTAGTGAGTGCTATAGACTGCACACATATGCATCAAAGCACCACCAGGTGTGCGGGGTAGGGTCTACATCAACTGCAAGGGTTTCCCCTCCATCAACTGCCAGATTGTGTGTGATGCCCAGGGCATTATAATGAATGTGTTTGCTGGCTGTCCTGGAAGCTATCGCAATTCCCACATCTGGCATCTGACAGAGCTGTACCAGTGATTTGCCAATGGGGACATCCCTTATGGTCACCTAGTGGGATATGCTGGTTACGCACTGGAGTCGTGGCTGATGACACCCATCAGAAATGCACACACACCTGTATAAGAATCCCATAATGAGGCACACTCACAGACCAAAATTATACTAAAGCATGTGTTTGGGATGATCAAGTCACAGTTCCAGTGCCTGCACACATCTGGTGGAGCTTTGCAGTACTCACCAGCTACATGTACTCAAATTGTAATCATATGTGCCATTCTACACAATATGATCCAGTGGAAATAGCTGCAGCAGGAACAGCACGGGACAGGGACACAGCCCCCCACCATTACCAAAGCCTGCCCAGACACAGAGTGACTTGGAGGAGGAACAATCTGAGCCTGCCCTAGTAGGCAAAAGGAGGCATGTCCTGTATGTCCTGGTTTTGGCAAAGAGGCAATGCATAGCACATACACTGACACAGTAGGGACCCAGGGAATGACACCTCTGTCTGACTCACACATACAGTAAAAGGGATGTCAAATATGACACTACCTGTGCTCAACCATGTATAGGGAGTATACTATGTGCATCCAACATAGGCAGCCCTCCAGCAGCATCCTCAGTACTGGCACACCCACAAGGTAAGTCACTCTTCTTACCAATTGCAGAAAGGAGTGGTATGTGTTTTACCTGTATCTATGGTATGGATGTGCGCATGCAAGGGAATCAGGTGGCCAAATGGGATATCAGCAGATAGTAGTCACCTATAGTGGCAGCATGAGATCTGTAACAAATACTATTGTCACTATAGTAGCCAGTACTACACATGGTGACAAAACCCACTGCAGGAAATGTGCTGGTCCACATGTGTGTCTATATGACACACACATGCCAGTCAGGGAGGTTCACATACCCAACAACTGTCTCAGCCAGCAGGACAGGTGTACACAAACACAAACAAAGGCTGTGCTATGGCCTCTGACTGATGTCTATGGGTAACCTCCCCCCTCAGGCCTACACAGACAAGTTACATCAGGTCAGGCAGTGGGATGTTAGTTCGAAAGAGTAAGAAGTCAGAAACTGATATGTAGGTCAATCAAACCTAAGACATGTAGTACACTGATATGCCTGTAGTCAGCATGATAGGTTAGAATACAGAATGAAATGGAGTACCTGACATACCAGTGCAGTCATATCAAATGTGTACAAGTGTCAGGTGTGCCCCCAATCCTATGTAGAAATATAGTAACAGTCAGGTGCCCCCATTCCTATGTAGAAATGTAGAAACAATCAGGTGTGACCCCCCCCCCAATCCTATGTAGAAATGTAGAAACAGTCAGGTGTGCCCCCCAATCCTAATTAAAAATGTAATAACAGTCTAGTTTGCCCCCACAATCCAATGTAGATGTGCTATAACAGTCAGGTGTGCCCCTCAATCCTATGTAGAAATGTAGTAACAGTCATGTGCGCCCCCAATCCTATGTAGAAATGTAGAAACAGTCAGGTGTGGCCCAATCCTATGTAGAAATGTAGTAACAGTCTGGTGTGTACCCCCCAATCTGATGTAGACACGTTGTAACAGTCAGGTGTGCACCCCCAATCCTATGTAGAAATGTAGAAACATATAGGTGTGCCCCCCAATCCTAAGTAGAAATGTAGAAACAGTCAGGTCTGCCCCCCCCAATCCTGTGTATAAATGTAGAAACAGTCAGTTGTGCCCCCCCAATCCTATGTAGAACTGTAGAAACAGTCAGGTGTGCCCCCCAATCCGATGAAGAACTGTAGTAACATGTATGTGTAGGTATAATACCAGTGGAGCACAGATTATCTGAGGTGGCCAAGGTATCAGGATAGATTGTAGCATTTGTACAATATGCAGGTATGCGTGTGTTAGGTTGGTGTGTGTTTCATATTTTGTGAGAGTGGTCAGTATGTATGCATGGTGAGGTTTGACCTGGTGGCCATTGCCCAGTACTGCTGATGACATGGGCAAGTCCACACAACTGCAGTTACAAACACAATGTTCCCCAGTATAACACATTCTAGCAGTAAGCTATTGTAAATGTATGGAGGTAATATGTATCACCTCTGAAAGATGGACACGGCATGACTGTTGGGCCAGATATACAAGCAGTACACAGGGGAAAGTACCCCAGACAGACTGTATGTAATGTGTAACCATGAAATGGACACACCCTTGGAACTGTGCATACAGATTTGCATCACATTATCTGGGCTTGTAGTAGGGAATACCGATGTTGTCTGGCCAAACACTTGCAGATCACAAAGGTCATATGAATGATGTACTGAGAAACAGCTGATGTCCCTGCACAAGCCAACATAAGTGGAATGCCCCATGCATATCTGTGAGTCAGATGCAAGTAGTGTCCATAGCACACATGCACCCAGCTCACCCAACCACCACCCACAGGTACCTCTCCATCATATCCCTGCTGTTGAGAATGGGTACAATATGACCCCCACCTGTGTATGGCAATAGCAAAAGAATGCAGCATTCACTGCAGGTGTCCCATGCAGGTGTGTCCCTAGCTGTAAACAGCACCCTGCCGGCATCCACACCACCTGATCAATACTGACAGAAAGTATTGGCATGTGCACTTAGCACACCTACCCTGTCACCCCAGGGGAATATACTGTATGGCACACTGGTACTGTAGGACTGACAGAATGCAACGGACTGCTACAGCTGGCCTGCATCTCTACCAAATGGCCTACAGTACTCTGCCAAAGACCTGCTTCTCACCCGTACTGCCAGTGTATGTTATGTCATGGACTCCCAAATAACAACATAACACAGTCCACAGAACCCATATGCAAGGCTATGTGGACAAACCACAGTAACATGTCCATCATGTCCCACTGCAAGAACCGTGGACCAAGACCAATACACTGCTGTGTTGAGGTGTTAACTTTAGGGAACGTATCAGAGAATGTTTGCATAATGTATGGAAGAGGATAAAATAATGGGGGGGGGGCATGGGCAGCATGGAATGTGTGAAGTCTGAAACACAGCCGTGTGCACATACTATCCCTGGCTGCAAACACAAAAAAGTATGGCTACAAACCTGCCTGTACACAACAATAGGGGTCATGTCCTGACTTAGGACCCCTGCCTCTGGTGTAACTTGTGTGAATCTGTACAGCTGTAAGTTATTGCCACAGCAAGATATGGCCATACTGTCACGTCGATGGATGTACAAGTATGGGATCCTATGCCACCACTGTACCAAGGCACTGAAATGGTTACACAGAGCCAGCAGCAAGTGTCTGCAGCTCCCCCTCCAGAATGGCATTAGTTTGCAGGAATATGTAAGCATTTGAACACAATACTGGACACAGCTGCATTCCCCCTGTGTTCCCCAGGACATCACTGTGAGCAAAACTGTCTAGCTGACAGTACTTGAGGACATAAAACATCACAATGTATAACACTACATGTCTGAATATCTCTGCTAACACCAGGACCATGTAGCAGAAGCGGCACAGACACAGTTACCTACAGTGCCCACTATCCCTTGCCTAGTTTGACTCCATATTGCCATCTGATCTACAGATACCCTGCAAAAAACAGTTTGCTATCTGTATGTGTAGAAGACAAAAGTCTGCATTGGAGTACAATCTACCTGGAATGGATCCACACATTCAATACAGAAGGGCATACTGGGCATCCTCCCACACTTAATGAAGGCAATGTCAGACAACAAAATACTGAAAGGTCATACTGGGCATGCTCACACACTTAAAGAAATGAAGCCCATGTCTGGCAACAACAGTGGAAAATACATATCTGACAGTTGCAGATGATAGTGCATGCACTCCTCAGTATGCACCAGTCATGCTTTGCACACACATTGGATAGGAATGCACACATATATCCAACGACAGCACACTATAATATGCCAAAAGTGCACATACATAGATGTGTGGAACAGAGTGACAGTGGCAAAGAGCCTTCCATCATGAGGTCTGTCCCACCCGACACACAGCCAAATTGCTACAACCACATGATGTGTAAATGTCACTCACCATAGAAATTAGCCTCTGGCTTCAGCATTATAGAGTCTGTGGTACTAGTGCTAACTGTGCCACATGACTGTACAAGGTAGTAGTCATCTAGCAGTTGTATACACATAAGTGCAGAATATAAACCTGTGTGTGCCTGAGTGTGGTGTGTCTACCCCTAGATTAATGGGTTATGGCCCATGCACACACACTTCCCTCCCCATAGCCCTACTATGGCAAGCCTGCTGATGTCAGTCACTGTGAAATACACTTTTGGGGAACAGATAACCCAGTAATTTCTCTGGTGCATCCTATAACTGCGTAATGCTGTAGTGTGATATACTAGCTAGACAGGGGTTCTATTCCCAGACATGGCAAGTGTGGATGTTTGTGTGTTTGTTTGTGTAGGGAGCAATGCGTTTGAGGCCATTCACAGTCACTACAACCTCCATTGCCCTTCTTTGGCAAGCCTGCTGATGTCATTCCCAGTGAAATACATCTTTGGGGAAAGAGTAGTCCAGTAATATCCATGGCGCGTCCTATAACTGTGTAATGCTGTAGTGTGATAAACTAGTTAGGTAGGAGTTCTAATCCCAAACATGGCAACTGTGTGTGTGTGTGTGTGTGTGTGTGTGTGTGTGTGTGTGTGTGTGTGTGTGTGTGTGTGTGTGTGTGTGTGTGCGTGTGTGTGTGTTTGCCATTCGTATCCTGTATGGAGGTGGCTGTGAGTGTGTTTCTTATATGATGGGCCTATTATATGCCACAATGTTCACCTTGCAAAGATAACAGATGTCAAATAGCCAATAGGCTGGGGTGCCAATCCATATCCCTACATGTGACATCAAGGCTTGGTGAACAAAGTAAGCAACACTTGTATTACCCAGAGAACACTCTCAGCCCATGTCTCATACACAAACACACTTACATAGCCAACAACCGCTTTGTTGGTTGTACCCAGCATATTGCCCACAGATAGTAACCATGGTGTGATTGCAGTGGACAACAGATGGCATGGCATCCTGTCCCATTACTACAATTGGCATATAATTGCAGACATTGTGCCTTCACTATATTCCCCACTTAACACCTGCAACAACTGTGGTGCCATTAAATGTGACCCACAAAGGACATACCATGCCTTAAACACATGCACTGTATGGACAGATGCCACTGACACCAGGGAATACCTGTATCATGCTATCAATGTAGGTGCAGGTCAAGCCTGTTATCCATTACCAGTTCCTGGCACATGATAATCTGTGTACACAACATGGGCCAGATACCCCAGGTACAGTTCCACATGTCACTGAACATGTTGATGGGATGTGTGCACATCCCAGACACAGTCCATGTCATGGACTATAGAACACATACATGGCAGGCATTGCACAGTACTGGTCTCACACAATAGTAACCCAGGTGAGTAGATGGTGAATACAATACCCACCTGTGTGGGCCAATCCAGACACTGTACCCCTGAGCCACACTGCAGACCATTGTCATGTGACCTCATGCCAAGGTATACCCTTCACCTAGCCTTGTACAGCCTTCTCGCACAGTCAACCACTATACATCCGTGAAGCAAAGCACCCATGCCTGTCAGTACTGGCACCTTATGCCTGTGTGTGTGGAATATGATGCTTTCAACCAGATTCACACTCACTACAGCTCCCATTGGCCTACTGAAGAATGCTGTCTGATGTCAGGCACTTTCACATACCCTTTGCCCATATAACATTCAGATAACCCATGTGGTGCATGTGATACCCGCTCATTACTGTATTGTGGCAAACTAGCTAGTTAGGAAGTCTGTTCTTGACCCTGCCAACTGTGTCAGTGTGTGTGAGTCCCTGAGAGAGTGTGGCTGTGTTGACGTTGACACCTGTTCATGTGGACAGGCATTTGTACTACACCTACCTTATCGCTACTATATCACTGTTGAGGATGTCACTCACCATCAGATATACCTGTGGACAGCTCCCACTATATAAGCTATGTGGTGCATGCAATAACTGCATAGACATGTGATAGTAATACATAGTCAGTCAGGGGTTTGAAACCCCATACTGGTAGCTGTGTGATACAAACATGCTTAGGTTTTACTCTCCCTCCCCCTCCCTAACTTACTTTGTCTCTGTCTGTCTCTCTCACTCCCTCTCTGGTAGATGTGGAGAAGTACACTTGCTTTGCTTAGGCAGCAGCTTGTGTTTTGTAAGTGATGCTCATGATCAGCCTACGGCCTCTGCACAAATTGCAGACCCCCTCTAGCTGATTGCATGTGGAACAGTTGTGGTAACATTCCCATAGCCAATTGAATGGAAACACACTCCAATATCTAGGAACATCATGTTGGTGTTGGGCCTTTTCATTCACCTTGAGCAGGACCTAAATTTGGTGTTTGGCTAACAGCATCACAGATGGTATTGGGATTTACCTCTAACAACATACACTGTGGAAACAGGCCAACAGACAGGAGGGGGATGTGCCTGACATGACTACAGAATGTAAGTATTGCTCTTCTGCATTTGGAGTAATGCTGGTTTAACAGGGTGTGTGAGAATATGGCTGGTCTACATGATTTAATACCTGTCATAACAGTGTTATCTGTTTGAGGAAACTCCCATCTGTAGGGTTATCTGCAGACTCGGCAGTGTGTGAAGCCTTTTGTTTCTTGTGTTACTCACAGAACACCTATATGAAAACTGCAGAAGCATAGTGTGATTGCAGTCAGTACATGGTGGCAGCCATGAGAGTTACTGACTTCATATCCCTCATAGGACATATGTCACAACAAACCCTGGTACAACAGTAAATGTATGAGGTTATCACAGCAACATGCCAATACTGGGCCAGTGTTTGCAGCTCAAGCCACGAGTCTATCAACCTCTGTACATATGTCATGCAGTATGAGGTGCATATGTTCTGTACACCATTTTTTATTGACATCATACCTAATAACAAGCCAGTCAGATATCAGACTGCTAGACATGTTATGTATAGTAGGGGTTGTTTCTGAGGACATAACTTGGGCACTCTGCAGTTGTGTGTACAGTACTGGGGTCTATGTACTTATGGTGATTGTCGACAGTATGTGTATTGTGCATACATACCCTGGGCTGTGCACAGACTATGGTAGATGCCATTGTTTTTGGTCTTGTCTATCTGATGTTACATCCTGCTCCAGTGTATGGTACCCTATTTGCTCTCATGAATGTAGGGCCAGACAGACACGTGTCCCATACCACAGACCGGACCACATTGTGTCATGAACCAGTGTATGTATGGTTAGTATGTGAGTGGCACATATGAGGACGGTGATTATCAGACAGTCCATATAGTGCCATATTAAGCTTGTGTACCAAATGTGGCTGTAGCTGCATTCACATTGGTTGTGGGTATGCACTTTCTCACAGGTGTCTGTTACTCTGTGCTGTGGCATGCATGTAGAGCTTGCTCTAATTGCAGGTACATGTGTATTCCCCCATACAAAATGTAGTCCAGTGTTATGACAGTCTGCCTGTAGTTTGCACAGTGCTTTATGACATGCCTGGCAGCGAAGTGTAATTACCCAGTGTGTTGTTATGTCCAGTTATTTGCAAGATATACTGCTGCCAGGCCACCATAACTGTTGTGTATTTCTGACAAAGCATTGGGATTCTGTACAGATGTATGTCACTAACTACCGTGTAGTATGTGGCCATGCAACCTCTGCAACACCCGGTATTATGTGTCGAGACAGACTGGCATGGGTGAATGCATAAACTGTGTGGACATATATAGTCCAGTATTTACATGATATATCCATGTACATGGCTATTAACATACACATTGTGAGGCGTGGTCCACATGTTTCACATGAAGAGGATTTGTGTACACCTCTGGACTGACTGCAGAGTGACAGACTGTCCACATATATTGGTCGTATCTCTGCTATAGTCCACAGGATCATTACTGTGCTAGCAGAGGTACTGTACTATGATGTCCTTAGGATGTCAGTCAGTAGCCAATGGCACACATGTCAAAAACAGATAAGACCTCCCACACACAACGTGTCTGTTAAGATACCTCCTGTTACAGTAGCAACAGTCTACATATATACCTGCAATACATACATGACATCCCCTTGCACTAAGAGGTTGGGACTATTGGTGCTGAGATAGGACTCCACTCCATGTTCTGGACATATGGCAAACACTGTACTCATCCCTCATTAGACCCATTATAGAATACAACACCCCATTTGGTATGTACCTCTCAAGACATCTGCAACAACTGGAAAGGCTGCAGAAATACCTCTCTAAAAGAGTCACATGTCTAAAGCAGATGCCCTATGCTGATCACCTTAAAAAACTCCAGCTATACTCTGTCACATATCGTCTACTCCGAGGCGATCTCTGCTTAACATACAAGGCCATATCAAACCCAGAGCTGTTGGACATGCTACACTTAAAGACATCCCAATCCCTCAGAGCCACATGCTCCAGGTATCTAAATGTTGTCATCACAATAAACAAAACATACTGGAGGGATAGGTTCCTGACTCAGAGACTCTCCAGACTCTGGAATAGACTGCCCATATATGTCAAGCAGAGCGCCTCTTTGGCCCTCTTCAAAAGGAACCTTGAGGATTGGATGGGAGAAAGGAAATTCACACCAGGGATCACGTCAGTCACCCTGTTAGACAGGGGTCCAGGGAAGTAAATAGTGAGGGAAGAAATAGCCATGGAATTGTTATGGCTAGGCTTCTATAGGCCCTAGGGCCGATAGCCTAGTACTAACCTATTAACCTATATATATATATATATATATATATATATATATATATATATATATATATATAGACACATAACATATCTACATACATACATATATATATATATATATATATATATATATAAACACTCAAATATATACATATACACACACTACACACCAATATATGTCTACGCATATACAGATATATAGATACATATACACATATAGTTATGGATTTCTACATATATATCGACATACATATGTATATCTGATTAGATATGTATGCACATAGAGATATAGATATCTACATATATATCAACATAAATAGGTATATCTGTACACATAGGATGTGCATACATATATATATATATATATATATATATATATATATATATATATATATATATATATATATATATATATATATATATATATATGTGTGTATATGTATATACAAAAAGATCTACAAATGGCCATATATATGATGCACTCTACAGATGTGTAGACATACATATGTATGAATATATATGTGTATGTACATGTAGACATATATCAACATATGTATATGTATATATCCATATTCCTGTCATGTGTAAACATCACGGTTGTGTATACCTTCCCAGATGTATCTCACCATCTGTATCTGATGTGTATATTTAGATATAACGACATATGTGATGTAAAAGTAATATTAATAACAAGTACTACACAACTGTGGAAGTCAAAACAATTGTTCAATACTATTCAATGTGTAGTGACAGATATATTGGAAAAGCAACAACTTTCATCACAGCTGTCATGGTGTAGTGGTTAACCGTTGTGACTATAGTGTACAGGGTTCTGGGTTCAATACCTGCAAGGGCTGTTTATTTTATTGCTGGGCAGAACAATAGCTGCTGGATACAGAGTGAATAAGGCAGTTTTGAGCAGCTTTAAGCGTGTTTGCTCTGTTTTGTGCGATGCTAAGCAGTGCTAAGATACAGTTAAACGTACGAGCACTTACACTGTGTAGGCTTCACTTACTAGTGTGCAAATCTGCTTAGGTGTTGAATTGCAGCAATGCTGACACCTGTTAAGCATGGCTCAACCCTGGTAACCAGTGCTCACATCAGAGTCTGATAATATAGCAGGGTAATGACATCTGTAATAAGTGTATATTATGCCATGTACAATACATGCGTCTATGTGCTGTCATTACAGTAGCAAGGGGTGTGAGTGTCATGTCTGGGACACACAAGTATATAAGACCTGTACAGCACTGTTATCCATGTGAATGTGTTACATACAAGGATAGTAACCCAGGTTGCATGCTGTCACACTGGCATGTAGTGTATCATGCCATTAGTACTGTTGACAGTGCCTTCCTAGGCAAGAGTAGAGTGCTAACTGTAGTACTGACAACAAGCACACCCGCAGGCATAGCTGGACTCTGAGGCCTCACTGTCATGTTCCGGGTGTGTGAGCTGTGTCACAATATATATCCCCCTACTGTATAATGATCTGACATGTGGAATGTAACTGTAGACTACTATCTGTACAATACATGTCAGTGAGAGCTTCCAACATGTAGTAATGGCATACATACAGTTGTCAAACGTCTATTTGTTGACGCATTCATCCTACTGCCTAGCTACTTGTCAATCTGATGTCTGTCAGTCCCTCTACAGATGTGCAGATGGCAGGTATCCAGCTTGGATATGTACAGGCAACCTATGCTTGACTGACACTGACATGTCTGCCCAGCTGTGTTATAACTGGCACATATAAGAGACAACACCCTGTATGCACCACATACCACAGGTACCTCCACTACACTATCACAGTCAACACAACATTTTTGGGTACAGGTCTGTATCACAGACACTAACCATGTTTTGCAATACACATTGCATGCATGTCAACTGGATCACCTCAGTGGCCATTTGCAGGAGGCATCCAGAGGACTGGCTGATGCATGTCACTCTCACCCTGAGGGTCACCACAGTGGTGCCTGCTGATTGATTGCCTGCTGGCACATGGCAGGTGGCATGATACCACTGTACACACATCCCCTACACTACCCATATCTCCATGGATAATAGCCAGTTACACAGCTATGACCACCTGCAGTGATGCATCCCTGTACTGGCACATGTGTGCATGTGCATTACTGAGGATAGCAGTGTCTGGGTGTTAGTACACCTGTAGTTCAGAAAACCATGTGAGCCTTCACAACCACTGCTACACCCATTGCATAGTAAGATGTGGCTCCTGCTTTATTGGACATTACATGTACCCTGTTATGCTCCTCTCTCTAGCAGCTACATGAGCCTTGCAGTACCAGCACAACAGTGTTGTACAAATGGGTCGATAGGCATGGGATATCCATTGACTTCTGGCAAGTGTGTGTATGTGTGCATGTCTATATATCTTTAGGGTACAGCATTCCGAGGCCACATACTCCTATTACAATACACATTGCTACACAGTAATACAGATAGTATTGTTGCTGCCCATAGGTGAGGCATGACAATGCAACACTCTACTATGCCTGTGGCATGTGCATTAGATGCATATCCCTGTAGTACCACTGTTGGGATATACAATGTGTTGTAGCGCAGTCATGGGCAATGTGTGATGGTGGGCATGTCAGACTCTCATCATGGGTTCCAGGGAGTACAATATCCACTGTGGGATGTATCTGCTCTGTAAACTGTCATTCCACCATGGTACACCCAGTATATGTCCCATGTACCACTTTATGGTGACCAATGTCACCATCAACCATACAGGTAACTGATACCACAATCCAGCCCAGTTATGTATGTGCTGTGTGCAGCCTACCTGTAACACATCGGACACACTGACAAGTTAGTTAGCACCGATAGGCCCAGGTCTCTTGGATGTGTGTCTGCCTGTTATGTGTCTGTTAATGTGTATATGATGGTATGTCACACTGTGTATTGTCCACATACAACCATTACATCCCCCATTACCATACTGTACATGTCTGGGGATGTTCTGCATGTAACATGTAACTTGGAACACACCTCACTCTAAATGCTGTGTGGTGTGTGCAATGAAAGCCACACACTTCAGTAGCACTAGATGCCAAGGTAGGGGGTCTAGTCCCAGTGTTGCCAAGTACGAGTGTGCATGTATGTGGATGGTTCTACATCAGGTAGATGATTATGCATGTCCTAGTGGGTCACCTGTCCATGTGGCACAGGCAATAACTGTTATACAAACCTGTGACATGTGTTCAACTGTACCCTGCATATGTCACGGCCATGGTGTCACCACAGTGTCATACCCCTTGTGGAATATGACTGCAGACCATCCTCCTGCTGACACATGTACACCTACGGCACAAATGGATAACATTATGGAGACCACAATCACCCAGTGTTACTAACAGCTATAATGCATCATTGCTGGACAGATACACTACCTGACATATAGGCATTAAACATTAGTCCTGACAACATGTTACACTGCCGTACATTGGTACACTGTAGTACAGTAATCGTGTGCATCAGAACCATATTAGCCTGTCCCTGCATCGATGTTATGGGTGACAGGGATGTGGCACATGTTTCATCATATGCACAGGGTGTGTTGGTTTACCAGAGACCGAGGGTGGGCCATACATTTGACACCATGTGTGTGGGTGAGGGGTGTAATTAGTTGAAATGGGTGCGGTTATGTCGTATGTGTAGCTATGGGGGTGCCCCAGGTGTGTTCATATAGTGTGTGGGTATGCATGCACACAGTTCTGCCATGTGGCTGCCCTATACAGGTGTTTATTGGGCAGCTGAAGACCATACCTGGCAGGGTATACAGTTCACCGCCTCCAACCATGGACATGTGGACAGTGCCTGCCAGGGGTTCCATGGGTATGTCCAGGTACAGGCCTCGATGTAATAATCTCCCCTGATGATGACAGATGTCTGCTAGAGCCAGGTCCCTCCTGGGATTGGCCAGGGCCATGTGCACATGACCTGCTGTGGTGGGGTGTGGACAGTGACCCCCCTGCAGTGCTGAGACTAGTTCTTCCACTACTGGAGCGCCTTGGTGTCCTAGCACATCCAAGTTGACCTCCAGCTGTTTGTGTTGCTGGCCTACATCAAAGCGGCCATTACCACATCCCACCACATGTTCAAGCACAGACAAAGCATGGTAGAATGAGGCCCACCATCTCACCCAACCGTCTATCTATGATCTTGGTATAATCACGGAAGGCATGAGGCAGTTCATGGAAGTTGTCGCTTGCAGATGTGAGAGCAGCCCTCTGCAGCCTTAGGCCCTGTGTGGTGTACAGTTTCATACATGCCTGCTCCCCCATGACATTCTGAAGCATGCTCTTGGTGGTACCAGTTATGGCACTTCTGCCAGGGGCATGATGACCAGCAGCCCTACCAAGAGCACCCTGGTACATCTGACTATGTGGTGCCGGTGCCCTGCCAGACATCTGGCTATGCCTGCTGTGACCAGACACAGTAGGCATAGATACCACACTCTCCTGTGCACTGCCACCAACTGCCAACTGTCCCTCTGCTATGGCCACTGGTGATGGGGTATATATAGGCACTGTAACTGTGTGTGGGTTTGGGGTGGCTAAGAGGGGGATGTCAAGCGATGGCTCACTTTCGGCTCCTGACAACCCCCACCTGTGCCTCAACAGTACTATCATCATCTTTGGTTTCTGTATGGACACCAACATCAGATGGCATGCAGGAGGGACCCTGACCCACCTTGCCACCTATGGGGGAAAACAAGAAACACACTTTAAGACCTGTACAGCATTGCAACACTGTACACACACACACACACACACACACACACACACACACACATACACACACACACACACACACACACACACACACGCACACACACACACACACACACACACACACACACACACACACACACACACACACACACACACACACACACACACACACACACACACACACACATTCCACCTTAATACCTACCTATCCCTGATTTTACAGACAGTCCCACATTTATTCACATAACTTCCCATCCTTCATCACACTTGGTAACATACAATCATTAATACCACTCATTAACATGTCATTCCTCTAAATAACTATTTCGCGATCACAACACAAGACCTGTTACTCCATTACCTCTTTGACCTGAGTGGAGTAGGTTTTACATGGCCCCACTACTGTCAGCCAGTGTTCTCCCTGTGTATGTCCGGACATCGTGAGCATGCCCCTATATGTTAGGGGCTACTACGTTCACTCCATAATGTCAGGCACTGGAGTGACATGTGTAAGTATTGCTCAGTACATGCCAGATCTGCTGATCAATCAACCTTTCTTGTGGACAACAGTAATATATGGATACACTCCCTGGTGTTGTCTAGTAATTCCCCAATGCATCTGTAATGCTGCATACATGGGTAGTCATTCACCTATCTTCTGATTGCAATATTAAGGGTATACCTGGTGTCTACTTTCCCTCCCAATGCATATTCTTGCTTAGTATATGATAACACCATTTCACATATGGACCTGTGTTCCAGCCTCTGTCCTCCACCTACAAACCAGGCTTTGTCCATATAACATGCTGTCAGGGGTTGCTATGTAGTGGCCTGTGAGTATGTCATGCTGCATTCCTGCCATCATTCCACTGCTCTTGTGTCCCCCACACATATTGTGGGGTTGGGTCCATATATGTGTGGGCTTCATCTGCACAATACATGTGTGCCCTTATGCAGTCCAGAGGTCAGTGTATGCAACTGTGGTATATGCCCCTGTAGGTCAGTCTATGGGGGGGGGTGCACCATAACTAACTTAGGCTGTTACAACATGTGAGGGATATCAGGGGTAAGTACCTTAAGGTATCTGGATGTACATTACCATACAGTTCACCTTGGGTAAATGCAGGCCTACTGCTTCCTGCCATACAGACTGTTCTGTTTGTCAGTGTGATTGTGATGGTTTCAGTTATGCCTTGTTATGTAACAGATACATCCCATTGTGTCAGCTGAAGTCTTTACCCCCTAGGGATTTTGTACAGAGTGTAGATAGTGGCTGCTGGAGTATACATCTGCATTACTTGCTGTTGATTGATTGTTGTCCTGTGGCTCAGTCTGTCTTTGCTGTTATACAACTTGAAGGCCTTGGCCTTGTCAGGAACATATGCTATGCTTTCCGGAATACTGTATTAATTCATCTATTTGAGAGTTGCATTAGTCTGTTTATATGTATTTCAGAGTCTAAACAGCTATATGACTTGCCATATACAACTGGAATAGTACACAAATAAAGCTTTCTCATGCATGCAAACCTGTGTGCGGTGTTATATCCTTTGACCTCTTTGTGGGTATATGTTTCAGGTGACAATTGTCTTTTGTATGGGTGACTCATACAGTGTCCAGTTGGTAATGTGGCAACTGTAGGCATACTGGCTGTTCCGTATGGTGTGCACCCTGTAAATATGTATCTTCCTATACATATCTGTGTGTGTGTATTTGTAGTTACATATATATATATATATATATATATATATATATATATATATATATATATATATGAATAAGACTAGGAAGAAATATATATATATATATATATATATATATATATATATATATATATATATATATATATATATATATATATATATATATATATATATACATATGCATATATATGTGTGTATGTGTATATGTATCTTAGGAATGTTTATTGCATCCACATTGTACATTCCCTATGGCAGTCAGACTGCACTGCATGATATGTTATTGATACCAGCCTGATGTCATGTAGGTGGAATGGATAACTGATAACATCTTGTGCCCATGTTGTGTCGGGTCCTGCTTATGGGACTTGAAACAGTTGGTACTGTATTGCAGGGCAGATCTGTTTGGCTGTGGGGGGGGGGGTAATATCAATATGTACAAGACATATGTAGCTTGGGCACCCTCATCCTCATTAACGGTGCCTGTGGTCATCTATGTATTTGTTATGTTCTCTTTTATATCTATAGATATATATATATATATATATATATATATATATATATATATATATATATATATATATATATATATATCTGTATATACATGTATATATATATATATATATATATATATATATATATATATATATATATATATATATATATATGTATGTGTGTGTATGTGCTTACACACATATATATATTGCTCTCTCTCTCTCTCTCTCTCTCTCTCTCTCTATATATATATATATATATATATATATATATATATAGCAATATAAGTAGACATATATATCTATAGATGTATGCATATGTGTGTGTGTGTGTGTATATATATATATATATATATATATATATATATATATATATATATATATATATATATATATATATATATATATATATATATATATATATATATATATATATATATATATATATATATATATATATATATATATATATATATATATATATATATATATATATATATATATGTATATATTTAGATATAAATATATATACACACACACACACACACATACATCTACATTTTTAAATACATTTCCTGTACTGTTGAATGCCTGTGCTGGATGATATGTTTATAAAAACATCAGGGTTATGTATATCTGACATGGCTTAGTGGTAAATCACTATGGTGTGCATGGTCTTGGATTCGAGCCTTGCAGAGGCTGTTTATTATGTTGCTGGGAAGAACAAGGGCCATTGGATACAGAGTGATTAAGGCAATTTTAAGCAGTTGTAAGCGGGTTTGCACGAAGGTAAGCACTGTTAACTTCCTGTTACAATTTCTTATACTCAGATAGCTTCTAAATTGCTTAACCTGTGTAGGCATTGCTTACCCCCACACTAGCAGACTTAAACTCGCTTACTGCTGCTTAAAAGTGCATACTACCACTTACCCTGTGCTAATTACTTTTAAAGAAATGGAAAAGGGTTGATAGAAAAGCAGTGAAAAGGGACACAAAGAGGGAAAGACAGTAGGGAAAATAACTAGGGATGTGCAGGAAGGGTGTATGGAAGGTCCATAACTGCCCATTTCTTCTACAGCAACAGCTGTGCATATACACTGAATTTGTAGATAGATTTGGACCCTCATACCCCTGAGAGAAGAGTGAGGACAATAATATGTTGTTAAGCCAATTAGACCAGATTGCATGTGTCCAGTGGACCCATGTGTGAAATGGGCAGCTATGTATGGGGCAAAATTTTTTTGGGGGGACAGATTGTCATTTTTTTTTTTTCAGGTGAGAATTGGATGTTGGGGAGGGATAGTAGATATATTTGGGGAGGTAGTTTTGGTAGGTTAACAGACAAGACAAACAAGATGTATACAGGGGTGGTATATGACACATGCGAGGGGTAAACACCTTGATGGGGTGGGGTGTTCAGAAATCGGAAGCCCATGAGCCCCCTAGTGGAAACCGTGGGACTGAGGTCCCCACCCATGGGCGGTCACCACTGCACCTTTACTGCCCCGAAGGTGGCTGTGCTGGGGGCTGAGTAGGAGGGCCAGGCCGACCCTCTAGTCGTGACACTTGTCCCTCAAGCTGGCATAGCATATCTCCGACCTCCCTGCAGAGCTCACTATGCACCACGACCCGGACCTTACAATGGGTGAGAGGTTCCTGTCTGCACTCGCTCCCGGGGGGGTGAGCCCCATCCCGTGAGACAGTTCCACCCAAAATGGTGGAGGACCAATGGCTGAGGAGGTCCCAGGTTGGGCCCCAGATGTGCTGGTGCCTGGTACTATGGCCAGCTGGGGTGGGACAGGTGGGTCTGCCAGGACCTGCCTTCCCATATGTGCTATGGTGTTTAAGTTTTATCAACATATGTGGGTTAGTAATAGTCAACACATTCCAGGATTAGGTATAACAACATGCATAGATATTCCAATTAACCCAAACATTATATATGGAACAGTTGCATAGCAAACAGAACACATGCATATATGGGACCACAGTGGTCATTACAACAGTGTGCAGGTACATTGATTGCAGCATGCCACCAATGTGGGAGTATTTCAACATAGCACATGCATAGAAACAGATTTAAATAATTATCAAACAATAGGGCATATGTCCCAACATTAGAGTTAAGTCAGCACATACCAATTGAGTTGTGTATTTAGTTTATTGTTGCAGATATGGTGGGGGGTGTCAATTAACAACTAGTATATTCCTGTAGTTTGCATTACTTTCCTAGTCAGTGCTGTGATCTGTACATTACAAGTATTAGTACACTACCCTATTGCCTTAGTTTGGACAGTGGTATGGCTGTTGACAACTATATACATCAACTGGTTTTACCTGCAGTATACACCTCTTACCTGGTATACCTGTGGAGGTATTGTTTGTTAACACTACCTGTTTCTACACATACTCCCAGATTCCAGGTTGATGTTATGCACATACCTGTCCATCTCTTTTTGTACACACTCTGGGCATGTCTTCACCACATGCAGGTGAACCAGGACATATTTCCACTATTGCCCTCTTAAACCATTAGTGACTTGCACAATGACAGATTAGTTTTATTAGACATTTTCCAAATATGTACAGGTCTGGCAGTAAGTTATATGACATGACATGCTGCCTACATGTCAGAAATTGGCACACTGATATGGCAGGGTCAGGGTAACATCCAGCAGATATGGGCCAAATAACTGGACATTCTGGACATTTCTGTACACTAGTGGGGTATGATTCTGCATACAGCTTACTACAACTCCCAGGATTCAAACCATGGCTGTGTCTGCTAAAAATAAGACACTGTCCATCACAGTTGAATGTGCTATATAGGTATTGCTGTGTATCTTTTGTCTGATTTCTGTCTATAAGTCTCCTGTGGTTTTACATTCTGACCTTGTAATTACAACACTCTTATACAGGATTTCCTAGACAGTTGTATTATGTAGTACAGTTTGGGTGACAGTGAGTAATACCTTATTATTCTGAGCAACTGCAAAACTAACAATGCCATACAATACCAGAGTAAACAGTACCAGTACAGGATATCAATATTTTATTTATAGGCACAGTTTTTGTGTCTGACAGGCCTCTGGGAGCAATGTTTGTTAGTACTACCACCTGCATGTTGCTACACATGTAACCAGTTTCCAGATTAGTATTATGCACATACGTCTCACTCTGTTACTGTGCACACTCTGGTCACAGCTTGACAACATGGGGGTGGAGATGGGACATACTTGGCTTCTTACTCTCATAACACTTTGGGAGGTTGCTAGAGTGACAGGTTTGTTTTTATAGATGTCTGGCAATCAGTTGTATGTCTTATTTGCTGCCTAAACACCTGGGATCATCCCACTGGTTTGCCAGGGGGATAGGGTGACAGGCAGCAGCTCTGGGCCGATTTACTGGACATTCTGGACATTTCTGTACACTTGCGAGATATGATACTGCATACAGCCTACTACCACTCCCAGGATTCGAACCATGGCTTTGTGTGCAAAAAATAAAACAGTTCACTTCACAGTTGTGTGCTATTTGGATTTTGTCTGTCTTTTCAGTGTTTTCTGTCTAAGTCTCTCTCAGTTGTACTATTTGACCTTTTAGGATTACGACAGTCATATACAGACATTCCTACACAATTTACTTATGTAGCCCAGTGTGGGTAACAGTGCTTACTACAGCAGTACTATTAAGTGATTGCATCTCTACATTACCATATGATACCAGAGTGAACACATGCAGTCCAGCAGTTAGACCTTAATTGTCAGGCTATTATTCTTTTATTTACATACAACCTATATGAGACTCTTCCTGCCATATTCTCTGGTGTATGCAGTACATGCCTTAAACAATACAGGTTTTATATAGGCAGTTAACTTACTTCCACTTTTAGATTTATTTCCTATGACAGTACATGCAAGAGTGTTACTAACCTGCCTCACAACCACTCCAATCTACAGGCACGGGCCTCCTGGTTCATAGCCCGCTCACTTGCCACTGTGAAAGACATAAGAGGAATATTTAGCCATGCCTATCCATAACATACATGAGTTGGCAACTATTAAACAGGTAGTGGACTGATACTTGCACATGGCTGGGACTTCCCCTTTCCTCCTAACCTCTTGGATCCACTGATCCAAGAGATTCCCCTTTTGCCGCTTCAGGTTGGCAGAATGATGCCTGCCCTGCTCACCAGTTTGGGGTATTCCAGTGGCACTGGTGAGGTCACAGGTGAGATGTTCCCAGGCTTCCGCTTTGTATTGGGAACCCTGGTACTGTCCGTAGCAGTCTCATGTCATGGTCTTTCACAAGGAGTCCTGCCATGACTCTGGACTCCTGGATGCCCCAGCACTGTGCCAGAAAGCACACACCCTCTCGCATTCCACACATAGTACCTACAAGGGGGAGCTGCAACCAGTTATGAGATGTACTCCCACCTGTTGGATTTAAATAGGGATGGTTTCCCACTTTGCCATGATTGGACAGTTTTGAAAAGGCTAAGCTATGAGCAAACCTGCTTACCTAAGGTTGGCATTGCTTAAAGGGGTATACCAATGGGCAGACTGAGTTAGCTGGCCTACACATTGCTTACACCTACTAAGCTGGGCTGTGCAATGCTTAGCTTTGCTTAATATTTAAAGTGCATTATATCTGCATTGTGGCATTGATTTATTATTCATTGCATGTTATATATGTGTTTGGTATCCATGATTCATGTGCACATACACTGTATGGGGTCCTTGTATTTATTAGGGGATTTCAACACTTTATTACAATGACACCTCACATCTGGGCTAAATGCAGTACTCCAGTTCACACATTTATGTCCTGTAGTTGGTTATACAGTATAAAATATGTATATAGATTCATTTCACTTGTTCAGTTTGTATTTTCTATGGCGAGGATTTGTTTGGTGATACCTCAATCTTATGTACTGCTGTGATGGCTTAGTGGTTAACTACTGTGACTATAGTGTACAGGGTCCTTGGTTCAAGACCTGCAAAGGCTGTTTATTTTGTTTCTGACCAGAACAGCGGCTGATGCATACAGAGTGATTAAGGTGCTTTTAACCAACTGTAAGCAGGTTTGAGCAGGTTTGTGCGAAGGTAAGCAATGTTAACCTCCGGTTAAGTATGCTTACAGTGAGTTAGCTTCAATATTGCTTACCCTGTATGCTCATCGCTTACCCCCATGCAAACAGGCTTAAATCTGCTTACTACTGCTTAAATATGTTTACTCCTGCTTACTACTGTGTAACTATACTTACTCTTGCTTACTAGTGCTTACACCCGCTTACCACCGCACTAATTTAGACAGCGATGTCTAATGGTTCTTGGGCAAGTGGTGGATTTGGCAACTGTATGGATTTATCATTAATTACACATTTTACCTTCCATTTGTATCCCTGATT
>NC_056741.1:64181016-64209969 GCF_019279795.1 Protopterus annectens | reverse complement strand
CCATATTATATTGAGATCGAGATTACCAACATAAAGGAGTTTTCTTTCTTTTTCTTTTCATTAGAATGTTAGGTGTTCGCTTTCAGCGGATTACCTTGTGGATATGAGAGTTGGAAGGGACTTTGTTCTTAACATTATTTTTAATGTCACATCATTTCTATGTAACATTAACATTATGTTAACTTTATATAGTTTTTATGTTAGATGCTGCAAAAATACAGATATGCTGAACACAAATATGCAGTGCCTATTTGCAGAGAACTTTAAATACATTCTAAGATTCACCAACAAAGCAATGTCAGAAATATAAGGACAGAATATCAATCTTTGCAGTGTCCATGTGACTGCTTGAAATTTCTACTGCGATTGCTATTTAGCGTAAATAATGTTTATTTATCTATTTAGCTTTACCCCAATAATTTAGATGTTACTCTACATGCTAGTACTTTATTCTAATATGCAACAAGGTATGTTCAGGCATTAGCACTATATAAAAAAGGTATACAGAAGTTTGACAGTTGAAGTGCGTTTGTAGTTTTGTTTTTTAAACACTGTTCTTTTTAACACTGTTCTTTTTAATACTGTTCTTTTGGGCTTTCACTTCTAATGAGAGTTTTAATTGAATGATGGTTTTATTGTCTCATTGCTTGTTTGCTCATTGCTTGATTGCCTATTATTAGTATGAGTTTTTGTATATATAGCACTAGTTGCTAGCAGTTTTTATGGATCTGAAGAAGTGTTCTTATGTACGCGAAAGCGCTCATCCTTGCTCAATAAACTTTTCTAAACTTTTAACTTATCGTGGTGGTCTACTTCCAGTGTTTTCATATCAGGATTTGTTTTTTGTTTTTTGGAGTGGACCTTCAGGAATCAGTGATACTGTGTTTTTATCATGTATTCACATGAGGCAGGCTTCACACATGGGAACTATTTAAGGTCACAGGTACATATCTCTATGTGGCACACACATACCGCATGTGTGCATTGAAATTACTGTTATAATATATGTCATACAATAATAAAAGCAACACCCACCACACATTGACAAACTGTGTGACAAAAACACACATGGCATTTGTAGGATTCAAACCCCTAACTAACTATGTTATGATACTTGAGAGAGACACATTAGCAGAGCATTCTATTCGAATTACTGGGAGGTTTCCCTTCCACTGCTATACTTATAGGGTGCTGACATCATCAGTGTTTACAAAGAGGAATGTACATCATGTAGTGTGTTATTCCAGTTGCCAAAAGGGCCATTTCTTTCAAAGAGAATTGCACACACCCTGCCTCCCGCCTCCAACACACACACACACACACACACACACACACACACACACACACACACACACACACACACACACACACACTGAGCATTTGCAGGTTTCAATCCCCTACCTAACTAAGTTATGACACTTGAGAGAGACGCATTAGCGGAGCGCGCTATTCAAATTACTGGGTGTTTTTCTTCTCCTGCAGTATTTATAGGGTGCTGACATCATTATTTAGAAAGAGGTATGTACATCTATTACTATCCCTCAGTATGGGGGATAGCATATATATGAATTAACAGACGCCTACTTCAGGGTCACATATGCACATGAGCACTTCCAGGTTATGTTTTATACCATGCTTCGTGACCACAGGACTTGTAACACACAACACAACCAGTTCAGACCACCCCTCCCATATCCAGGAACCACACTTGGCTTCCCTGGGAACAGTGTAGGATATGAAGGTGTTCACATACACCATTACAGTGGTTAACTTCCGGTACAGGAATATTGAGTGGGGGAACTACTCAGGCCTCAACAACATCACCCTACAGCCACTACAATTTGTGCATCCATGTGCTATGGCAGAAACACTCACCACAGCCACAAGGAGGAATACATATTGGACCTGACCATCACCAACATGGGGACTCTGTTCCACACCAGAGGTAGACCACCATTGTTAATATCTGACCATAACCAAGTTTCCCTGGACATCCATATCCCATCCCCACCCCCCAGGCAAGGAAATCACTGCAAACAAAGTATTTATCAAAAGCAGACTTTGCACTTGTGAAGACTGGGGTGGAATACTTCAAAGGACCCATGCTGGAGGATTATACAGGCCAATCTGCAGAATCCTTGACAAATGCATTCTATGAGCATCCGGAAGGTTTGCATTGATCATGCTATCCCAAATAAAACCAAGACTCCTCCACAACAGGAGACCTGTCTGGTTTACACCAGCCATATATAAGCTGTACAACAGAAGGAGGGAGCTAATACATTACAGAGCAATATCCCAGAGAGGGAGGACATCTCTGAAGAGTATTGGCAAGACACTTCAATCCCTCAAAATCATCACTTGCAAGTGTTGACAGTAAAATTGTCCAGACACTGCAGATAAGGCTCCCCTCAGTGTGGAATTGAATCCCAATTAATGTTAGACATAACCCCTCACCAACCCTCTTCCAGCATATTCCAGACACATGGATGTGACATTGCAAATTCAACCCCTGGGATCTCCACTGTGTCCCTGCTTGATGGAGGCACAGCACACTAGCCTTAAATGGTGCCTTCTGTGACCTACTTTACAGAGGCACAGTAGCCTACTGCACTGGGGAGGCAGACGCCAAATACACTCTGGCTAAGCTTATGTATTGCCTAGGGCAAACAGCCTAGTATTGACCTCTACACCCATATGTTTAAGTTTCAGATGCACAATATTTGTTGCTGATAAACTGTTTGCAGGTCTTTACTGCCATAGCTTTCCCTGTTTCTATGAACAACTTGTGTATCTTTGGAAGATGTTTGAATATGAGTGGGATCCACTATATTACTTATGTCTCTGTTGTCATTTAACTGTGTGCACTGGGCAGATTGCTGTATTGTGGGAGGTTCCTGGCTTAACACATACAAATGCCAGATATGCGTGGCCAACTGCTATACTGAGACATGGCCTAAGTGTGTGAGCATGCCCAGTTCAGGCTTTCCATGGCTTGTTGCCTGACATATGTCTCATTTATCAAAGTGTGCGAGCATGCCCAGTGTGACCTTTCCATATGTTGAGATCTGAGGTCCACCACATTTGTGGTTGTGTGTGAACTTCAACAATAATTCATATTTATAGTTGTGTGTTGGAAGTCATGTTGTGTTCTTACTGCCCAACTGCTTTGTGTCTGAACCCAACAGGGATTATGCTGTGCCTGCAGGGTTTCCATGGGAGAGTTTGCATACAGTTGTCAACATTCTTTCATACTGACCAAACACTGTAATATCATATAGTGTAGTGTACTGATTCAGTACTTTCACTGTGGTGTAGAGTATCCTGGGTTTCAGTCCTATCACTGCTTTAAGTATTCATACTGAGCACACCAGACTGGTTAAGGGCCAGTTGTGCAAATATGACCATGTTGCATTTTGTTCAGCTATGGCCTACTTAAACCAGGCTTGTCCAACATTAGTAGTGTATTCCGCAACTTGGGTGGACATTGACAAACACTAGGCTATGTGCCCTAGGCCATTTCTAATGCTAGTCAGAGTGTGTTTGTCCTTCAACACACATTTTAACTGGAGTTTGGCATGACATTTTTCAAGGTTAGTATACTGTGCCTCTGTCTACCCGTGACATAAAAGTGATACCTAGGGTAAACCTACTATCTCCCATCCACTCATCAAGATTCCTCTTGAAGAGAGTCAATGAGGGACTCTCTGGCTAACCTGGACTGGAAGTTTACTCAAGAGTGGAGGGAGCTTCTGGGTTATGGATCAATCACTACAGCATGTCCTATTTATGTCAGTGCTGAGGTTCAGGTCTCTCATGTGCATAGCTCACTGGCATTCAGATTTTACAAGGTGCAACATGTGCATTGATTCCAGCTTGGACATGGCTTTATACATCAGTCACAGATTGCCTCTGGGCAGGCAGTATGGCACTGTGTGGAGCTGCAGTTTGTTTAATCAGGCAACACATGGCATCTGTTAGAGCCCTTTGATCCTCCCTGTGAGGTACTTTTGGGGTCTTTCCAGATGCTGGAGGTGTCTGCTAAGGTACATCCCACAAGGGCCATTGTACTCAATTGTGTGCCTGATGCAGGATGACTGAAGAGGCACGATAACCTTTCCCTGATCTCGATGTGAATACCTGCATGATTAAGTGGGTATATGATATGTTTCTCTAACTGCTATGGCCACATGGTTGTCAAATGCAAGATTTCTATCAACTTGTGCCCCCAAGTGTCTTATTACTTCTAAAGTACTTAATGGGTTAACACCTATGTGGTAATTGGTGTGCACTTACTGTTTTTCCAAAGGGGATGACTATACACTTTTCTGCATTTAGCTTGATTACATGGCTCTGGCACCAGTTGTCTGTTTCTATGAGGCCCTTTTGTAGGATGCTTGTTTCAGCTGGAGGGTCAGATATGGTGCCCAGTTTGTAGTCATCTGCAAACTTGTTCAGACACAGTCCTTCCATGTTGGCCTGTACCTCTGGGAAATATATAACAAACAAGGAAGGTCCCAGGACCGAGCCTTGTGGCATGCCAGTTGTAACTGGTTTGGAGTCTGACATGGCTGCAGCATTTCTGACCATGTCAGTTCTGTCCTTGAGCTGGTTTGCAACCCATCTACTGACATAGGAGTTTATATTTAAGCTGGTGAGCTTATCTATAATGAACAAGTGGGGTATTGTATGGAAGT
Source organism: Protopterus annectens (assembly GCF_019279795.1). Classification (NCBI taxonomy): domain Eukaryota; kingdom Metazoa; phylum Chordata; order Ceratodontiformes; family Protopteridae; genus Protopterus; species Protopterus annectens. The sequence continues at coordinate 64,205,272 of NC_056741.1, read as the reverse complement.
CTTTTGCAAGGTCCAGATAGGCTGTGTGGACCACATTCCCCTCATCAGTGACCTGGGTGACTGTTTCAAATGAGTCAACCATGTTTAAGGGGCAGGATCTGCCCTTAAGAAAGCCACACTGGGTAGGGTCCAGTGTCTGTAGGTCCCCAATATCTTTATTTCTGAGGTCCATGATGATTCTTTCCATAGCTTTGCAGACTAAGCTAGTCAGGATTCTGGGGTGATAGTTTGCAGTATCCATTCAGGCACCACCTTTGTGGAGAGGGACCACTGTTGCTGTACACTGCTCTTTGGGTACATATCCTGTGGTAAGGCTGAGATTGAGCAGTAGTTTTATTTGGTGTTCCATTCTTCTTGGAGTTCATGATGGACGCAGCCCAGGACACCATCTGGTACCATTGATGCTATGTATTTTGCTTTGGATACGCTGGCTGTTACCTGAGCATCTGCAGTGTCAGGGGGCCAGCACTCTGCTGGGATAGATATTTGGGCATTTGGTGGGGGAGGGGGTAATTTTGCACTGAACCTGTCAGGTTGGATGTTGGCAATGTGTCTGGGTTTGGTGTATTGTTTGTAATTTTGGACTAATTCTGAGCATATCTGTGAATTCCCACCAAGGTTCCTACCATCAGTTAAGAAAGCCTTGTGATTATCCTTAGTGTCCTGTACAATTTGTATCTTCATAGGTTCATACTAGGCTATCTGCCCTAGGGCATTTGTAAGCCTAGCCAGAGTGTGTGTGGCTTTCGCCACCCCTTGGAATGAGAATATTATGCCCATTTAGGGTTTGGTTTACTGTGCCTCTGTCTAGTAGTGACACAGAGATGACCCCTGGTGTAAACCTACGATCTCCCATCAACTCGTCAAGATTTCTCTTGAAGAGAGTCAGTGAGGGGCTCTGCCTAACATGGACTGTGATTCTGTTCCAGAGTGTAGGGAACCTCTGGGTTATGAATCTGTCCCTCCAGCACGTCCTATTTATTTCTGTGTTGAGGTTCACATCTCTCGCTCTCGTGGCTCTGATGGATTTGGATTTTATGAGGTGGAGCATGTCCATTAATTCCGGATTGGACATGGCCTTGTACGTCAGGTATAGATCACCTCTGAGTAGGCAGTATGCGACTGAATAGAGCTGGAGTTTCTTCAGCCGGCCAGCATATGACATATGTTTGAGACTCTTTGGTCTTGGTGAGGTACTTTTGGGGTCTTTCTAACTGCTGCAGGTGTCGGGTAAGGTACATCCCAAATGGGGCATTGTACTCAATTATGGTCCTGATAAGAGAAGAGTATAGGGGCACAATGACCTCCCTTGATCTAGATGTGAATCCTTTCATGATAAGGTGGGCAATATAGAAGGTCTTCCTAACCACCTTGGCAATGTGAGTTGTCAAATGAGAGGTTACTGTCAACTTGGGTCCCTAGGTCCCTGATTACTTCTTCCGTACTTCATGGATTACCACCTATGTGGTAATTTGTGGGTACCTTGTTTTTGCCAAAGGGTATGACTATACATTTTTTGGCGTTCAGTTTAAGGCCATGGCTCTGGCACCAGTTATCCATTTCTATGAGGCCTTTCTAAAGGATGCTTGTGTCCGCTGGAGTAGCAATTATGGTGCCCAGTTTGCAGTCATCTGCGAACTTTGTCAGCCACAATCCTCCTATGTTTGCTTGCACCTCGGAAAAATAAATGCCGAACAAGAGGGGTCCCAGGACAGAGCCCTGTGGGACACCACTTGTGACAGATTTAGAGTCTGACATGGCTCCAGCAATTCTGACCTTGTGGGTTCTGTCCTTGCCAGTTTGCAACCCATCTTATGACATATGGGTTTACATTTGAGCTGGTGAGCTTGTCTATGATGCCTGAGTGGGGTATTGTTTCAAAGGTGTTTGCAAAGTCAGGGTAGGTGGTGTAAACTGCCTTACCCTCATCAATGGCCTTAGTTTCAAAAAAGTCAACCAGGTTCAAAAGGCAGGATCTGTCCTTGACAAAGCCGAATTGGGTAGGATCCAGTGTCTGTAGGTCCCCAATGTCTTTGTTTATGAGTTCCATAATGATCCTCTCCATAGCTTTGCAGACCAGGCCCGTCAAGCTTATGGGGCGATAATTTCCAGGGTCTGTAGAAGCACCTCCTTTGTGGAGTGGGACCACTGTTGCTGTACACCATTCTTTGGGTACATATCCTGTAGTAAGGCTGTGATTAAACAGCAGCTTTATGTGCGGGTTTAGTTCCTCTTGGAGTTCATGTAGCACGCAACTCAGGACACTGTCTGGTCCCATTGATGCTGTGTTTTTAGTTTGGAGAGGGTGGCTCTCACCTGGGCATCTGAGATGTTAGGGAGGTTACACTCTGCTGGGATAGATATTTCTCCTTTTGAGGGGGGGGGGGGGAGAAATTTGCACTGAACCTGTCTGCCAGAATGTTGGCAATGTCTGTGGGTTCAGTGTATTTTGTGTCGTTTTGGACTAACTCTGAGCATATCTGTGAGTTTCCACCCAGGTTTCTAACATAAGTAAAGAAGGCCTTGTGATTGTCTTTTGTGTCTTTTGCGATTTTTATCTCAAAGTTGGCCTTGGATGATTTTATGAGTGATCATATTTTTTTGCTAGGACTGATCAAAGATGCCTTCCCTTTAGGGATTTTGCTCTGTCATGTAGTAGCTTCCTCCTGTTGTAAAGTTTGTTAATGGCTGGGGTCCACCAGACAGGACGCCTGCCTTTGGGGGAATGGGTCTTGGTTTTATTTGGGATTGCATGATCCATGCATTCTTGAAGGTGTCCGTAGAAAGCGTTTATAAAGGATTCAGTGGTGTGGGCTGTGGTTTCCACTGGCCAAGGGGCCTTGAAGGATACCACTTCAGTCTTAAGAAGTGTGAAGTAGGCTTTTGAGAAATTCTTCACTGTGGTCTTTTGTGCAGGGGGTGGGGGCGGGATGTGGATTTCCAGTGAGATTAATTTATGGTCTGATCTCACCAATGAGGGGTATACTTCCGGTGTGGAGCATTGTGTCCTCATGTTTGTGATGATCAGGTCTAGTATATTATCTCCTCTTGTGGGAGTGGTGACTAGTTGTTCCATCGCATTTGAGTTTATGAATTCTAGGAACCTTTGGCCTAGGGTGTTGGGGCTTGAGTAATACTCCCAGTCTATGTTTGGGTAGTTGAAGTCTCCCAATATGATGGCATTTGGAGAGACATTCATACTCGCCAGTGTCTTCAGGAAGGCTGAGTGGGGTTCCTGAGTTTGAGAGGGTGGTCTGTAGCATGCTACAAACTGTAGGGCAGTTTTGCCTATGGTTAGTTGCACATGGATGGTCTCTGATGCTTCGTGCATTGCCACTAACCTGGAGGTGTGTGTATCTTTGATGAATATGGATACTCCCCTCCTTTTGTGGTTCGGTCTAAGTTTTGGGGCCAAAAAGCATGATATGAGGAATAACTTGGTAGTGCTGTAGTGCTCTCAGGAGCCTTGAACCAGGTTTCAGTCACAGCACAGACATCGATGTTCTCCATACTGCGGAGGGCCTCGAGATTGTGCATCTTGAGGTTTAGACTTCTGGCGTTGAGCAGCATTACCCTTAGTTTTTTCCACTTGTGTTTTCTAGGGAGGTGGGTTTGTCTTTTGAGCCTTGCCTAAAAAAGGCACTATGGGGGTGGCAAGAGCCTTGGCCAATATCCAGAAGCCCAGGGGTGACAGGTGCAAGCCATCCCTTGCGAAGCAGCATGGCTTGTCAAGCATGTCATCCTAAGCAGACAGACATTGGATCCCCTTAGAATGACACCAGTAATTGAGCCAATTGTTAAAGCTGATCATTTTGTCTTTGTACTGTGGCATCATTCTTGGTGAGGGTAAGATGCTGCTCAGGGTCAGGGTCATACCGGCCTGGGCTACATAATCAGAGAGTTCCTCTATGTCTCTTTTCATGTAGTCCAGGGAGGTACGTCTCAGGTCATTCACACCGGCATGGACAATGACTGAGTCATATTTGTACTTGCTTTGGAGTGACCTGAGTGCTTGTGTTATGTGGCAGATTCTAGCACCCAACAGGCAGCTTACTGTAACCTTTTCCTTGTTCAGTCTGGTGAGCAGGACATCACTGTGTCTGACTATGGAGTCACCTATTACAAGTGAATCAGGCATGTTGTTTGGCCTTAAGGGCTGTGACTGTTTGGCACACTGACTTTGTGAACTATGTGTTGCATGTGCTATGTTTTGGGGTAGTGGTTGCTTGGGTGCCTGCTTTGGAGGCCTCTGTTGTTTTGGTGGATTTTTAATTACAGCATCCGAGTATGTTTTTATGTGTTTGGTTTGCAGTTGTGGTAGGTCTATGTGTGACTGGTATTGTGGTGTGTGTGTGGTTACCTTCTCCTCCTGACTGGTTTTGCCAGTACTGAGTTGAGAGAGCTCAGCCTCCAGTTTGGCTAAATAGTTGTATCTCTCACATATATTTGTATTTGTTGGGAGGAGGAGGGGGTTTTCTGTGTACATGAGGCAGTTGTAACACTGCCTCAAGATTCCCAGATTCAACATCTTGTAGCTGGCCTTAGATGATTTTATGTTTGGCCATAGTTTTTTGCCATAATACTGATCAGAGATTACTTCCCTTTTTGGGTTTTGCTCTATCATGTAGAAGCTTCCTCCTTCTCTTGCAAGGTTTGGTAATGGCTGGGGTCCACCAGGCTGGATGCCTGCGTGTATGGGATTGGGTCTTGGTTTTATTTGGGATTGCATAATCCATGCATTCCTGAATGTGTTCATAGAATGCATTTATAAAGGGTTCTGAGGTCTGGCCCATATTTTACACAGGCACAAGGCCTTTAATGGATTCCACCTCAGTTTGGAGGTGTGCAACATTTGCTTTACACATGTTTTTCACTGTGGTTTTCTGCCCAGGGACTGGGGTCAGGATGTGAATATCCAGTGAGATTACTCTATGGTCTGATCTTACCAGTGAGGGATACACTTCTCGTCTTGGGCATAGAGTACCCATGTTGCTGATTATCACATCCAGTATGCTTACCCCTCTTGTGGGAGTGGTAAGTTGTTCCATAGCATTTTGGTTTATGAATTCTAGGAACCTTTGGCCTAGGGTGTTGGAGCTAGAATAATGCTCACAGTCTATGTTTGAGTATTTTCAGTCACACAATTTAATGTTATTTGGAGAGACCTTGATATTTTCATGTGTTTTCAAGTAGGCCAAGTGCAGTTCCTGGAGTTAGGAGGGTGGTCTGTAGCAGGCTACAAACTGGGAGTCAGTTTTAGCCACTGTTACTTGCCAGTGGATAGTCCATGCTGCTTCTTGCTGTGGCACCAACCTGGGGGTGTGGTTATCCTTGACAATTATTGATAGTCACCCTCCTTTTGTAGTTTGTTTCATGTTTTAGGGCTGTAAAGTATGGTATGAGGTGTAACCTGGTAGTGTTAGGGTGCTCTTGTGAGCCTTGAACCAGGTTTCTGTTACAGAACAGATATCAGCATTCTCCATGCTGAGGAGAGTTTGGACTGCATGCATCTTGCAGTTTAGACTTCTGGCATTGGTTAGCATTACTTCTAGGTTCTTATCCCTTGTGATACCTATGGAGGTGGGTTTGTGTTTTGAGCCTTACCTATTCAAGGCATTATGGGGGTGACAACAGCCTTTGCCAGTATCCAAAAGGCCAGGGGTGATAGGTGCGAGCCATCCCTAGCGGGTGGAGCATCGTGTCTTGCTCAGCATGTCATCCCAGGCTGACAGGCATTGGATCCCCTTTGACTAACAGCTAATACTTAAGCCAATTATTGTAATTGATCATCTTGTCTTCATATTGTGGCATCGTGCTTGGTGAGGGTAGGATGTTAGTTAGGGTCAAGTTTGCATATACTACATGGTGTTACATTGCTTAACACATGGCAATCATGCCTCAGGTGGTGCTGCAGGGCTGTCTATGTTGGATGCACATACTACACTCCCTGTACATGTTTGAAAGCAGGTTGTGTCAACTTAGGCATCCCTTTTACTATATGTGTGAGTCAGAGAGAGGTATCACTTCCAGGGTTCCTACTGAGCCAGTGTATGTGCTATTCATTGCCTCTTTACCAAGGCATACTGGGCACGTCTCCTTCTGCCTGCTGGGGCAGGCTCAGGATGTTCCTCCTCTGAGTCACGCTCTGTCTGTGATGGCTTTGGCAATGGTGGGGGGCTGTTTGGCCCAGCCCTATGCTGGTACTGCTGCAGCTGTTTTCGCATAATCATATTATGTAGCATAGCACATACCATGACAATTTGGGTACATGTAGTTGATGAGTACTGCAAGGCTCCACCAGATGTGTCCAGGCACTGGAACCATGACTTGAGCAACCCAAACACATGCTCGATTACATTTCGTGTTTGTGCGTGTGCCTCATTATGGCGTTCTTGTTCAGGTGTGTGTGCATTTCTGATGGGGGTCATCAGCCACGGCTCCAGTGCGTAGCCAGCATCCCCCACTAAGTGACCATGTGGGATGTCCCCATTGGCAAATGTCTGGTACAGCTGCGTCAAATGCCAGATATGGGAATCATGGTAGCTTCCAGGGCAGCCAGCACACACATTCATTATTATGCCCTGGGCATCACACACAACCTGGCAGTTGATGGAGGGGAAGCCCTTGCGGTTAATGTAGGCCCTACCCCGCTCACCAGCTGGTGCTTTGATGCGTATATGCGTGCAGTCTATTGCACCCACTACCTCAGGGTATTCCACTATTTGCTGGAAGAGACGCATATTGCTGGCCAATACCTCACGGTAATTGGGGAAATATACATAATCACCGACATGTGCTGACATGGCATCCAGGAACTGGTGCAGTACCCTGGATGCTGATGCCTGTGATATCCCCATCATATCACCAGTTGGTATCTGGAAGGTACCTGTTGCTAGTATTCTTAGGCCAACACATACCTTGGTTTCCACTGGGATGCGTTCCCCTCTGTTGGTTCTGTGTGTGAGGCGTGGCCTGCACAGCTCAACAATTTGCTGTAGGCGGTCTCTGTCCACTTTATAGCGTTCCACTATCTCCAGCTCATGTAACCCCTGGTAGGTGACCCTGGGCCTGTACACTTTTCTCCGTCTCCTCACTGTGGGTTGTCCAGCAGCATTTGCATAGTCATCACCCTCAGCATGTTGCATATGTCTCCTTATAACAGCTATGGCAGCCCCTAGCATTTTTGGTCTGAGTGAAGCTTTTTCAGTTTTCACTTCTAATAACTTACTCCTGTGTTGCAGTGTCTCTTGAGAGAAACATACTACTCTGTTGTATGCAGAGTTTTAAGTGCTGGGCTGGGCTACTGTTCTGCCTGTGAAATTGCTTGCTTCTGATTGTTTTCACCTGCTAGCTCTGCCAGTATTCCCTGCTAGCTTCCTACTATTTCTTCTGCTTCCTTTTTTCCTTTCTGTTTCCTCAGGGGGGAGTGACGCGCATACAAGCGAAAACACGCTCACAGCAGGTAACACGCGTGCACACATGCTTAGATGGACTAGAATCTGCTTATTCAGGTTAAAACACGTGCACAGCAGTGCAAACAAGTTTACAGGTCTTTAAACAGGCTCCTACATGCTTACTCTGCCTTAAACGCATGCACTCACGCTTACACGCACGCACTCTATCTTACTTGCGCCTCTTAGCGCGCACACGCGCGCATGCATGCCCAGCAAGAAACTTTGGTGTTATCCATAGCATACACCTTTCATTTCTTGGCTTTCCCATGCCTACTTGTTGACGCACCTCCTTTCATGATGTGTGACTGACATCTTTCACATGCCACTGTGCTCCAATGTGCTTCATTTCTTTCATACATAACCCCCTGGGATGTCACCTATCTCCTACTCTCTTACTCCCCCTTATCCTACTCCTACACTCCAGGGAATGTGCTCATTTGCTATGTGACAGTGCGATTCACTATCCTAACACTCATTTACATAGGATTGCCTACTAATGCTTAGTTACATGTCTTACACTCAGCTTCCCCCCTTAGCAACCCCTTTCTCTGTGGCCATGTTGTTTTCAGCCTGCTATTCCCCTACATTGTAAATTCATGCTTAAATTTTTATTTTTATGTTTTTACAGCACAGCCCATTTGCGCGGCACTGCGCTACATTTAAAAAAAAAACAAAACATTTTTATTTCATTTCTGCATGGGGGTACATTGCCAGTGGCCACATATTTGAGCATTGGCATGCTGTCTGGAACATATGCAACCTTTATTTGGAGCGGACAAGGCTCCATTGTGTTATTTGCAGAACGGTACTCAGTTGTCAACTGAGTACATTTCTGCAGATAACACGGCTCTTACACGGACAGGTTTCTGCTTCCTGGATCGCTAAATTACCTCATTTGCATGCCTTTCAGCTGCAAGTAAGGTAATTAGCATATCCACGCCCTGTCCATGTAAGAGCCATTTTAGGACCTCTCTTACACGCCCCTACAGGCTGTTCCTGGATCGCTATGGCTGCATGGAGTCTTACACTACTCTTAGACTCCGTGCAAGCCATTGTGAATCCTGTCCATTGTTTTCAATTTATTAAGTTTATTTACTTGTTTAGATGTTACACAAAGTTTCCAGTGCTTTTATATGAATTGTCAGTTATAGTTTTGCAGCTCTTTGCTACAATACTGGGGACAAGGAAAACAGTAATTTAAACCAGGAAAATGTGTGGCATACAAATTTAACTACCAACTTAACTGCATAAGCCCCTATTTTCTTCTCTCATACGCCTCCTCCAGAGTGGGAGGGTGTTACTTTTTCTAAAATCATAAACAAAAATTATTTACAGGAAACACACTTTAATGAATGTCTAAATAGGGCAATCTTAATATTACCATTGGATGTCATAATTATGCTCAAAAATTCAACTCCAACTTTACTACTTTCTCCCCTCAACCTTCCCTCAGGAAATCTCATCAAATATAACTCCCCTACAATCACTAGGGAACAGGTCCTTAATGCTCTCTCTAATACCAAGAGCACTGCATCAATGAGCCCAGACAATATCCTAGGATGCCTTCTAAATAGCATGAAACATGGCCTTTGGAATTACTATTTAACTGTAGCCTCCAAACAGGCTTTGCACCTCATGAATGGAGAAATGAAATAGTCATTCCTCTGCATAAAGGTGGGCCATCTACAGACTCTGGAAACTACAGACTCCTAAGTCTCACTAGTCTTATATGTAAAGCCCATGAAAAGAATTATCATGGAGATGATCAACAGAGATAAAGTAAACCTCCAGACAATGGAACCAACCCAATTTGGTTTCATCAAGGACAGATCATGCCTACTCAACCTGTTAGACTACTTTGAGAGGGTCACCAAAGCAATGGATGAGGGCAAAATTATTCACACTGCCTACCTTGACCTAGCCAAGGCACCTGACACAATACCTCACACCGGCATTGTTGACAAACGCAAGAGGTTAGATACAAACCAGTATGTCACCCAATGGATAGCCAACTGGCTCACAGACAGGACCCAGGAAGTTAGAATTGTGGAGTTTGCCTCTACAAAGAGGCCAGTCACAAGTGGCATCCCTCAGGGATCAGTCCTTGGACCGCTCCTTTTTGGCATTTACTTCTCAGAAGTCAAGGCCAATGTCAGTGGTCTCTGGCTGACTAAATTTGCAGATGATTGCAAATTAGGAGCTGTCATTGAATCTCACACTGACACAAATGTTCAGGTGAGGCTGACACAGGCAAACAACTGGTGTCAGAGCCATGGACTAAAACTAAATGCCACGAAATTCATAACTGTATCCTTTCAGAAGTATTCCATCCCTGATAACTATCATATTGACAACACACCCCTTAGAGCTGACCCAGTAGTCAGAAACTTAGAGACTCCCATAGATAGTAATCTAGCCTTTGGTCATCATGCATCTACAGTGGTGAGGAAATCATTCTATGTTGCAGAACTTATAAATAAAGGTATGACATCTAAGGCCAAGGACATCATTGTTCCACTGTAGTCAGCATTCATCAGACCTATCATTGAGTACAATGACCCCTTTGGTATGTACCTAACCAAGCATATCCTACAATTGGAACATCCGCAGAAGTTCCTTACTAAAAGAATACAGGGCATAAGTAATACGTTCTATGCAGACCGTCTCAAGGTCCTATCCCTCTATTGTCTCCTACAGGCATTTGAGGGGAGATCTCTGTCTGGCATACAGAGCATTGTCAGATACCACTGTGATAGACCTCCTGTATATCCACAAAATAAACAGCACCAGAATTACCCATTCTAAAGACTTAAACCTTGCTTGTGATATAAATAGGACCTGCTGGAGAGAGAAGTATGTATCCCAGAGACTACCCAGTCTACAAAACAGGCTCCCCATCCATGTGAAGGTGTTCCTGCTTAACCCAATTCAAATGCAACTTGGACAACTGGATCGGAGACCAGAAATTCATCCCTGATTTGGCAACTATGTCTCTAATGGACACAGGGAACCTGTAAATGGTTCATCTCCTAGGCCCATGCTTGCACTTATCAAGGGCATCAGAACTTGCCAGAGATTTGGGATGCATGGCTAGGCTTAAAAAGGCCCTTCTTGTCATTAGCCTAGTAAAAACCTGTGAACCTATGAACCTATAAATGCATTTTCTTAAATGTATATTCCATTTTACCAATGTAAAATGCTGGTCATACAGAGCATATCACAATGTAATTGACACCTTCAGTATTACAATTGCCCTTTTCAGGCCATATATTAAGATCTTAAAGAAATTTCAAACACCAAATAATTATCTTCACAGATGTATTTGCACTGATTACATAGCCTGCATCTTTAAGTGCATTTATTACCTCTATTGAAGTTACACATCTGCCTTCGTTGTTTTACAAAATCCTTAGGATTTTTTCTCTCATATATATATATATATATATATATATATATATATATATATATATATATATATATAAATAAACAGAGGTTCATTACTTATCACTTTCCTAATTTTTTTGTCACTACGAGAATGTTCCAATTTTTGTTGACAATATTCTTAACTCTGGAATCTACATTACATTCTAGTACTAGGCATCTTTTCAAATTGTCCATATTTCCTGGAACCATTTTAACTTCATGTGCATGGGAATCTTCATCTGGATTTGGTATTTTAACATTTTTTATGATACCCAACATGCCAATGCCTTAAAGTGGGATATATTTCACACCCTAACCATCCACTGTCTCATCACTAATGTTCTTAACCAGCACTTAAGAATAACCTCTGTCAAAAAACAGGTCTTCTAATTTTTTCCCTTTCACTGTCAAATATTTCCTTGTCAGAAATCATTCTGGCCAAGCTCACAAATTGGCCCTAGACTAGACTTCTTCCATACAAATGGATTGTGATTATTAAAATGCAAACATGCATTTGAAAAGGTTTGTTTTCTGTAGGCGTTAGAAGCAAAACCACCAGTTTGTTTTGTAATAGTGGTATCTAAATTTACACAAGTGTCAAGATGATAAGTACACTTAAAAAAAGGGGGTGGTGGCATTAAAAAATGTGAAACTCATCCACTGTCTGGTTGTCAACATTTCATAAAATTAAATTAGAAAACGAACAATGTAACAAGAAAAATCAGGTTGAAATATGCACCGTCTCCCAGATGAACATTACTAAATTAACAAATACAGGGGTGCAAGCTGCACCCATTGCTATCCCTTTTATCTGTTTAAAAATCCCACCTTCAAAAATTATATAGTCATTACCTAAAATTACATTTATGTAACACATAATGGAACTAATACTCGCAGTAGTTAAAAAATCAAGTGTAAGTAAGGCTTCATGAACTACCCGTCTCCATAGGCGTTCCCCAAGCATCCATCCTTGGACCCCTAACTCTTCGCTGTTTTCACCAATAATCTAGCCTCTGCCACCAAACATGGCACACTCATACAATACACAGATGCAGTGGCATAACTACGTTAGAAGCGCCCTGAGGCAAACGTTTCCTAGGCGCCCCAACACCCCCCCCTCCAGGGAACCCAAGCCATCGAGATGGACGAAGCCAAATGGATGGAACAAAAACAATTTTCAACAGAGGCTACCACTGCACCATCAAATATGTAAGGACTTAAACATTCAGAATCCTGAAGTCTGAAAATTCAAATGCCTGTCAATTTTATTTAACATTTGTTAATCAGGACAGTCTGACTTGGAACAAAAAAAAAACAATTTTCAGCTGAGGCCCAGGAAGAAATAATGCAGACATGTCTTTGTAACATGGGAGGACAGTAAGTAATTGAATTAAACTGAAAACAGCCATGCGTATCCTTTACTTTAAGCCATTGTTTAAAAGTATACAGGATTGTTTCTTTAGCTTGTACTCACTGCTTGCCAGGGCAAGATTTTGCTTCCCAGTTACATGGAACTGGATGAAACAAAAGTATAAGTCTATAAATTAATGTGTGAGTAAGTGCAGTGAAAAATATATTTCTGCAGCATTCCATTAAGCTGCAGATTAATATATTTTTGACAAGTGGTAGAGATATTTATAGGAACAGCATGGGTAAGGACATTTTGCCTTCTTTTATCTTTCAAGCAGAATCATAAAATGCCAAAATAGATAAATTTTCAGCTCTGCAGGTAAACTCTAAAAGAAGCTAAAGTAAAAAAACATACACACACAATCCAGCACAGTCAAATCCAGAGCCAACAAATGTGTGTTTTTTGATTTATAAAGTATATCAGGTAGAAAAACAGCAACAGGAAACTAATATCAATATATAGAACTAGCTGCAGCAGCAAAGGGTTAACCTTTGGAATAGTTGAAGTGACCTTGTTGCTAGTAGGTCCTGGTTACATCCCCCTTGGAATGCTATACCTGAATGAGGAAATCATGTGTCTCATCTGACATTTTCTGTTGTGTAGAGACAGTGATAGTGCACTGTAGAAGAGAAGCTGGATGATGCAAGATAAGCAGCCCCCCCCCCCCCGATATATACTATGTCACCTCACCACTGCTCTCTTGTAAATAAAATAATGCAAGGATAATGCAGTTGATGCTATCAGATGCACAAATATCATAAGAAGACTGACCCACATTCAAAGAAAATACATTTTCTGCCAGTGGCAGATAAATATTAACTCTGGGCAGTCTTCAAAATCATAGGCCCCTTGAACATGAAACATACACATGCTCTTTGATACACCTTCCTAACTGTATTACATTATATTCCTTGTACAATATAGTACAGTTGTTAGAGGGCATTTTAAGTGTATTGTTTTGAACATTTTTCCAGTAAACAATGAAACAAAATGCATACACCATGCTTTGAAACATGTCATGCATGCATACTAACAGTATGCTTTGGCTATAAGTAGCAGCTCACCTTCTACTGTGATTATTAAACATTTAACTTAAAAGAGCTGTACCACCCCGTGTTATCTGCAAATAGCTATTCCAGAGACTAGAAGGCAATGACAATGACCCAAGGCAGATACCAATATACCCAACAAACCAGCTAAAAATGGAAATCAGATGAGCAAAATCATCACCGCAGAAAAAATATATATATTGGAACCACTAAACTGTTGATGCCTTAGCACAATTACATCTATTACAGCCACCAACATCTTATTGTTAGTTCAAATACAGAAACACACATGCTGAGTCTTGCCAGCTACTGCAGGCTTAATGCAGTCTAGGATTTTTTTTCTTCGATTTTAACTACTACTACCTCCATCAGTTTAGTTTAGCAAAAGTCTGCAAATGTCTAGTGTGCAGAGGAACCAAAATAGATTTCCCTGGGAGCCTAGGCTACAGCTACTCAACATCACCAAAATTAATCACATTTTCAATGACCTGCTATACTGCTTCAAGTGTTTGAATTGTGGAGAATATAGCACATAAAGCGAGAAGAACCAAATGCTTGGAGAAACTCGGGAGTAAAACAGTATTTTGTTTACATAATGTAAAGCAACTCCAAAAAAGCCAGCGTGAATATACCCACACAATTAAGAAACTATAATAAAAACTACTATAGACCAGCTAAGAAATAATTGCTTTTTAAACCAGCAAATCTTATTACCATGCTTGACGGCATGCATTTCAAGATTCATTCACTCAACTGTATCTTTGGGTACCCGCTGACGCTGAAACAATAAACAAATAACCACAACATGTGCAAAGCGAGCAAATACAAAAACTAAAGATCAAAACGGTCACTCTCCAGGGTGCTGCAAACATGGCATTCCTCAAATGTATCATCTGAACCAGTACCGTACAGTTATTCCTTGCACGTTACATCAAAAACATTTAGTCACTCTCACAGACAAATCTGGGGAGAAAAGTACAATGCAGAAACAGGGATATGACATCCATCTATGTAACCACGTCCCCAGTCTCCTCGTTCTTACCTCCAGACTTGTCCCACCTGCAGCAAGTGGATGACAGACTGCCAGATCCATACAGACAACCTGCACAAGTTCTAAACAGTCAGTTTCGGTTTCCGCTCGCAAACTTGAAAATATGTGCTGCACTGCACGCAATGATGTCAGCACGCCCGCGACTACACTTCTTTCTTCTTAAAGAAGAACGCCCTAAAAAAAAAAAAAAAAAAAAAAAAAAAAAAAACTATTTTTTTAAATTAAATTAAATGATTACCTAGTCAGCGGATTTCCCTGCACAAAGTGCCCCCTGCCGCTTGGTGCCCTGAGGCAATTGCCTCACTTCGCCTCTCGTAGTTACGCCACTGCACAGATGACTCAACCATCATCTGCTCAGCCAGTCCCTACCCAAACTGCAAAAAGTCACACAGGAAGCCTTTTCTTCTGTAGAAACTTGGTTATCCAATGCCCAATTAATACTCAACCCAAACAAAACTAAACTACTCATCTTCCAACCCACCAAACATACTCAAAATGACTCTCACTTTAACATCACAGCAAAAGACAACACCACTATATACCCAACTGAACACACCAAATTGCTAGGAGTGGAAATAGACAAATTAAAATTTGACATTCACATATCCATGACCATAAAAATGTCCACAAAAAACTAGGAGCATTATACACAAATAAGCAACTTCTCACCAAATCAGCAAAGATTTCAGTAGCAAATTCCCACCTTATTTCCACCCTACTTTATGCCTCTCCAATATATACCAACCTAAGGCAATGCGATCTAAACAAGCTAGAGACCTGCTACAACAAAATCGCCAAATTCTCCACAGGGGCATCCTACCATAGTCACCACTGTCTCTCACTTGCTGAACTGGGCTGGCTTGAACTCCCTCACCTCCTTCAATGGTATCAACTATCACTCGCCCACTAACTAGTAAACCATCCACTAAATGTCCCATCCCTCCAGAATCTACTCCAACCCTATCGCACCACCAGACCACTAAGATCCAGCAACAAAAATCACTTGCAGATCACTAAAGCCAATAACTCTGCTGGTGAAGCACTATTCTCTTGCACCATAGCCAAATTATGGAACTCCCCTCCCACCCACAATTACCTCCATACCATCATGCACCCACTTCAAAACTTTACTAAAAGCGCACCTAAAAACATGCTGGCTATGCCCTTGCAACTCCCACTCTAATATCACCCACCCCATCCAACCACTACCTTTCTTTCCACCCCACTAACTACCTTGATTATAGCAAGCTAAGATGCTCATAAGCCTAGTACTTATTATACAGCAGGAACTTCTTATTGTAACATTTGTTAATGTCTGTTATGTACTTCACAGATAAAGATCCTAGTTGTCTACTGATGTACTATGTTCTTCATCTGTAAATATGTTTGTAATTAATTGCTATGTTAAATTGTTAATCTCTATGTAATCCAATGTAACTACTGTCTGTTTATTTTAACTGTGGAGATTTTCTCCCCGGGCCTCTGCTGAAAATGGACCTACGTCCATTCGGAAATTCCCGGTCAACAAATGTAAATAAATAAATAAATAAATGAAAGAATTCCAAAACCACCTCTTGGGGTATGTACTTGAAAAACAATCTGACATCCACTTTCAATATCTTAACCCCCTCATCTCAAAGTCTGGGTTTCAATCCCCCCCACCAAAAGTTGCAAGAATCTTTTTAACAAGTACATGCCCAAATCTTGCACTGGTTTCAAGGGCCTGTCAACCACCACACTGAGTAGATAGGTCTTAGAGCCATGTGCTGCCATGATGGGCTTGAGGGGAGGTTTTAAAATGTCTTTGTGAACTTTGTGTAGACCATAAATAGTTGGGATAATTGGTGTAGTATTTATCAAGAATCAGAACTAATCTAGCATTGCAGTAACATCTTCCAAGTACTGATCATTTTTTTGTAAACAACAACCACTTCATTGTTAGATGTTACTGTATGCTTTTCATGGTCATGCAAAATATTAAATGCATTACTGATGTAGTCTGTGCTATATAACACATCACCACCTTTGTGTGGCTTCATGAGTCTAATAGAGTTCTCCTTTCTAAAATATGATAACACATTCCTTATATCAGAGAAATAGTTGAAACTACCTGCAGCCATTTTCTTTGTCCCAAAATTTTTGTAAAAAATCTCACAGTGATTAGCAAAAGCCTGCACGGTGAGGTTCGTCACTGGCATTGCAGTACTTTTTAAGTCTGTTGTTCTTAACAGTGTCTCTATGAGAATCTTCAAACTGAATGGCAAAATTTAACTTTATAGCATATAGTTTAAACTCTATTAGGGAATCTGTAAAGTCATATTCCGTGAAACCCTTTTTCATAGAAAGAGGAATGATCAGTAAATAGTTAAACCACTGTAGATGAAAATCTTAAAGCCACTGCATTCCACTACTATACCAGTGTCACTAAATGAAATAGGTAAATTAATGGGGGGGCTACAATGCCTGTTTATGCCACTTCTATGTCCCCTTCCTCTTCCCCATCCCTTTTCATTGGTATGCCTATGCTGAAGACCATAACTCAGTTTGGACTGCAAAACCATCTCACCAGTATATACTTCCTGCTGTTGTAACCATCTGGCTATTCTTTCCGAGTGCTGGAAGAAGAATTTCTAAAGGGTCACAAAGGTCAAATGATCTATCCTGGTTATAATCATATTCCCTCAGGTCTTTATCTTCATTAGCATCCAAAATGGTATCTTCTTGGTGTAAAGTATGACTTTCCAAGTAATCAACCTCTTCGTAATCTGTGTATTTAGTTACTAAGGGGTATGCCTGACCAGATTCATACTGCTTTTTATCCCTCAAAAGTTTGTTTTTCCTAACTTTAACAATGCTGTATTTAGAAACAAGTATAAGCAACCAAACTATTCCAGGTGTAGTAGCACGTATAAGCACAGGCACTTGAAGATAAAATCCACTTTATTCAATAAGAACACAATAGTGGAGCGCTTTCATCTACACACAGGTAGACTTCATCAGAACAACTTCACATTTGAATTCCTTGGGTTAATATAAACCCAAGCAGCCAATCCATTTACCAAATTGTGTTAACAAGCAATGATAACATATAATTGAAAAATTTATACTCATTAAAAATATTTAAAGTCATAGAAAATCATTAAAAATATTTTAAAAAATATTTTTAAAAAAATATTTTAAAGTGCCCTGTGCTTTAGCTGACGAATAAATACATTGATAACCTTTCTAGGTATAATCTAAACATAGTGTATGATATAAATATTTTCCTAAATATAACCCATAACTTGTAACTCAGTTATTAGTACTAAAAATGAACTTGTTCAAAAGTCTATGAGGCTTCCTCATTATAAAATACAATGCAGGAATTAAATCATAGTAATTCACAATGATGCCTTATGATCACATATTAATGTATGCTATGATCCAAAATGGGTTTGATTGAAATGTTCTCATTTAAACCAGGATACATGGAGGCATTCAATTTTATCTGCCACCTTACTTCCCTTTCACCTAGTTTTTTCTTGACACAACCCCCCCCCTAGGGTTGGATGTATAATCTCCAAAATGCCAAAAAGAAACCTATCACACCTTTCGTTTCCTTTTAAGTGTTTCCATAAAGCATTTTTTTCCTCTCTCCTTTTGATACAATAATAGTGGTCATATATCCTGTTTCAAAGGCATCTATCAGTTTTGCCTACATAGAAACAGGCACATTTCGTACATTTAGCTAGGTATACTATGTGGGATGTTCTACAATTACCCCTTTGAAATGTAACTTCAGTGGTGTTAATGTCCTCTAATAATAGCTTCTTAGTATTTATAATATATGTACACTGGTTACATGTCCCACATTTTTGTGTGCCCATCTGCATATCCTTCCTCTTACCGTCCTTTATTTTGTGCTCAAACTCATTTTTCAAATTAAATCCATTTCTATATATGAATGAAGGTCTTGTTCCTATAATATTGTATATACTATTGTCTATTCTCAACACATTCCAGTTCCTTTCCACTATTTCCTTTATATCTTGTATATAAGGTGCAAACTGTAGGATACATGCTCCAAAATAATTGTTGACATTACTCTTACTATGACTCCCTGCCACTTTTAATGTATCTTGCACAACTGACCCCAAAATAGGTTTGTACCGGGTGTCTCTATTACTGACTACATATTCTTTTAATTCAGTAATCATATTGCCTGGATAACCCCTAGTTCTAAACATCTCTCCTATAAAGTCCAATTCAACTAGCAAGTCAGCAAAATCAGATGTCATCCTCGCTGCTCTAATGAATTGTCCCTTTATTATACTTCTTTTTTGTGAGTAGGGGTGGCAGCTAGTATATTGTAAATATGAGTTGCTGAAGGTGTTCTTTCTGAATATTTTAGACTTGAATCCATCGTGTTCGATACTTATACAGGTGTCAAGATATGATATAGAATTGGAGTCCATGTTATACGTGAATTTCAAGAAGTCACTTCTAGTATTTAAATAATTCATGAATTCATTGAGTTTAACCTCTCCCCCATTCCAAATTATAAATACATCATCCAAAAATCTCGTGTATAGGTTAATATAACCTTTCCATTCAGTTTGCAAAATGTATTCATTCTCCCAATCTAATAGGAATAAGTTGGCAAATATGGGAGCGCAAGCCGCTCCCATAGCTACCCCTTTGCACTGTCTGTAGTATTCACCTTCAAAATACACATAATTGTGTGTTAACACAATATCAATGAATTCCATCACTAGTAACCTCTTGTCCCAATCTAAGGTACTATACTTGTCAATGCTGTTGCTAAATCTCCTCATCCCTTCATCCAAAGGGATGCTGGAAAAAAGGTCTACCACATCTATAGTGACCAGATGTGTACTTGTGGTGTACAAATCAGGAGTTAGTCTCCCTAGAAAGTCCCATGAATCTTTTAACAAGTGTCTAGTGTTTTTGTATGAGGGCTTTAACCATTTATCTATTACAGATCCAAAAAGGAAGGTTTTAGATCTGTTACCAGATATGATGGGACGAAATGGGGGATCATTCACATTTTTGTGTACTTTAGGTATCCCTACTATAGTACTGATAACAGGAAACTCAATTTTTAAATAGTTATACATGTCAGCATCAATTCTTTCGTCTAACAGCAGTTCTTCCAAAAACAAGTCAATTTTACGATAACCTATGTTTACTTCGTTTATAGATGAAATTTCATAATTTCCAGAATTTAATAATATACAATTAATTTTGTTGATATATTCCGTCCCATCATACAACACAACACCCCCTCCTTTGTCAGGTTTCATAATGCGTATATTACAATTCTTTTTTAAATCCTTAAGTAAATTATGCTCAGTATAACTTAAATTGTATTTCATTTTATTATTCTTACACTTATTTGCATATGCATACATTTCATCAATTACCAACTTTTCAAATATAGCTAAAGTATTGTTCAAGGGTGGGGTGTAAGTACTTCTCTTACTGAATTCACCCCTAGAAATAGTGGAAAGGAACTGGAATGTGTTGAGAATAGACAATAGTATATACAATATTATAGGAACAAGACCTTCATTCATATATAGAAATGGATTTAATTTGAAAAATGAGTTTGAGCACAAAATAAAGGACGGTAAGAGGAAGGACATGCAGATGGGCACACAAAAATGTGGGACATGTAACCGGTGTACATATATTATTAATACTAAGAAGCTATTATTAGAGGACATTAACACCACTGAAGTGACATTTCAAAGGGGTAATTGTAGAACATCCCACATAGTATACCTAGCTAAATGTACGAAATGTGCCTGTTTCTATGTAGGCAAAACTGATAGATGCCTTCGAAACAGGATATATGACCACTATTATTGTATCAAAAGGAGAGAGGAAAAAAATGCTTTATGGAAACACTTAAAAGGAAACGAAAGGTGTGACAGGTTTCTTTTTGGCATTTTGGAGATTATACATCCAAACCCTAGGGGGGGGTTGTGTCAAGAAAAAACTAGGTGAAAGGGAAGTAAGGTGGCAGATAAAATTGAATGCCTCCATGTATCCTGGTTTAAATGAGAACATTTCAATCAAACCCATTTTGGATCACAACATACATTAATATATGATCATAAGGCATCATTGTGAATTACTATGATTTAATTCCTACATTGTATTTTATAATGAGGAAGCCTCATAGACTTTTGAACAAGTTCATTTTTAGTACTAATAACCGAGTTACAAGTTATGGGTTATATTTAGGAAAATATTTATATCTTACACTATGTTTAGATTATACCTAGAAAGGTAATCAATGTATTTATTTGTCAGCTGAAGCACAGGGCACTTTAAAATATATATATATTTTTTTTAATATTTTTTAAAATATTTTTAATGATTTTCTATGACTTTAAATATTTTTAATGAGTATAAATTTTTCAATTATATGTTATCATTGCTTGTTAACACAATTTGGTAAATGGATTGGCTGCTTGGGTTTATATTAACCCAAGGAATTCAAATGTGAAGTTGTTCTGATGAAGTCTAACTGTGTGTAGATGAAAGCGCTCAACTATTGTGTTCTTATTGAATAAAGTGGATTTTATCTTCAAGTGCCTGTGCTTATACGTGCTACTACACCTGGAATAGTTTGGTTGCTTATACTTGTTTCTACAGTTGACTGTTCTGGTACGCATTCACTTCAATGCTGTATTTAGGCATTATTTAAACTGTATTTCCTTTAAACAAATTTTTAATGATTATAGTAAAAGTAACTCCCAACCATAAAGGAGATGCATGGGAGGAGAAATAGGACTTAGGGAGTTAAGCTGGCAGTTATAACTGGATGCCATGCATTTTCCTGGCTTAAATGACAATATATCCCTTGTCCTGGTATTGACGCAAAGAGCTGCAAAACTAATTGTTCTCATTTGAGCACTTCAGCTCCAAACCAGTTATTTTACATTAGAAAGGTCTGTGGTCTACACTCTAGTAGCATTACTGGCTACACAGTTTTTAAATTACTAGAACATTTTGTTTGCACATAGCTGAGCATTGCTCATAACTTTTCTTTCTCTTATTGACCTGTTCAATAGCTAAACATCCCTCACTCCTTCCTAGTAGATCAGTATCAATGGATACGCACTTCCTCACTGTCTGCTTGAGATGGGTATTCTGAGGTATTGTAGTGACTGCCTCATGTACACTAACAACCCACGTATTCTTAATATAATAGATAGAACAGTTACACCTCTCACATACTTTAATGCTGGAAGCAAAACTCTCTCATACAACCAAAACTAATCCTACAGGGGTTATCAGTGACACATGCACCATACCTATTGCATGGGGTAAAAACCCTACACATAAAACTACTTATGTTGAGGCACTTACAGACAACCTTCCTAAGATGCTAAGACCTTCTACACAGTACAGTCAAAGGGAGGGTCCTTAGCCATCATATAAACACTCCATTAAAACACCAGCCACAGCTACACATAGTAACACTGTATCCAATGCCTCTACTGCTAAGCTATAAAGGCAAACCAGTGCACAGCCACATTTCCTGGTCATTGGAGATTCTATAGTGAGGTACCACTGATGTCCCCCTCACCAGACTGAGTAAGGAAAGAGTCACAGGGAATGACAAGAGACGAGCAGTGCTTGAAAGAGGTAACTAACTGGTGTGGTATGTTAGAATGCATTAGAGCTATTGCCCAATACTTGGTGAAATGGAACATGGCATTCCTTGGTACAAGTGATACCCTGTACACCTATGGCTATAGCAATTTCTTAGGCCATTTGCAACTTTTGTCACAGTTAATTCTGCCATGGCCGAACATTTGCATTGTATTAGAAATAAAGAAGTAATGGATCACTATCTTGGGAAGGACATGCAGAATGAAATTACCCAGCTGATTGCAAATGCTATTTAAGGACATTGTAGGAAGTTGAAGGATGCTAGGTACTTCTCCATGATTCCTGATTGCATGCCAGACGTCAGCAATCAAGACCAAATGACTTTAATAGTTAGTTATGTGGATATTTCAAGGACTGCAGTAACAGTTGAGGAACATTTTCTGGGATTTGTGCCTGTGAATGATACAACAGGGGCTGGACGTACAGAAGAACTTCTTCAGACTCTGCAAAATCAACTGGAAATGAATGACTGTCGAGGACGAGGATACGACAATGTCAGCACCATGAAGGAGAAATGAGCTGGAGTGCAGGCCCAAAAAACAGATGAATTTGAGGACTTATGTGCTATGTGCCTACCATAAATTAAATTTTATAGTTAGTGATGGAGCACATTCATCACTACAAGTAGTGTCATTCTTTGGATGTCTGCAGAACATTTACATACTCAGTATCAATAAGCCAATGGCATACCTTGAAACAGCACACAAATGTCACTGAAGCCACTGCTGGAGACTTACTGGGAATGCAGGATAGACTCTGTCAAGGCAGTAAAATTTCAGTTGAAAGGAGTCATGGAAGTATTAGCGGAGGTAGGTGAAGTTTTACATACAAGTGATGCTGCAATGTATCAACAAGCAAGGTGACTGTGCTTGGAACAGTGCAGGGGCATCACATATGTGGTCAGTGTCTGGGCACCTGAGTGGCTACTTGGTGTGGTGCAGGGGTTTGTCATAATGTAACAGTGGTACTAAATGCCAGTGTGTACATTGGCACATCAATTATTAATTATCTGAATGTAATAACATTATAGGGGGTGTTAAATGGTGCTGGATGAGCAATGTGGTCACACTGTATTCTTCTGAGTAGGGTCCCCAACATAAAATTTGCTGTAGGCCCCCAAAAGGCTAGCACCAGCCCTGATCTTGGAGATGCTTATTGTATGGTAGACATTAAGAATACTGGCACTGTATGTACAGATAAATATGAGTCAGGGATGTGTGGTAATGCAGAGCATCATAGACAGTATTTAACTGCTCATTCAGTGTCTGGATGGGCTTTGTTTTACTGTACTGACCCCCTCCAGCCATTTCAGTCAGGAATAGGCATAATCAGGGTGATTGACATGCCTAATGGCTGTGAGGTAGTATGCAAATTCTGCATGATAGACATGCCATGCAGATTTGGTTGTGACATCATGCATACGGTGCTTGTTGATTAACACATTTGAGTTGTGAGTGTTCCCGAGACTGTGAGGCTCCGGAGTTAAAGGAGTACAATGGGTTTCAAAACTGAATTCCTCAACGTCTCTGCCTTTTTCCTCCCTATTTATATCTTCCTGCATAAACAAACAGCAAAGCATCATTTACAAAATTTCCATTCCCCTCACTTTTCTCAAACAAACCTACCTTAGCGTACAGTGATCGTTTCCCTTTCAAAAACATTTTCTCGCATTTCAGATAATCTTGCTAAAGTCCCCCAATTACTCACGTCATCACGGCCAGGCAGTGTTGGTATTTTTTTTTACAGTTCCCTCCCACGAAGTGACATCACCATGGCCGGTTCTCTGTCAAACAGTCAAACCCACCCATTTTGTGACGTTACAGCTGCCTTGTCCTTCCCCCAGCCTTGAAGTCCACAAATAGAGCTGCAGGAGATAGGGAAGTTCTTTTCTTGTTGCTGTTTCCAGTACGCAGTATTTTGCCAAAGGAACCTGCTGTGGGAAGCTCTGCTTGTATCGCCTTATTTTCTGGAACCTGCTAACATTGGTGAGTCAACTTTTTTTTTTTTTAAAGTAGCTGCCTAAATCATTGCTTGTAGTTACAAGTGGATACTATACTGTCCGGATATGTTGCTTTGCTAAACTTTGTGGATGTTTGTGTTGTATGCTGTAGTTGTAAGTCATTTGCGTTTGTTGTGTTGTGCGAATAGTGGGTTGGAATGTTGCCTTTTACTTGTATTTGCT
>NC_056741.1:64144608-64180516 GCF_019279795.1 Protopterus annectens | reverse complement strand
AAAAATATCAGCAACAAAGATTGATTTAAATATATTTAATAATAAATAATAAAAGGACAAGAAAATACTCAATATATCATCATGGTAACTTCAGAGTTCAAAATCACAGGAAATATTTAAAACAACATTTTAGGACAGTCTCAAATAAATAAAGAAAACATCTAAGCTATACTTCACTATATTCCTAACTATATCTAAAATAAATGACTGTACCCTAGTTAATTTATTTATAGCAAGGCAAGTGCAGTTGTGGTGAGTGGATGTTCTTGTTAGGTCAAAGACAGAATACAAAATGCTCTCTCTCTCTCTTTCTCTCTCTCTCTCTCTCCCTCTCTCTCCCTCTCTCTGTCTCTCTGTCTCTCTGTCTCTCTCTGTCTCTCTGTCTCTCTCTGTCTCCCTCTCTCTGTCTCTCTCTCTGTCTCTCTCTCTCTCTCTCTCACACACTCTCTCTGTCTCTCTCTTTCTCTCTCTGTCTCCCTCTCTCTGTCTCCCTCTCTCTCTCTGTCTCTGCCACTCTTTTTCTCTCTCTGTCTCCACCTCTCTCTGTCTCCCTCTCTCTCACCTCTCTCGCTCTCAATCTCTCTCTCTCTCTCTCTGTCTCTTGCCCTCTGTCTCTGTCTCTCTGTCTCTGTCTCTCTCACTCTCTCTGTCTCTCTCTCTCTCTCTCTGTCTCTCTCTCTCTCTCTCTGTCTCTCTCTCTCTCTCTGTCTCTCTCTCTCTCTCTCTCTCTCTCTCTCTCTCTCTCACTCTGTCTCTCTCCCTCTCTCTGTCTCTCTCTCTCTCTCTGTCTCTCTCTCTGTCTCTCCCTCTCCCTCTCTCTCTCTCTCTCTCTCTCTCTCTCTCAGAGAGTTTAAATTAATATCGAATAGTACTGCTGGGTTAGCTTTTTGTCACCTAACTTTAGTTCCCAAGCAAAACCCCCATTGTCTGAAACTACCAACATTTAGTATCACCCTATGAAAAATACATAAATAAAGGCTTTTCCTCAGATGTTTGCAGATCCTGGAAGTCTGAAAGCAATAAAATGCTTACAATATAATGCAGAAGGTCCACTAGTTCTAGACATCCTGTGAAACTAACTTTTATAGCACAATCATGAAACAATTTAATTTCAACAATTTTCTTTATGTTTTGCAAGTTAACTGCCTATGTTCTAGTTCCCATTGTTAAAACATATACATTTACACAGGTACAATAGTTTATATATATTTCTGTTCTAATCCAGCAGGGTACACTGTGGTCACACATCTAGGCTCAATACTATACAAATCTTGTTCAATACACACTTCTATGCCAGTAGTTTCATATACACATAACATACAGTTTGAATACATTTGTAAAACAAGCATATGGATCATGTTGATATTCACAAATGATATATGATTATTTACAAAATTGCAGACAGCTGTGCTGGCAGTATCTCCTTCTGTCACATTTCTATATAAATCATATTAAGATTCTCAAATGACATGTAATTATTTACAAAATTCCATATAGCTGGGCTGGCAGTATTAAAGGAGTACCGCACCCACAGACTCAAAAAACATATTTAAAACATCATGGCATGATGTTTCCTACACTTTAACAGCACTCTGGGGTTATTTACAGGATTTTAAATATTTTTATATGTAATTACAGACTCTGACCACCTGGAGTACAGCATATTGACGTGGTTTGGATAAATCAGGTTGCCACTCAGTATCCCACAAGTCATTGTTTTGTTCAGAAATGTTACATCATGCAGGCCTGCATTTGCCTAAAGCTCTTGTCATTTCAAAGATGTTGCATGCATATAAAGTTCTTAGTAAAATAGAATAGTTAAAGTAACATTCCTTGCTGTTGAATGACTACTTAAAACTGAAACAGTGCAAATGTCACAGAACACACAGAAAGTGCTGTTTACTGCTGCCTTTTTCTAATTTAGTTTAAATGGCACTAATTTGTGAGACAATGAATTCCAGTTCTTTTACTTCAACCCTCCCCGCAACACCTAGCTTCCCTGGCTGTCAAAGTCCTGAGGGTAATTTGACTTTGTAATTTCATTGACTGGCAGATCTCAGCAGGGTGCTTGACTCATGCAAGTGAATCTTTGCTCTAGCATTTCTTTTGTTACAGGGGACATTTTTTATTGCTGCACTGTAGCCAAGGCCTTACTTTACTGCATTAGCATCCAGTTTGTATAGCAACTTCTGTAACATCTTCCACCAGGGAGCTAAATAAAACTTAAAATATTAAACCATTTTAGATCTTTATTAGTTTAAGTCTCTAAGGTATCACTTCATGCTTCCACCTTGCTAAAAATGATTTACATGTGCAAAGTGTGTTTGGTATTCAGTGTTTGCCTACATATTTTTTTACTGCACTGGTTGGTTTGCAAAAACACTTTTGCAGTGTCCCTGGATTTGTCTTTGTACATACAAACCACATTGCTATATTTTCCCCTTCTTTTTTCGTGTCTCCAGAAGTCACTTCTGACAAAATAATTTTTTTTTTAATAAAGGATATCAAGGTTAATTTACCTTGAATCAGATAATGGATCACACTGGAAAGAATCACTGTAGAAATATTTGTGCTTGGACTAAATCCCTTACTAAATATTTGCCAGACTACAGTTGAATTGGTGCTATGGCTTTAATTATCCACCATTACATACCAGTTTTTCAGTGTAGTGACAACCTGCCTTGCCCATATACCTTTAGACATGAATATGCATCTACTCCTGTTCATGTATGTGAATTCATCTTCATACTTCACGGTGTTGAAGCTACACTGAATTCTAGGTGCTTGATCAGGTTTCACATGGGGCTTGGTTAAAGCTACTCTCAGGTTAAGCCACTATGAATATGTTGCACTGCCACCTCTGATACGAGGGTAATTTAATTTTTTTACCCGCACTGCACACTAGCGGTATCCGATGCAAATACAAGAGAAGTATGCAAGCTATAGACCAAGTATCAATTGCCATGCAGAATGTACAACTGAAAAATACCAAATGTCTGTGTTTCAAAACATCGCTGTTACTACACTACTACTGAATCAAAGGAACATATTGAAATGTAACAACCTGTTATCAGATGTAATTAAGATTTTTTTCCGGTGGTAAGTATTTTCCATGATTCTCTGGCTTCTTGGTTTCATTCACTTAACTGGCTACCTGTAGGTTTGCTCTTTCTTAGCAAGTTGCAGTTAATATTTTATCCCTTTGTTTACCTGTTAGTTTGAATGGGCACACTATGAATGTTTCCAGCTGTAGTCCCTTAACTGTTGCCTTGCATATCTTGCATAATGCAGATATGACTTCTCCATTGCAATGTTCAGTTCCTATATCAGACAGTATCAAAATGTTTGATTTAAAGTTTCTTACCTTACTATTTTCGGGACAGCAATCAAATATCTTCACCCCCTGTAAAATACAGCAGCTACCACTCATTTCTCATGTTCATCCATTCTTGAGCTAGCATTATCCACATCATAGTGCCATTTGACATCCCAATTTGCCTGTTATTGTGCAATACCTGTCCATACAGGATAAGATTAATGCATACACCTAACTATATAGCAGCATTCAAAAATCAGTACTTACATGATGTATTCACATGCTGGCTTTTGGTTACAATGTGCATATGGAGCAAATACTGCATATTGCACTATTGTGACAAGCCTCTGTACCACTTCACGGTAGCCAGCCTCACAGAGGTCCACTCGCACCACAACATTACTTGCAGCTGCAGTCAAATCCACTCATCTCACCACTTTCATAACACTCCTGCAGCTATGCATGCTACCCCAAACATGCCTCCTCTTGCCATTTATGCATTATGTTAATCTCACTTCTGTCCAGAAAGACCAGTCCCTACAACTGCAGCTGCCAAACAAGTGCCACTACACTGCACCACTTCACGTTAGCCAGCCTCAGACCTCCACTCACCACAACATTACACACATGGTCCACCACAGTTAATGTGATATTACTTCTCACCAACAGTTTAGCATAGTTTCTCCAACTAATGACCTCAGTACAACACAACCACCAGGTCTATACCAATACACGTATTCACAAGTCCTCGGACAAGTAGTGCATATAGGGACTTACTGACATACTGCTAGTCTGCTCTTTCAGCAAGTATTGTCCATATTAACTGCAACCCATGGTTCCACTGATGTCCAAGCTAATGTCCTTCAGTTGTGACAGTCACTTGCTAACACCCTAGCGTAAGGAAAGGTCAAACATGAAAATTCTACTCTAAGCCATGGTCAAAACAAGCAGACACACACACACACACACACACACACACACACACAGCAGGGACACACACACACACAGCAGGGACACACACACACACAGCAGGGACACACACACACACACACAGCAGGGACACACACACACACACACACACACACACACACACACACACACACACACACACACACAGCAGGGACACACACACACACACACACACACACACAGCAGGGACACACACACACACAGCAGGGACACACACACACACACACACAGCAGGGACACACACACAGCAGGGACACACACACACACACAGCAGGGACACACACACACACACAGCAGGGACACACACACACACACACACACACACACACACAGCAGGGACACACACACACACACACACACACACACAGCAGGGACACACACACACACACACACACACACACAGCAGGGACACACACACACACACACACACACACACACACACACACACACACACAGCAGGGACACACACACACACACAGCAGGGACACACACACACACACACAGCAGGGACACACACACACACACACACACACACACACACACACACACAGCAGGGACACACACACACACACACACACACAGCAGGGACACACACACACACACACACACACACACACACACACAGCAGGGACACACACACACAGCAGGGACACACACACACACACACACAGCAGGGACACACACACACAGCAGGGACACACACACACAGCAGGGACACACACACACACACACAGCAGGGACACACACACACACAGCAGGGACACACACACACACAGCAGGGACACACACACAGCAGGGACACACACACACACACAGCAGGGACACACACACAGCAGGGACACAGCATCCGTAATACATAACCAGTTTTGAATCAACTTGACAGTAACTGACTCCATAGATATATGTCCGCTACCAAGCATCCAGACAAAGGATGGCAACATGGTATGAGGCCAAAAACGTTTAATTATGTTACACTTGTATACTGGGATAGTCGCACTGGATTCATGTCCTTTTGTCAGAGGGCCAGGGAGAAAATATCCAACAGAAGAAATTACATAGATTACTTAAGTTGTATTACATTACATGGATTACACAAGTTATAGAACATTAGAAAATATAAGACAATGCATTTAGCACACTGTTTTATTAATGTTCCCAAATAGGGAGACGCAGATGGTCCAACACAAGACAAGGTTTTTTGTACAATGGTTTAGTAATGTTCCCAAACCGGGACTCACAGTTCATGGTCAGACAATTACAATTGAGACAACTGATTGGAAGCAGAGCTTAAGTAATTGCATTATATAATTTTGTCACACACACACACACACACAGCAGGGACACACACACACACACAGCAGGGACACACACACACACAGCAGGGACACACACACACACACACAGCAGGGACACACACACACACACACAGCAGGGACACACACACACACACACACACAGCAGGGACACACACACACACACACAGCAGGGACACACACACACAGCAGGGACACACACACACACAGCAGGGACACACACACACACACACACACAGCAGGGACACACACACACACACACACAGCAGGGACACACACACACACACACACACACACACACACACACACACACAGGGACACACACACACACAGCAGGGACACACACACACACACAGCAGGGACACACACACACACACACACAGGGACACAGCAGGGACACACACACACACACACAGCAGGGACACACACACAGCAGGGACACACACACACACACACAACCAGGGACACACACACACACACACACACACACACACACACAACCAGGGACACACACACACACACACACACACACACACACACACACACAACCAGGGACACACACACACACAACCAGGGACACACACACACACACACAACCAGGGACACACACACACACACACACACACACAACCAGGGACACACACACACAACCAGGGACACACACACACACACAACCAGGGACACACACACACACACACACACACACACAACCAGGGACACACACACACACACACACACACACACACACACACACACACACAACCAGGGACACACACACACACACACACACACAACCAGGGACACACACACACACACACAACCAGGGACACACACACACACACACACAACCAGGGACACACACACACACACACAACCAGGGACACACACACACACACACACAACCAGGGACACACACACACACACACAACCAGGGACACACACACACACACACACAACCAGGGACACACACACACACACAACCAGGGACACACACACACACAACCAGGGACACACACACACACAACCAGGGACACACACACACATCATCCTTGTCTAGCAACTGTGAAACCTGTGGTTTTGCAGCCTACTTACCTTTTAGAGGTCTACTGTAATTAGCCACCACCAATCGTGGCATCAAAAGTTAAGCCGGCAATACTGTCAGTTAACTGTGCCTCACTCTCACATCTAGAGTCCAACTCGTAGAATACACATTCTCCTGCAGACCAATTGGGGGGTGTGGGCCACATGGACCTTGCCTGGTACCTAAACATGTTGCTGCTATTTCTCGTTAAGTAATACGTCTAAAGTAGGTTATT
Organism: Protopterus annectens; assembly: GCF_019279795.1. Taxonomy (NCBI): domain Eukaryota; kingdom Metazoa; phylum Chordata; order Ceratodontiformes; family Protopteridae; genus Protopterus; species Protopterus annectens. The sequence goes on along the minus strand of NC_056741.1, from coordinate 64,173,602 downwards.
ATGATGGCAATGTTTGTAGATGATAATCTCTGAATCTAGTTCATCTTCTGTCCTCAATGGACTGGATGACAATGTTACTTCAGCTTCAAACTCACCAGTCATATGTCAGCCTTGCCTGCAAGTCAGATGCAACATGGTCTTGGTGCTGTATTGTCCTTCTGCCAAGGTATTTCAGTACTATAACCTGGCACATGGACTTTGTTGTCCCACTCAGTACACTAGTTGGGCACCAGAAATCATATTCATGTCTGACCACCTCATTGGGTGGTTTTGCTCGCAATATGTGTAACTGAATGGCAAATGCTAATTTCTACTTTGTTCCTGTCAAACAGGCAATGACGGATCTGTCTGTCTTCATTCCAAAAATGACTTTGCCACAGTTCCAGATTAGACTGACCCCAAGGACTCCAGCCATTTATGGTTGATTTTCATTATTTGCAAGCCAGTGTAGAAACGCATGGACCTCACTGGGTTCAGCATACAGACTATTGTATAGCATTAGCATACACTATGGGATCACAAACTTACCCACGCATGTAAGGCTGCAGTACTGTGTGAGGTCACTCTAACAAATGCATAGAACACCGTTAAGTGCAAGCATGGAAAACACTTTCTATGGAAGACCACTGAGCAGTGTTCCAAAGGGATCGGGTGTGTGACCAGTTCTGGAATAGGTAGTACCAGGAATAGTCAATAAGCAGTGTCTGCACCTGACAGGCTGTGCAGAAGAGAAGCATATTGAATCAAGCACATCTGTTGTATAAGAATTGAAAGCGGTCACTGCCACCGTTTCATACTGACCCGTTCTACGCAAGCTCTGACATTCCTCTAAGTGAGGAGGTTCATGGTCTGCATGTTGTGCTCAGCTTACCTTGCTAGGTGAATGACTATGACCTGCCCAAAGTCCTTGATTATCCAATTTCTACAACACATATGAGACTCCTGTCTCAGCACCAGAAAGGACTGGTTTTCACGCGACATAACATTGCCGGTATAATGGTCATTTTACCTTGGGGTGATCTACCTGTGTTTCCTGGACAAACACCTCTGGTTGATTGCGAAAACAAAGAACAACCATGCAAGTAAGGCCATGATGGACATTACATCAGATCATAGGACGTCACTACACTGCTGAACCTTGCTGGCACTGTTTAAATGTCAACTTTGAGTCACACACTTACATATAATGCACTCCGATAGCAAAATGCATTCATACACCAGATTAAGAAGAAACCAGTAAAATAGTTGCACCGTATGAAGACATTTGATTCCAAAGGTACTTACCCAGCACGTTGGTTATACTTAATATATTAACCGGGGTTCTCTTTACTTTTTCCAAACCTAGAAATGTGTTTTTGAATTACCAGTGCCTTCTCAGGACGTTCGCACCGAGCTATATTCTTTGGAATAGCAGGTACGGACATGGGCTGAATTTCCAATAAGCCTCTTTTGGCTTTTATGACGTCCATCATCAGGTCATAGATGTAGTCAAACTTTCTTTTCTGAAATATTGGCTTCGCTACCCACTCCTGCTTTGCCTTCGGATACACCACGTTGTATCTAAGCTCTCCCTTTGCTGCAGAGTTTCTAGTAGGGAATCTGACCACTGCTTGTTCACGATTCAGATTTTCATTGTGATCAAGGATGGCCAAAATTATTCGTGCCTTCATCCCTGCAAAACTGAAATGCTCAAACTTTGGGCAGTATTTGCACAGTAATGCATGGAACACCTCTAGGTTGCCGGTGTGGCAGAACTTGGTCACCTGCTTTAAATCTTTAATAAAAAATTTGTTGGCAACTATCCTCTTCAGTGCACTGTAGCATGCATCTTCTTCATCCATCCACTTCTTCTCATCTCCTTCGTCCACTGGCATTTCATGACCGCAACATGAAACCTTTGTTGTACCACTCCAGCTGTGTCTGTCTGTTACATGGTAAAGCAATGACAACCACTTCTCCTGTAGTACAACTTCATCACCTTCGCACGTTTCAGCACACCACCATAGGTGATTGGAGACACTGTGGCACCACTGTAGCAACTCTCTGTTTACTCTCCTTTTGCCAGCTTCTGCAATTTTCTTTGTCAAGCTTTTGGCCATATGCCACACATCAAACTGGTGATCCACCGCTGGGAATTCTTTGCATCACAAATCTAATGCCTGGATGTCGGTCGGTTGCCACAAGACTTATCTTAACTTTTCTTGACAGCAAGTTTGACAGGCACTTCTTGAAAGCTTTCTTCTCAAGTGCCACTGAAGATACCCGGTGCAAACTTGCTCAAGGGAAAAATCGATGATACGTCCAGAATCCAGGTCCATCATGCTATAGCAGCAGTATTTGGCTGAATATCCTGGACTATCGCACCGCCCATCACCACCTAACCGGATTTCCTTCCCCTGACTATCTGCCAGCATACGATTCTGATGTTGTATCCAGGTATGCTGCATTACTGGGAACAAATATTTCCTTTGAATGGTGTAGAAGGTTGTCTCACTAATAAACTCCAGCCCTAAATATGCACAGAAACGCGCAATATGTGCATATGTACTACCGCTGAATAGAAGAGAAGATGCCAGTAGTAAGTTCCCAGCAGGCATTCTGCCTATAACTGGTTGACTTTCCCACTGAAGAAATGCATGTCCACTAATGCAGCATACCTTCACAGATACATAAGACCCTAACTTGGTTTTCTTTTCCACTTCGGAAGCAGGACTTCTGCATTCTGGGCAGGTCAATTTTAAGAGCAGTGAATCAAGGCAAGACTCGAAAACAATGAACTTTGGTTCACTTATCATCTTCTCATCTTCATCCTCTTCCACCACTGTGTCGTCCATGTCAGTGGTAGTCAGACTTTCAGAAAGGTAGCTCCAGTTGGGATCCTTTTCCGTCTCATTTGTCTGAGAAACTGAAGACTCACTATGCAAGCTTGTGTTATGCGTATCTGGAGTGAGCTTGATTGGAGTGCTGCAAGCCTGCATGTGAAGAGACATGTAGGCACTGCAGCTAGATGTGGCTACTTCACTGCAGGTATCAGCCTCCTGATGAACACCTGTGTTGACACTCACTCTACACCCAATGTCATCATTTGAAACCTGATCTTCTGGTGTTGCCGACTCAGTCACTTCAGTCTGAACAAGTTTGGATTTCCTGCTGTATGTGTGGTCCATCAGCAATGACACTGCATCCTCAGGGAACTGTACAGCTGCATCCTTCATCTTCCATGGTTTAGAATTCTGTTCCACTAACTTCGCTTGTACTCCCACACTGATTCCTTTCTTTTGCCGGAAGTTGGTTTGGCACGCTACTGTATTCCTTTCCACTGCAGTCATTTCTATGGCTTCGACTACTTCTTCATATACTTGTACCTGCAAGTCAAAGATAACTACCTTTGAAATTTATCCTGCATAGCAGGCTGTCATAATAAAAGATCCTGTTTCGACAGCAGATTGAACACTACTTGGTTCAATGGATGATGCTCCATTCACATTTCCATGTTTAACATTCTGTCACTATCAGTATCTGAACATTATGTCCATTAGCATTGCATTTTTTAACATTTCTACACGTTACTCAGCAGCTAACAGGATATGTGCCAATTCCACCTTTTTTCTTCCCATGGAAGGGAATATGAATGGCCACATCACTGTACCATCACTGAACACATGCTGTAATCCAGAATACCTGCACTGACTACCTAACCACAAAACCATTCAAACACTTAACATTAAATCAAGTCAATACTTACCACTACAGAAATCTCAGCCTTGTTGAACAGTACAGAAAATGATGCACATTCCTCACTAGTCTATCAGTGCACACTGTTTACTGCAGCATTACTCATGTCTCTCCCCAAACAAAACCCTTCTGTCAACAGTTAATATTGTACAGGTCTTCATACATACGTACCTCTACAGGTTCTGGTACCTCTACAGCTTCTGGCACTGGATGGTCTTCCATGTCATCTGGAGCAACTGCAGCCTCTGCTTCCTCATGCACCTTTTCCATTTCATTCGGCCTCTGCACATGGCCATTAGGCTGTGGTAAGGGAATAAAAACAGGTAACTGTCACATAAAAACCATCACACAGGATGTTATCAATGCTGAATGTATGAGTAGGAGATAATGAAGTTACTGACCTTGCATTGGCGATACAGTTGTTTCACAACATCTGGCAAGGTTGGCTGGGTTGTACTGAGAAGTTCCTCAATAAGCTGCGGGCGATAGTGAAGGCATTAATTAATCATACTACACAAGCAAGAGACCATGCATTGTACAGGTGATGCTAATCAAATGCAAGTATCCCATAACTGATGTGTTGTTCTACCGTCTTACATTTTCACGTTGTTTACGCTGCAGCCGCTGTTCAGATGATGTCCTTGGATGTGTGGTTGTAAAAATGAAAAGTGTCGGTACAGCGTCCTTAAGTAGTTGACGAACGGGCCGCCTTGGCTTCATGTGTTCTGGCAGTAGTTCACTCTTGTAGTCCAGCTGAAATTGGTCCGCTGTGAAATGTTTGGAGCACAGGAAGTGACGTGGTTTTGACATGCTGACCGATTCTTTCACAAACCTGCCTATGTTACCGACATCTACCCCACAGTTCACCACCCATCGTGTACACTGCTGAATGTCACGTGGAAAGCGATGGAAGGATACACCGGGCGGCAGATTGTCTCGGCGAACATGACAACCATAAGCAAAACACGTCGGCATGGCTACACTCACCTAAGTAAAAAAAAATAAAGAGTAGAGGCTCAACTCCTACGGACTAAGTTTTTAACAAGGCACTGCTCAGTTGCGCCAAACTATTATGCAATTCACTAGACAACTTTTTCAGTTCCTATACAACCATGTTTGCACTTAGCTGTAAAACACCTATACCTACACAAATCTTGCAATGGTTACTCATTCCTTCTTGTGACAGTCCATACTCACTTGCTCTGTGTTGTCAGTCTCAGCTTACCTGACCTTTGTCACCGCCAGTCAAATGCCTGGTTGTACAGTGCCACCTAAATGCAGTCATTACGCACAGAGTTGCACACTAAGGCAAAGAATTGATCACTCCAGAGAGACAAATGGATACTTCATTAGTAAGGTTTAAAAAACCTTAATGCATCAATACTGCGGCCACAAGCCCATATTATGACATGCAGATACAGGATTGGCAACCATTGTGGTAACAGTGCAACGGGCACACCAGAAAAATATTCATATATTCTTTGTCCTTCATTAATGCTGGCTAGTAGCCTGTTTACACTGCAACTACCAAAGCTTCACAGTTTCGATTCACACAAGGACATTTACCTCTCAGCCAGACAACCCTCTACCACCTAGGAACACTACTTATGAGACGTGTTAAACTTATCATATACTCTTAGTTCTCTCCTATCCCGACAGTATTACTGGCACTGAGATTGTTGGCAACAGAAACACTACACCTCAATCACCCCTTGTATTGTCTCTGAAAGAATTTGGACATTGTTCATAGCAATCCACTTTTCACAAACAGACACCTGGCATTCCACTTGTGGAAATGTCAAAACAGCTAAGGAAAGACACATGTCCACGATGACACACTGCAGGGCCATGCCCAAACTGTAATTAATGGATATGCTGCACATCAGAAAATCAAAATGCCATCGTGCTACGCGCTTGAGAGACTTGAACCTCAGCAACGAAATACATCGGATATGCTGCAGGGACAGATTCAAAACTGCAGGGACAGATTCAAAACCCAGAGGCTACGTTCATTCTTGAATAAAATCCAGTCCAGGTTAGGCAGAGTCCCTCATTGAAGAGGAATGGGAGATTGTAGGTTTACCAAGGGCATCACTTGTGTGTCACTGTTAGACAGAGGCACAGTATACTAATCTCGAAATACGGCATAGCAAAATAATTTTAGCGCTTTCGCCAAACCAGGTTTGGAGAAGCTAGTTGGTGAAAGCATTAACCTGCCGTGCGAACAATAAATTATATTTAGTTTATTTGAATAGACTCAAGTTATCATTTTGACATCGTGGTGGAATAGTATCATTTTGGACAGTATATGGTACTCTGGTACATCTTCATTGTTTTGCTATTGCCTTGTGTCTTATTTCTTGGTTTGGCTTACGGCTTTGTCGGCTAGAGCATTAGCTCCTTGCGGAATTTTATTATATTCAATATTTATAGTGAGAAAAATGGATTGCAAGGAACAGACAGCTGTCATTATACTTGTGGAAATAACGCGTCTAAACAGCTAAGGAAACACAGTCCACGATGACACTGCGCGGCCTGTCATCAATCACTGCATTTGCATTACTACACCATTAGCCCAATACTGATTCCACAGCTTGCTCAACATTGCCCGTAACTGTCAGCGGCTGTAAAGAAAAAATAAACTAACCTATACGCACGCTCCGCCTTTAGAGACAAGATGTTCATGCAGACAGTATGACTATTAGGCACGTACGAACATAACAAATTCAGAGTCAGTTAATGATTAAACCAATTTATTTCAAGTCATACAAAATCATGAGATGTCAGAATCAATGCAATATAATGCATTTTGCATTTCCTTTGATGCCACGCAGTGTTGCTGTGCAGCATGTAATTTGACAAATATCAGTTCAGTCCTGGAATATCCATAGTCCCTCAAAAGGATGAAATCCAGTGTAACCCTCATCTCTTTCTTCTGCAGGAAAGGTTATTCGTATACGAGTCACCACACAAGCGGGGAGGACCACTCTGTTGCCGAATCCAAGCTTGTGATTGTTGTAAATCCACAGAACATATGCTCTATATGCCAAAAGACGGTACAACCTGAAAGAAAATAATATTGTTAGGAGCAGCCTGCCAGTATGTTAGTATTATGCACATTATTATCTGCTGCCTCCTATATTTCAATGTTCTAGTAAAGTAGGACATTCGGTTGGCCAACCATTCAATATTGTCGGCACTCATACCTGTTACTCCAACTTGCTCGTCTGAATCTTCTCCTAAGCATACATTCGTGCCTGAACAACATTTGTAGTACTTCTGGCATTAAACAGGCCAATTCAAAGCGTGGATGCATGGTAATGCACGTATTAGTTGGTTCTGACTGGATTTCTCTCCATTTATGGATAGCTCTCTGTGAGGACACACAGCATTGGCATTCCACTAATGTGTTCATGAGTGCACAATGGCCACACAAGCACCATGTCATGTTAGACATATCTGAGACATCAGGTGCCACTGACTCCTGCTGCACATCACTGTTGGTCCTGCGACGCTTCCTTCTTGTCTCTCCTGGACGATATGTCGGCTCAAACTGATATCCTTGACGGGAACTCTGTTGTCCTTGAGAACTCATGCTGGCAGTTATACTATGGCAAAGAATACGCAAGCATAAAAGTTGTCATACTTGGCCCTCCAATAAAAAAAGTTTATTTGCCCGCATTATGTCATACATGTCACATCTGCTGCATAGCGACCAAGCATAGAACACCAAGTTGACATGTGTTCATTACACAGCGTAGGAGCTAATCACTTATGTTGATGCAATGTACGTTTCAAACAGCCGTCATGCCTGCAATTACTCAAAAAATATTTGCATCTGCTCCAAGTTAGCACATCCCAGACTGAGTACTAGCACACCACTGCAGGTATACTACTACTCCTCAATACATTACGGATTTGCATATGGGTCTGCGGTGATGAGCTGAGGCACTGTCCTAAGTGCACCAACATAGGTGACAAGCAATGCAGCTACAGACTGCAAGTAGAACTTTGCACAGTAATACTGACACCGGTATTTGCTTCTTGTTAGGTTTGTCATCTGCCATGCAGTCTGAAAGACAGTGCAGAAGTACTGGAACACCCAAGGAGAAAACACACCAAGCACGATTGTAATACTGGTTAATCATGGCCATGAGCTACGTTGAAGCCAGGCTGTCTGTAACGTCACCCACCACAATTTTAGTATGAAGGTCCCTGAAACTAAGGCAGACAATAATTTATCAATCCAAAGACAAATGTATGCCGGCAAGTATTGATGCCGGCAATGATTTAGAGAAAAAAAATTTATGCATTACTACTGCTGGCACAAGACCATATCCGTTTAGGTCAATGTCAAGAGTCATTTATCACTTTATATAAATATATTATATATATATATATATATATATATATATATATATATATATATATATATATATATATATATACACACACACACACACACACACACACACACACACACAATTACACTATTAAAAAAAAAATATTACCAATTGCACTCAAAACGCACAGTCGATGCAGATGTGGAAGTTGTGAATAATTTATTTTTTTTTTTTTTAGATATAAAGGATATGAACTGTAATAAACAACCATCTGTCCTTACTTAGAAACTTCAATCTTTGTTTAAGGCACAACCGATACGAGGCCCAAATCTGAACATTCTTCCAAACCTGGCCATTGCAAAGTTATTACCAAAATATGAAAATATTCCTAATTTCCTAATTTCCATAAACTAAGTCCAAAACAAATTTTGCAATCAGTACCTATGTACAACATACAAGCACAGATCTTTTATCATGTAGACACATCATTGTAAATACACATTCTTGGTGTAGCCTTCATAATGCTGAATGGGCACATGCCAAGAGAAAAAGCTGGGTAAGGAGCACCAAACCACTGATATGCCTAGGACAGGCACAGTACTTCTGGTCGTGGTTGTCTGAAGTGTCCCATACCTGAGCTGGGTACCCATTCAGACTGCTGGTAGCAGCAATGACTACAGACTGGATGCAATGCCAGCACTCTGCCTTTTACATGTGTCCTTTCGGCAGTGGTCATAAGGACGCAAAGGGGGGACCGAATGTCAAGGATCTTCCCCTGTCCGACATACATTTACTACACCTGAAGGGAGGGAGACAGAGGAGAGGTCAACCAAGACAACATGTGTAAAGACTAAGACTGCCCCATACTTTGTCTATTATTGCATGTGTCGTTTCCCTGAGGGAAACACTGCATCAGTGGCAGCCGTGAGGCCATGCTTAATTATGACAGCAGCACGATGGGACTGAGCTGAAGAGTCCCCCAGTTCCCAACTGCAATCCAGGTAGGCCACAAGATCCCTGGATGGCTGGGTATGCCTGACATGATGCACCCACCAACACAAGAGCAGTTGGCACAAATCTCTGAAGAGGAACCTTCCTGGCCTTGGTGCATAAGGTCTTTAACACAACAGTATGTAAAACTGATCTAATGTTGCAGCACATTCAAACTTGAACCTGCATCTGATCCAATACAATTCCAAAAATAACACTAAAATAATACAGTTGGACATTGTACACTGACATACAAAGTTATATAATAAAAACACGGCATTATTCCCTTATGAATCAGCACTCACAGTGGAAAATGCTGTGGACTTTCCTGCCAAGACAAAGTAATAGCTTACTCATCCAGAACTAAAGAAGCATGAAGTAATTAGCAAAGTATTACAACCAACACCAGTTTACACTGATAGCACAAAGAAGACTAGAATTGAAGAAATACAAGAAAGACTGTGTGGGAATGGGAATTACATAGCTAACGTGGGACTAAGCTATGTGATTATTATTGAGACTGGGATTGTCCCTTCATGGAAGGCTTAAATATGCAACCAAGTACTTGTGCTAGTGTCCACAAATTAGCCAAGCATTGATTAGCATGCCTACAGTTATAAATACGGATATGGATAGTGTTTCATACATTTTGTTATGAAGTGTAGTGGATCATACAGTGAAATTGCTCACTAGAAGCTGTAATATCAGCCATACTGTCCTTAACATATTGCTGCCAGGACCCCATAAAATGAAAATCAGCAGATTAAATATATAGTCAGTATTTCACCAGATGCTGTAATGCAATTTAAAATTTGCTTTCCTAGCATGCCTTTTTAACTTCAGATTACAAAAACAGACAACGGCAGTGGAGGATTGGAACTATGCATGATGGCCTGTGTTTAAGGAATGAGGGGTGAAATGGCACACTACCCCAAAATATTCAAAAACATGGAACAACCTCGGTCTTGAATGAAACAAACACCACATCAGCCATGTGGTACATTAAAAGATGAGGGAAGACATGCTGGCTGTCTTTGGAAACAGACAGTTACCATAACGAGAAGTCATAATGTATAGTGAAACAACCTTGTGCAAAAAAAAAAAAAAAAAAACAGCAATATGACATCACGTTCACCAAAAGTACTACTATACCAAAATTGAAATCAGGCAAATTTACTTCTATGCGCTTATGACTGAGCGGCTCTCAATTTAAAATATCTACATTACATGCATGTAAGCTTTGCTTGCAACTTGATTCACGACACAGCTAGATGACTACATAAATGCCATCACCCCAGCAGAAAGCTAATTACCACCCACTTAAACATTTCATCCAGCAGATCTCATGATACAGCTTTATGTTACTTCATACAAAACAAAAAACAGTGAATAAGCTACTGCCTACAACTCCAGAATCCAAAGACAACATGCTCCAATCCAATTACATCCAGATAATTTAACTAATTCATATCCCATTTCTTCCCAAAATCTACTGCCTTAAATCAGCCCTTAAATAAGCACTGTTAACCCTGCATGGTTAGACATTCCTTTATTTAACTTACCACAAAAACCTTCCAACACAATATTACTTTTCTTGCCTTAATTGCATCATACCTTTACTCCATCCGTCATGCAAGTCCAAATTTCCTTTTGTGTAAATCAGCATTGTAACCTCATGACCATCACCACCTTTACAGAGTTCTCACACCTTTAAAAAATCTACATAAAAATCTATATGATTTTCAGTTATACTAAAATATATGTATATATATATATATATATATATATATATATATATATATATATATATATATATATATATAGTTACTTTTAATATTTTGTTTATACTGGATTTCAACAGTAATAAAATGGCAGGAAGTGTTTAAAAGGCATGCATAAATTTCCCTAGTCACAGGCCAAATTAGACATCCTAAACCTTAGTCGACAAATTCTTCACTGGGCACGCCTCACAGATCAGCTGCTAACAAGTTCTACTGTCCACAAAAAATTTATATGCAAAACCAAATACGGAATGTGCAGCTAGTCATAATTTCACTTTTTAAGCACCAGTGCATCTACCAAAAATTCTGCTTAGCTGAAAAGTGTACTGCTCCCACACTTCAAATCTACAACAAATCAGTTCCCTACACAACTAACAAACTTTTATCTCAAAGCCTCTAAATATCAAAACAAGCTTGTTTAAATATTAAACTTTAACATGTGATTACAGAAACCTCTATAACTCTATGTACAACACACCTCAGAAACATCTCAGGTTGAAAACAATCCATAAAGTTTAAAAATAATAAAAGCAGGAAACATCCTCCCAAACTGGCACGAAGTACTAAGTGTTTATTTCACAATCACACACACTTACTAATAATTTGACTTGCAAGATATAATTTACTTTGCTATCAAGACCCTGTTGTAGACTGTTTACCTCTCAACTAAAGAGTAGGTTTGTGTGGAACACCAATGTCCTGTGCTCTCAGGCTGTTGTCAACAACTCCAATTGCACCAAAACAGCCTCAAGTTCATAGTTGAAATGTCAGTCCAACCCCATGCTCTCATTCAAATATATGTATGTAAAAAAAAAAAAAAAAACACACATCAGTTCAGAGCAGATGTACTGCACTCCGGGCATGTTTAAAAACAAGATCACATTTAGTGTCCCACCTAGACTCTTTGATGTTCCTCAAGAAGTCCTGCCTGTTTAATGGGGCTCCAGAGAGCACACCAGAACTACCAGGTTATACCTCATACCATGCTTTTCGGACCCAAAACTTGGAAAGAACCACAAAAGGAGGGGGAGAATCTATCTTCAAAGATACCCACACCTCCAGGTTGGTGGCAAAGCACGAAGCATCAGAGACTATCCATGGGTAAAACTGGCTTCCAAACCCCCTCCCAAACCCAGGAACCACACTCAGCCTTCGTAGAGAACACTGGAAAATATGAAGGTCTCTACAAACACCATCATATTGGGCGACTTCAACTACCCAAACAGACTGGTAGCATTACTCTAGCTCAAACACCCTAGCCCAAAGGTTCCTAGAATTTATAAACTCAAATGCTATGGAAAACTTGTTACCACTCCCACAAGAGGGGAAAACATACTGTACCTGATGATTTCCAACATGGGTACTCTATACTCCAGACCAGAAGTGTATCCCTCACTGGTAAGATCAGACCATAAACTAATCTGACTGCATATTCACATCCCTACCCCACCCCGTGCCCAGAAAACCAGTGAAAAACTTCTTTAAAGCAAATTTATCACTCCTTAAAACAGAGGTGCAATCCTTCAAAGCCACCGGGCCTGTGGAAACAAGACCCACACCGCAGAATCATTTATAAATGCATTCTATGAACACCTTCATGAATGCATGGATCATGCGATCCCAAATCAAACCAAGACCCAATCCTCCAAAGGCAGACGTCCTGTATGGTGGACCCCAGCAATAAAAAAAATATATACAATAGAAGGCGGAAGCTACTAAATGATAGAGTAAGGCATCACTGATAAGTATGAGCATAAAACTACAGGCACTCATGAAATTGTCTAAGGGCTGCTTAGAGAGAGAAATTGCACAGGACACTAAGGATAATGACAAGGCTTTATTTAGTTATGTTAGGAACCTGGGTGGTATTTCCCAGATATGCTCAGAATTAGTCCATAGAGACCAAAAATACACTGAACCCACAGACATTGCCAAGCTGACAGGTTCGGCGCAAACTCCACCCCCACTCACCAAGACCATTGATGAGGGGAAGGTGGTCCACACAGAATACCTGGACTTCACAAAAGCCTTCGATACAATACCCCACTCGGGCATTATAGATAAGCTCACCAGCTTAAATATAAAGCCCTATGTCACTAGATGGATTGCAAACTGGCTCAAGGACAGAACACACATGGTTAGAATTGCATTGCCATGTCAGACTACAAACCACTTAGAAGTGGAGTCCCACAAGGCTCAGTCATGGGACCTCTTTTGTTAGGTATATATTTCTCAGAGGTACAGGCCAACACGGAAGGACTGTGTCTGACCAAATTTGCAGATGACTGCAAACTGGGTGCCATAATCGACTCTCCAGCCGACAAGAATCCTGCAATAGGGCCTCATAGAAACAGACAACTGGTGCCAGAGCCATGGCCTCAAGCTGAATGCCAAAAAGTGTATAGTCATCCACTTTGGCAAATACAAAGATCCCACAAATTACCACATAGGTCGTAATACATTAAGTAGAGAAGAAGTAATTACGGACACTGGTAATCACCGCACCATAAGATTAACAAGTGTAGTCTTCAAAGCTATGTAGAGGATCATAATGGAGCTCATAAACAAAGATATAGGGGACTTGCAGACATTGGACCCAACCCAGTTTGGCTTTGTCAAGGGCAGATCATGCCTTTTGAACTTAGTCGACTTCTTCGAAACAGTCACCAAGGCCATTGATGAGGGAAAGGCAGTCCATACAGCCTACCTTGACCATTGCTAAAGCTTTTGACAATACCCAACTCTGGTATTATAGAAAAACTTACCAGCTTAAATGTAAACCCATATGTCACAAGATAGGTTGCAAACTGGCTTAAGGACAGAATCCACAGGGTTAGAGTTGCTGGCACTATGTCATACTACAAGCCAGTTACAAGTGGTGTCCCACAGGGCTCGGTCCTTGGCCCCCTATTGTTCGGCATCTACTTCTCAGAAGTAGAGGCCAACATAGGAGGACTTTGGCTGACAGAGTTTGCAGATGACTGCAAACTGGGCACCATAGTGGAAAGTGCTTCGGACATGGATATCCTTCAGAGGGGACTCACGGACACTGATAGCTGGTGCCAGAGCATGGCCTGAAGTTAAACTCCAAAAAATGTATAGTCATACCCTTCGGGAAAAACAAGGTAACCCCAAGCTACCATATAGGTGGTAATCCACCAAGTACAGAAGAGGTTATCAGGGACCTGGGGACCCATGTTGACAGTGGCCTTTTTGACACTCACATTGCTAAAGTGGTTAGAAAGACCTTCTACATTGCCCACCTGATCATGAAGGGATTCACATCCAGATGAGGTCATTGTTCCCCTGTACTCTTCACTTATCAGACCAATGATAGAGTACAATGCCCCATTCAGCATGTATCTCACCCGACACCTGCAGCAATTGGAGACCACAAAAGTTCCTCACCAAAAGGATAAAGGGAATCAAAAATCTGTCATATGATGCCAGATTGAAGAAACTCCAGCTCTATTCAGTCGCATACCGTCTGCTCAGAGGTGACCTAGGCCTGACATACAAGGCCATGTCAAAACCGGAATTAATGGACATGTTCCACCTCAAAAAATCCAAATCCACCAGAACCACTATAGCAAGCAACTTAAACCTTAGCACGGATATAAATAGGATGTGCTGGAGGGATAGATTTATCACTCCGAGACCACCTATGCTGTGGAATAAAATCCCGGTCCATGTGAGGCAGAGCACCTTGCTGGCTCTGTTCAACAGAAATCTTGACCTGTGGATGGGAGATAGTCGGTTTACCCTGGGAATCATCTGTGTCACTGCTGGACAGAGGCACAACAAACTAATGGGCACAGTATTTTGATATAAGGGGTGGTGTAAGCCACAAAACTTTGGGCTAGGCTTATAACTGCCTTAGGGCAGATAGCCTAGTATAAACCTATGAACCTATAAAGCAATGTCCAACTCAAAAATGGACACATTCCAAGTCAGAGTCACTGCTAGCCATGTGCTCTAGTGCGATAAACCTCACCACAACAAGAAATAGAGCTTGCTGGAGGGATAGCTTACTGTCAGACTCCCCATGCTTTGGAACAAAACTAACTACAATAGGCTGAGCCCCTCACCAACTCTTCAATAGCAAGCTTGATGAGTGCATAGCTAACAAAATACACCATTGGGATTACTTCATTGACTCTGCTGTTAAAATAAAGTGAAAACACTAACACCCTATTCCAAAACTCAGAATCAGTTTTGCAAGGATGTGTCAATGCACACAGCAACACAAGAGCAATTGTCACTAATCTCTGAAGATGAACCTTCTTGGCCTTGGTGCATAAGGGCTCTGATGGTAACTGGCAAGGGGGCACCAAAAGGGCACATGTAAACACACTGTAAAAAGCACTACAGCCAATGTATGCAGAGAAAGGGCACATGTAAATCTCCTCTAAAGGAACTATAGACAATGTATGCCAGTGGAGGAGGGTAGGAAGTTGAAGAATGGGGGGGGGGTGGCTTGCAATGACTCCAAGCAGAGAAAAAAAACACAACCTGGCTTGTGCATTGATCTAAGTGATAACGACTTCTACTGAAGTGAGAAACAGTGACAGCAGCTGCTACTTTTCCCAGAAAAGTGATAATGAGCAACTGCTACATTATAACTACAAGTATTGCTAATCTGATAATGACCTTCCTTTCATTACTGCAAAGGTATGCATGCTCAGATACAGGTGATAATTACTGCACATAACGTGTTGATTAGGCATCCATTATATTACATTATGCAGTTGTTCTGTAACAGACTCAATCAGTAAGGAGAAGATGTGAGTAACTCAGTCAAAAAACAGTTGGCTTTGAACAGACTAATGAACAGCTGAACCAGCAGAGTCTTGACATTATCTACAATTGTAAAACATAATTTTAAGTCACCTATAGCAAACTGACACATCTATAACCCTGCTGTCACCAACTACAAAAAGTTGTAATCTTAAAAAACAGTATTAATTTAATTAAATAAATGCTGCACTAACAGCTTGTCTGACCTGTGAGTTCCACAACCAAGCAGAATTCTGTAGAAAGCAACACACACAGTTTCATAAAACAGCATACCCACCCCCAAACCATTAAGCCAGGCCTTGTACATTCATATAAATAAATACATTAAAATGCATAAGACAATGAATATTTTAAATGCCAAAATATTAAATTGTATGAAAGTCAGTACCAAGCCAGAAAGCAATGCACTTAGAACCTCATAGTTGCAGATGACCATTTGCACCTCTGCTGGCACCCATTGGTAAATCCAGCATTTCCAAAAGCCAAGGCTGACCTGTAGCAATTTTAACATGTACACCAAATAACTCAAGCTTCCCTTACCACCAATTGAAATTATGTAACATTTTTTATATAAGTAGTGCAATGTTTTAGTTAATGTAACAAGCTTCAAGAAAATGAATTTTGCAGTGCAGATTGACATCTGCAGAAGAGAATAAAGTTATGCATATAGTGTTGTAAGTGGCATATTTATAAGCTTGTAACAGTTGGAACAGATGTGAAAACATAAATTCTGTGAAACTCAGGGGAACACAAATAGCTGCCCAAGAGAATTGAGAAACAGAGGTTGGCACGAGAAGGGTAGGCATCACATCATTATTAGAAAAAAAAAATCCGTGCACTCATAAAATTGTCTAAGGCCAGCTTCAAGAGAAAAATTGCACAGGACACTAAGGATAATCACAACGATTTGTTTAGGTATGTCAGGAAGCTGGGTGGCAATTCCCAGATAAGCTCAGAATTATTCCACAAATGACAAAAAATACACTGAACCCACAGACATTGCCAACATCCTAGCTGACTGGTTCAGTGCAAACTTCTACCCCCCCCACCAAAAGGGCAAATATATATACCATCAGAGTGATGCCCCCCTGATATCTCAGATGCTTAGTAAGAGCCGCCCTCTACAAAGCAAAACACACAGCATCAAAGGGACCCGACGGTGTCCCGGGCTGCGCCCCACATGAACTCCTAGAAGAGCTAAACCCAAACATAAAACTACTGTTCAATCTCAGCCTTACTACAGGATATGTACCCAAAGAGTGGTATACAGCAACAGTGGTCCCTCTCCATAAAGAAGGTGGTGCCTGAATGGATCCTGGAAACTATCGCCCCATAAGCCTGACTAGCTTGGTCTGCAGCTATGGAAAGGATCCTCATGGACCTCATAAATAAAGATATTGGGGGCCTACAGACACGGGATCATACCCAGTTTGGCTTTGTTAAGGGAAGTTCCTGCCTGTTAAGCCTGGTTGATTTCTTTGAAGCAGTCAACAAGGCCATTGACGAGGGGAATGTGGTCCACACAGCCTACCTGGACCTCGCCAACACCTTTGATACAATAACACACTCTGGCATAATAGATCAGCTCACCAACTTAAATATAAATCCCGAAGTCACTAGATGGATTGCAAACTGACTCAAGGACAAAACCCACATGGTTAGATTTGCTGTAGCTATGTCAGACTCCAAACCAGTTACAAGTGGTGTCCCACAAGGCTCAGTCCTGGGACCTCTCTTGTTCGGCATATATTTCTAGGAAGTACAGGCCAACATGGAAGGACTGTGGCTTAGCAACTTTGCAGATGCCAGCAAACTGGGAGCCATAATAGACTCCAGCCTACACAAGCATCCTACAAAAGGGCCTAATAGAAACAGAGAACTGGTTCCAGAGCCATGGACTCATGCTAAATGCCAAAAAGTGTATAGTCATCCCCTTTGGCAAAAACAAAGTGCCCATAGGTGGTAATCCATTAAGTACAGAAGTAGTAATTAGGGACCTGTGGACATAAGTAGATAGCAATCTCTCATTTGACAACCACGTGGCTAAAGTGGTTAGATAAACATATATAGCACACCTAATCATGAAGGGGATTCATCCCTCATCAGGCCCATAATTGAGTACAATGCCCCTTTTGGGATGTACCTTACCAGACACCTGCAGGCAATGGAAAGAACCTTAAAGTACCTCAGCAAGAGGATCTAAGGTTCAAACAGATGCCATATGCTGCCCAGTTAAAGAAACTCCAGCTCTACTCAGTAGCATACCGCCTGTTCAGATGCGATCTGTGCCTGACGTATAAAGCCATACCCAACCTGGAATTAATGGACATGGTGCACCTCAGAAAATCCAAATCCCATGATGCTACGCGCTCAAGAGACTTGAACCTCAGCAATGAAATAAATAGGACATGCTGGAGGGACAGATTCATAAACCAGAGGCTCCCTTCACTCTGGAATAAAATCCCAGTCCAGGTTAGGCATAGTCCCTCATTGACTCTCTTCAAGAGAAATCTTGATGAGTGGATGGGAAATCATATGTTTACACCGGGTATCACTTCTGTGTCACTGTTAGACAGAGGCACAGTATACTAACCTCGAAAATGGGCATAGCAAAATAAATTTAAAATGGGTGGCGAAAGCCAAACACATTATGGCTAGGCTTATAAATGTCATAGGGCAGATAGCCTAGTAAGAACCTATGAACCTACCCAAAGGTGGGGCCATCTACAGATACTGCAAACTACGGACCTATACATCTCACTAGTCTCATATGCAAATCCATGGAAAGACTCATGTAAATGACCAATAACGACATAGGAAACCTCCAGGCATTGGATCCAACCGAGACAGATTTCCAAGGAAGCTCTTACCTACTCAACCTGGTGGGCTTCTTTCAAAAGGCCACCAAGCAATGGATAAGGGTAAAATGGTTCACACTGCCTACCTTCACCTAGCCAAGGCATTGGACACAATATCCAACCACAGTACTGTTGACAAAAGAGGTTAGGTGTAAACCTTTATAAAATTAGTACTTTGTGATGAATGCATTACAACGTTAATTAAAATTAGATTTGCATTGCAATCAAGGAATACATTTTAAACAGATCATTTGAGCTGCTAATTAAATGAAATGAAAACAAGACAGAAGACATTTAAATATTAAGCACCAAATATCTTGGCACCCAAAGTTCTCATCAGGGGGTCACTGGTTTGCAATAACAATCCCATTAAATGGTAAAAGCAATGCTAAGTGCTGAACTTTGAATGTGTGAGTAGGTTTCTGTAGAACACAAGTCTAGCCCATTCGCACGTCATTACAGCCTGCAATCACATCATTACCATTTACAGCATTGATATGTGGTTCCTCAAATGACAGACATTCAAAGCTGGGTCACTTTTGAAAGCATTGAATACCTTCCAGCCCTCCTAAATCTTGAAGCCTTACTACTACTAAACATACATTTCATTCTTCAGATTATTTTCTTTCCACTCACAGGTTATACAGGTCACACAAACAAGCAAACCTGTATCATAAGCCACTCAATACAGAATAAAAACTAGTAACATCTAGCAAAAAAAGTAAAAGTAACAATCAAGTTAACCAAGACACCCTCCTAAAATATATAATATATCTACATCTATAATCCAGGTGTAGCTCTACATTGCTCCTCAGAGTGATAACATCCTACTGGGTTTTCAGTGATACAAGGGTCTTTTGCTCCCAATTACATGGAGGCACATTCTTCAATTGCCTGAACAGTCATTGCATGTATGGTCCTTGTTTTCAATGTGGAATTATAACCACGGTGGCCCTGCATATGCTGACATTCTCTACCAGGAATAACCATAGGTTATGCCTCATCATCCTCCTCCCTAGCCCCTACATTTACCTCAGCTGCTGGCTGAACTATTATAACCTGTGTCATAGTCAAAGTTTTATTCCTGTATGCCAACAGAGCTGGCATGGCATTACACTTCACATTATGAAATACATCAGACCATGTCTACCAAAAGAAACTGTACACAATACACAAATTTGTATTTTAGAAGACATCTTGCTCTCTAACAAACAGCAATCACTACCCATGTGACTTCGCTACAGACATGCTTGTACTATATTTACTCCTGCCAATACCTAACTGCTTCTTTTAAATATCATTTCACATATCCCCAGCAACGATGCTCTACAATAAATATCTTGGCACCCAAAGTTCTCATCAGGGGCCACTGGTTTGCAACAACAATCATATTAAATAGTAAAAAGCAATCCTAAGTGGTGAACTTCGAATATGTGTGAATAGGTTTCTGTACAAAACTGTAACCCATTCGCACATCCTTACAGCCTGCAATCCCATCATTGCCATTTACAGCATTGATGTGGTTGCTCAAAGGACAGAATATTTCACAGCTGGGTCACTTTTGAATACCACCAGCCCTCCTAAAATGTTGAAGCATTGTTACTAAATATAATTTTCTTTCTTCAGATTAGTTTCTTTCCAGTCACAGATTATACAGGTCACACAGACCAAGCAAACATGTATCATAAGACAATAAAAACAGAATAAAAACTTGTAACTAGCAAAAAATAAATATAAAATTAACGATCAAGTTAACCAAGAGACCCTCCTAAAACACATATCTATATCTATATCTATATCTATATCTATATCTATATCTATATCCAGGTGTAGCTCAACATTGGTTCTCAGAGTGATAGCATACAAATGGGTTTTCAGTGATACAAGGGTCTTTTGATCGCAACTACATGGGGGCACTTACTTCAATTGCCTGATCAGTCACTGCATGTATGGTCCTTGCTTTAAATGTGGACTTATAACTACTGTGGCCCTGCATATGCCCACATTCTCTACCAGGAATAACCATAGGTTTTGCCTCATCCTCCTCCCTAGCCCCTACATTTACCTCATTTGCTGGCTGAACTCTTATAACCTGGGTCATAGTCAAAGTTTTATTCCTCTATGCCAACAGAGCTGGCATGGCATAACCATTTAATCAAGTTACACTACTTCACATTATGAAAGATTTCATTCCTCTATGCCAACAGAGCTGGCATGTCATTACCATGTAATCAAGTTACACTACTTCACATTATGAAAGATTTCATACCATGTCTACCAAGACAAACTCTACACAATACACAAATTTGTAGTTTAGAAGACATCTTGCTCAGTAACAAACAGCAAACACTACCCATCTGACTTTGCTACAAACATGCTTGTACTCCATTTACTCCTGCCAATACCTAACAGCTTATTTTAAATAGTATTTTACATATCTCCAGCAACGATGCTGTACAATGAACCGTGTGAGCAACTGGAAAGACCCCAAAAGTTTCTCACCTAAAGGATAAAAGGTCTCAAAAACATGTCATATGCTGCCCGACTGAAGAAACTCCAGCTCTATTCAGTCACATACCATCTGCTCAGACGGGATCTGCTCCTGACATACAAGGCCATGTCCAACCTGGAATTAATGGACATGCTCCATCTCAAAAAATCCAAATCCACCAGAGACACAAGAGCAAGAGACTTAAACCTCAACATGGATATAAATAGAACATGCTGGAGAGACAGATTCATCACCCAGAGACTCCCTATGCTGTGGAACAGAGTCTCGGTCCATGTGAGGCAGAGCACCTCGCTGGCTCTGTTCAAGAGGAATCTTGACCAGTGGATGGGAGATCATAGGTTTAGCCTGGGGATCATCTCTGTATCATTAATGGACAGAGGCACGGCAAACTAATGGGTATAGTATTCTTCAACCTAAGGGGTGGTGAAAGCCACACACACTCTGGCTAGGCTTGTAAATACCCTAGGGCAGATAGCCTAGTATAAACCTATGAACCAAATGCCAAGTTCCTCAAACTTTACCAGTACAGGACTGGACTGGCCACCAACCCCATTTGAATTTGCAGAAATGAATTTTCAATGTACTAATAGGAACCCACTGAGACATGGTTTAAAGCTGAAAAAAGTACTCCAGCAATTACATACTGAGCAGCCTCCCACACATTATCCATCAGCTAGACAAAGGACTGAAGCTGGAGGTGTCTCTATCAATGGTAACCACAAGTACCCATCACTGTTCTTTGAACAAGTTAATAACCTGGAAGTTAGCCACAGGCAAATACCTTACTAGTAGTCCCTGAATACTTTAGTAAGCCATAGGTGAACATGTATGTCCCAAGAATGACAACTCTTATCGAGAGCCACTGAAGACACTGGCTACCCAACCAAACACTGTATTCATGGGAGACTAACCTTACCATCGTTAGACAGTGAAGCATAAACTGCCACGAGTTTGAACGCACTTTGTTTCTTGAACCTTATTGACAGAAATGCCATTGTTAAGTAAATCGACACTTCATAAGTTGTAACATACTCAACTTTGTTCACACCATTATGGGACTGTGCTACAAACTACATCCTATAACATTTTCTTTCTTCAAAGATCTGTTGAAGTATTTTGACAGATTACATTCCTTTAAAATTAAGCAAACTATATTACCATAGCAAACATTCTAATACATGCATATTGCCATATTACATAATTCGTAAGCACCATTATAAAATTTAAAAATTCCGGCCTTGCATTTTAGAAACAAACCACATCTTCAATGCACCATCACGTAATGCATAGGCTGTCATACATTAATCAGTTTTTCAAAATGTAATACCCAACCAGAAGCAGAGTGTATGCAGAAGTCCTGTATAAACACATAAAGGGGTGTATATATACGTCTGTACCCTACGTAATTAATGTGTAACCTCTGAATAATAATACACTGGTAGAATGCTAATCTTAACAAGGTGAACAGAGAAAATAAAAATGATGGACAAAGTAAGAAAAACAACTGTTATACTCAGCAGAGACCACAAATAATACTAAATGGATATGAAATAAAGACAGCTTTTCAGCATACATAAAACTGCAAGGCATTCTACTGCTATGTAGAAACCATCAGCAGTGAAATAAAAGTATGCAGAATTTAGTGATTAGTACCACTTTCACTGACCTGTGTGGCATGTTTAATCTGTTGGCTGACCACATCAGCTGAAACTTTACTCCCAACTTCCCCCTTTACCCCTTCCCAACTATAAACAGGAAGCAATTGATAGTGACACTTGCTATGGAGAAAGACACAGCCTCAGGCAGGAACAGAAATGCAAAGGTTGCTTGAGAAATACTCATAAACCAGATCAATCTGCACCACTTTACTTTTCAATGACAGCCTCAAAAGAGGCAACATACCAGTTCGGAGGAAGGACGCAGTTATCCTCCTTCACAAGGGTGGAAAAATCAATAGATCCCAGAAACTACAGACACATTACTGTAATTGGTCTACTATGCAAAGCAATGGAACAAGTATCAATGAAATTAAGCAAAGACATTGGCAAGCTACAACCTCTGGACCCATCTCAGTTCAGTTTTGAGAAAGGAAGGTCTTGTCTATTTTCCCCCGTAGACTGCTTTGTGAAGGCAAGCAATGTAATGGATGAAGGAAAAAAGGTGCACACATCCTAGGCAGACCGGACTTAGGCATTTGACAGAATACCCCACTAAGGTATCATTGAGTAAGCCAAACTAGGAATAAATAACTATACCACAAGCTGGATTGCCAGCTGGGTCACAAAATGGACCTCAGAAATCATGATTGGTGAGACCACTCTACTATGCATGGCTTTTGTATGCCAAGGCAGTGAAATACTGAAAACAATTAGAGGGATTATGATGAGCAGGGCCTACTAAAAGTCACTAAACTTCTTGCAGGTTGTAGGTCAACTGCAGACAACAGCTATATGCAAAGCAGAATGGAAAAAGTTGGCCATCCCTATTTAGGATCTAGTACAATGAAATATTGTAAATACGTCCATTTGCACAATAACTAACTTATTCCACACATTTATTCAGCCTTTATTACTAGAGTCACTATTCAGCCCTTTACTTTAAATATAAGCAGTACTTTCGGAACCACATGAGGAATAGGTTTAAAAGCACAGTATGTTGTTATTCACTCAATCAGTGCCCAGTGTGTGCGTTTAATTACTTCTATTTTGCTCCATGTAAATCATTACCTTGTTACATAGAGAGCTCTCAACCTTCCATCTTCAAAATGCGCAACAGTCGCCCTTAAAATGTGGAATAAATGGACAAAAATGTGGAACACATTCTAGCGGCTTACTAACAGCACCTTCCATCTCCAAAATGCGCAACACTTGCCCTTAAAATGTGGAATAAATGGACAAAAATGAGGAACACATTCTAGAGGCTTACTAACAGCTTCAAATAGGAAGGTAATAAAATGGTTTAATATGCTCCAACTTTTAATGAATTATTATGATTCATTTATGTTCACCATGAATATCAGTTAAAGGTTTCCTAATACTGAAAGTGCGACAGACTTTCAATGCGGATGAGGTACGCTTGCGAAGTATTCCTTGTTGACAAATTAAACTGAAATTAAAAATAAAACGCTTCTCCAAAACGAATTTCAAAGCCTAGAACATGCCTGGACTTGCATGCCTTTAACAGTAACCCTAAACAGTATCGTACTAAACACCCTTTCCCTGGTTTTTACTCTAACCCTACCAAAAAGCACTTTCACATACAAACTAAAAACAAACACTTGTTACAAATGAAAGTTTGCCATACAAACACAACAAATGTAGCACAGGAAAGCTGCGAACACCGCACAAAGAAAAATACCACAAAATGATGAGTGCTCTCCTAAACCTTCTCCTTCAAGTGCCAACACATGCTGAACAGACTTCTGATGGCCAGCAGTGGCACTGGAAATATGTAGGACCCAACAGTAGTATTAAGGTGGCCAGCTGGGATGGTCTTTAACCTCACCTGTGAGCAGCCAAGCACTTGAGGGCGACAGGAGTAAATCTTCCATGCTTGAAGACAGACTAGCTGGGTGCAAGGGGGAAGGATACAAATCATCACTTCTAACATCCTAGGATAACCTCTTTCAATTAAGTGAGACAGAAACCTATGTCTGCTTCCTACAGTAGGTTACAGGGAGGCTGTTTTCTCAATTTTACACATGTCCAAATACACTGATTTAGATGATAAATTTTTACTAAAACTTGACAGCCTAGTAGTGGATGCTGAGACCTCTGTCACTAAAGGTAAATTCTGAAGAGCCAGTTCTAGAATGCAGAGTTATTTTTTGCCATGTAATTACCTATTTATAACATTGTCTTTATGCCTCTAGAGGCTAGTGGTTTCAGTTAACCACATGCTGGCCATGTTAGTATCAACTGCTATCTCTACTGCTGCTCAGATTAGTTTGGGATGCCCTTGTTTTTATTTATTTTTATACATTATTTTTGTATTGACACACCATTACACCGGCCTGGCTGCCAGTGCCCCATGTCCACTCGGTCTACAGGCTTGACTCCGACCCCACCTCTAGACTTACTGTGAAACTGCTGGGGCCAATTGTTGATCATAAGGGCATCCTAGGGGCTCGTCATACTAGGGGGTCGTCCATCTCTGCTTCCATCCTGGGTTAGGATTGTTACATGCCCTACCCATTCCCTGCCCCATCTATCATGTTCATCATTCTGCATTCAAGGGCAATTCCCTGCATTGAATCATACCTCCCCTAAGAGAGTGTCTTTGAATACCTTCCAAACTGGGACTGGCACACCCATCCCTCCATGCTGCTCCATCGGTCACCTGAGCTGCTAATGGAACCAAGGTCAAGTTGGCCATGAGTAGGTCTTTATCCCTAAATGCCATAGGAACAACTATGGGTTTCTTTGTTTATACAGATTGGGCAAGATGCTACTGGTTGTGGCTGAACACTGCAGCACTTGTGTATTGCCATAGATGTACCATGATCTCTTTATGCATCCATGTACTGTTTCAGACTGTAAAGCATCCAGGTAACCTAAGGTAGCTGTTCTCCTACTGGTCCTCATTGGAGATCTGTGCCACTATACAGGTATAGCAGAAAATATACATTGTCGAAATACTTTTAAGATCATAAAAGTACATAGTTATATACTAGGCTGTCTGTCAAATAGATCATTAGTACAGCCATTGTAATTCCATTACTTGCTCCCTCTGACTATGATGACTTGAGAAGCTAGGACAGGAATAAATTTGTGGATATGCATTGACTCATCCGGTTTGGATGTAAAAAGAAAAACTTTGATATGGAGATTGAGCTTTTTCCATGTGTAGTGAAGTAGTATTGTTCTGTTAATATTATAACAGATTTGGATTTTTAGAATGTGTATATTGGTGGTACTACCTGGTTTATGAGCATTTAAATAGTCTAGAAAGACAGCACCAGTTACAGCCTTGTATACTACGCAGAGGCCACCACATAGACGTCTGTAGGATTTGCAGTAGAATGATAGGTCTTTTAGAAGTTTAGGAAGCTTATACGCGAGATTGTTTTGGTGTGGAGGCATTGCATTTTTCAGTTGGGCAAATATGTATGACCTGATGCATGCCAAAGTGGGAATTGTATCCTATTATGGGACTGATAAGGGAGTAGTAGAGAGGGGCACTTAACTTCTTTGGACCCAGAGAATATGTCTAACTTTTAGTTGAACTAGGTGGAAGGATTTTCTAATGGTAGTTATAGACAGTAGTATGGAGTACAGGGTGGAACAGGGAAAGAATAAGGGAGAAGTCTGAAGTGAATTTATCAGTTAGTAATTTTGGGGGGGGGGGTGTCTGCACCCTTTAGCTGACCATCAACTTCTGTAGCTGCTATTCCCTTGACTCCCATCTCCAGGAAAGAAGGTGCTTGAGAAGACTAGTTTATCTCTACCTGAGGCCTCTACCTGTAAACCCAGGAGGAATGTGGAGAGCCAGCAGCACCATACTGCTTGATTGATCGTTAGGGCTTTTCTTAAGCTGTACCTGCTGTGTGCTAAAATATCACGTCTGCAGGCTGGGTGGACTACTGGGTGTAATCTTTGAGGATGTGAGTATCCCAGGCCTTAGAACAGCCACATCTCTTTGATCTGTTCATTTACCCAGCCAGGCAATCTCAGAGTTATAGCCTCTACCAGGACTCAGAGAGACATTCCCCTTAGTCAGCACACTCCCTCCCTCTGTCCAGAATAGGAACACCCACCTTCCCGACCACTCTTGTCAGATACCTGAGCAGCTAATCAAATTAAGATGACCTGAGCCATTTTCAGGGCTTTATCTTTTATGCCACCAGAGTGGGTTCTCTGTTATTATGTTGGCGATTCTTTCCAGGTTAATGCATGTGGGAATACTATATGTCAGCTTGTTGCAGTGAAGATTTTATTATTACTAAGATTCCTGACATAGTTAAAAAGGCTTTTGATTATGCTTGGATGAGGTGACACTATTAATTTGTACTTTGCTATCCTTTGCAGGTGCTGTGCTACGTTCATAACTTACTCTTCTAAGACTACTTCTAGTATAGGTGGTTTGAATGTATTTTTTTAGGGCCAGCAGTTTTTATCATTTATTGTAAAGTTTGTTGATAATGGGGTTTCAGCATAGGGATTTTTTTCTAAAGTTGACTTTATATTTGTGATGAAAAAGCATTACTTTAAGACCTACTGTTTTGACTCAACTGACAAATGTGATAATTTGTCTATAATGTAAATATTCACCAGCAAAAAACATTATCTCCCTACTCCCAGTGCCTAGAGAGAGATATGTTAAACAGGCAAGCACATAACAGCTATGCAGTTAGCAACAGTTTGCCCCAAAAGTTATAAAAAAATAACAAAATATCTCACTGCACGCCATTTTATTTACATTGTGACAGTCTCTTGGTTTGAAAACTGTGTAACATCTAAACACATAGTTGATGAGTTACCTCAGATATGGGAAAGGGCATTTCAGAAATATATGGCAAGTTGTTTACCAGACTGGGATAGGGGAGTGCCGAACGAAGGTAGTTCCCAAAGTGGCACATTTGATAATGTTGCATGCAGGATTTCAGTGGTCATGAGGCACAAGGTGGAAGAAAAATGTAAAGAACACAACAGGTGTGAGTCATTGCAAGGCATATTGAGCAAAGTGGACAAGCCAACAGCATGGTGGCAGAGTATGACTTGATCCCCAGGAAATAAACAAGGGCAGAAAGGGATAGTGCTATCCACTGAAGACAGCAGATGATATTGGGGGTAATGAAACATAGCCAAAATTTGGCTTTCTGCTCTGTGCCAACTGTGAGCTCTAGCAAATAAAACAACTCAAAGCTTCACCTAGTCAAGGCATTTGAGAAAATATCCAACCACAGTACTGTTGACAAAAGAGGTTAGGTGTAAACCTTTATAAAATTAGTACTTTGTGATGAATGCATTACCACGTTAAGTAAAATAAGATAAATAAATAAATGGATTGAAATCAAGGAATGCATTTTAAACAGATCATTTGAGCTGCTAATTAAATGAAATGAAAACAAGCCAGAAGAAATTTAAATATTAAGCACCAAATATCTTGGCACCCAAAGTTCTCATCAGGGGGTCACTGGTTTGCAATAACAATCCCATTAAATGGTAAAAAGCAATGCTAAGTGCTGAACTTTGAATGTGTGAGTAGGTTTCTGTAGAACACAAGTCTAGCCCATTCGCACGTCATTACAGCCTGCAATCACATCATTACCATTTACAGCATTGATATGTGGTTCCTCAAATGACAGACATTCAAAGCTGGGTCACTTTTGAAAGCATTGAATACCATCCAGCCCTCCTAAATCTTGAAGCCTTGCTACTACTAAACATACATTTCATTCTTCAGATTATTTTCTTTCCACTCACAGGTTATACAGGTCACACAAACAAGCAAACCTGTATCATAAGCCACTCAATACAGAATAAAAACTAGTAACATCTAGCAAAAAAAAGTAAAAGTAACAATCAAGTTAACCAAGACACCCTCCTAAAATATATAATATATCTATATCTATAATCCAGGTGTAGCTCTACATTGCTCCTCAGAGTGATAGCATCCTACTGGGTTTTCAGTGATACAAGGGTCTTTTGCTCCCAATTACATGGAGGCACATTCTTCAATTGCCTGAACAGTCATTGCATGTATGGTCCTTGTTTTCAATGTGGAATTATAACCACGGTGGCCCTGCATATGCTGACATTCTCTACCAGGAATAACCATAGGTTATGCCTCATCATCCTCCTCCCTAGCCCCTACATTTACCTCAGTTGCTGGCTGAAGTATTATAACATGTGCCAGTCAAAGTTTTATTCCTGTATGCCAACAGAGCTGGCATGGCATTACACTTCACATTATGAAATACATCAGACCATGTCTACCAAAAGAAACTGTACACAATACACAAATTTGTATTTTAGAA
>NC_056741.1:64123207-64144108 GCF_019279795.1 Protopterus annectens | reverse complement strand
CATTAAGGAACCAGACAGAACCCCCTCACTACATAATCTACTGACCCCTTACTCTAACCTAAATACTCTTCGCTCCTCAAAAAGACTACTGGTCCAAACCATCAAATCCAACAACAAGGGAGGGGATGCTCTCTATGCCAATTCTATAGGCAAGACTTGGAACTCTCTACCTAATAACCTAAGACTCACTAATTCACTATCGCAATTTAAAAAACATCTCACCCAATTCCTTAAGACACACTGGCTATGTCCATGTGCAAACCCGGACTAGGCTCCTGTCAATATAGCACATCCTACTTTAATTGAAAAATTGGGTTACTTCAAATTCCTATACTATCTGAACATTAATCCTATCTTGTTCTATAATAGCAAGTAGCTTCTTTATCATCCCTCTGAACTCCTGTAAGGTAATGTTCTGACTTTGTACATAGTTACTATAATGTCTTGAGATGCATTAGCATACTCAGAGTTGCAATTTTTCTGTACTAAGGCTAATAGCAGCCTAACTATGAATGTTTAATAATTTGTAACTAGTATCTTAAACTACTTAGTAATTTGTAAGCTTATTTTACCTATATTTTATTGTATTGTATCTTTCTCTGTGGAGCTTTTCTCCCCGGGCCTCCGCTGAAAATGGACATGTATCCAGTCGGACCATCCCGGTCAACAAATGTAAAATAAAATAAATAAATAAATATAAATAAATAAATATATATATACACACCTTACTATTTATCCCTTTTTTAACAGTAGCTTCTGTTTTAGACTCAACTAAAAACTCAACCAGAGTTCATCTTTCATTTAGCATTTCCCTAATTCCTTTTCCTTTGCCCAAACTCTATCATTTCCTAGTAGGGAAGGTAGTCTCTTAAAACAAAAAAGCAATGCTACTGGCCAGTAATTAACTGTGTTAATAAATTGCTTAATTGATTTATTATGTAAGGTATAAAAGAGAAGGGAATTGTAAATGTTTTATTGAGATTCTGAAGAAGTCCTGATATATTTGGACAAAAGTGTAATTTGGTATCCTATGTTTTTATTTTTTGTATTATTAAATCGAGCTTTCTTAAATTTATTGGCCAGTAGCATTGCTTTTTTGTTTTTAGTTATTGTTTCAATGCTGGTACATTTGGTTCTAAGGCAGTCTCTTACCAGCAGTTCAAACTTTTGCTTGGCCTCATACCACTCTATTAACTTTCCCTCCCCATTTATTTTCTCCCAGTACCTTGACTCCTTCACTGATTAAAATAAATAAATAAATAAATAGGCTTCTTAAATACAACTCAAAACAAAAAAAAATGTACACCTGGGAAACACCTTAAAACTTTATTAAAATATATTTCTTTAGTACTTTCATCTCACAATGTAACAGAACAAAATTACACCATTCAAATTCTCCTTTTAAATGTTCAGAACATCACATTACTAAAAAAACAGCAAAAAACATAAATCAATTAACACTATAACGATACATAAATATCTGAAAACTTTTAAAATATCAATAAAACTATGTTAAAATCAGTATGTGCCACCATAAATACCCTAAGTTTAGAAACACCTAACATATTTTAAAGGAGTACAATGGGTTTCAAAACTGAATTCCTCAACGTCTCTGCCTTTTTCCTCCCTATTTATATCTTCCTGCATAAATAAACAGCAAAGCATCATTTGCAAAATTTCCATTCCCCTCACTTCTCTCAAACAAACCTACCTTAGCGTACAGTGATCGTTTCCCTATCAAAAACATTTTCTCGCGTTTCAGATAATCTTGCTAAAGTCCCTCAATTACTCACGTCATCACGGCCTGGCAGTGTTGGTATTTTTTTTTACAGTTCCCTCCCACGAAGTGACATCACCATGGCCGGTTCTCTGTCAAACAGTCAAACCCACCCATTTTGTGACGTTACAGCTGCCTTGCCCTTCCCCCAGCCTTGGAGTCCACAAATAGAGCTGCAGGAGATAGGGAAGTTCTTTTCTTGTTGCTGTTTCCAGTACGCAGTATTTTGCCGAAGGAACCTGCTGTGGGAAGCTCTGCTTGTATCGCCTTATTTTTTCTGGAACCTGCTAACATTGGTGAGTCAACTTTTTTTTTTTTTAAAGTAGCTGCCTAAATCATTGCTTGTAGTTACAAGTGGATACTATACTGTCCGGATATGTTGCTTTGCTAAACTTTGTGGATGTTTGTGTTGTATGCTGTAAGTCGTTTGCGTTTGTTGTCTTGTGCGAATAGTGGGTTGGAATGTTGCCTTTTACTTGTATTTGCTTATGGTTGAAGGATTGCTATCAGGAGTCGTTTGGGTTTCAGTTTAACTGCTTTTCACTTCATTGTAATAAGTAAAAGTATACCGTGCGTACACATTAATGCTCAGGAAGTGGGTGATACTGTCACGTTTGATCGCGCATCATTTATATAGCATGCTGCTCTGTTTTACATCTGAAGTTATAAATGTCCTCCTTCTAATTGTCTCAGAACTTAGCCTTACAGAGACTTGCTGGCTGCATTGCATTTGCATTCTGTATTCTTGCATTTCGTGAAGTGGCATTCGTGTTATAATGCAGATGTTTATTGTGTATGCACGGTATACTTTTACTTATTACAATGAAGTGAAAAGCAGTTAAACTGAAATCCAAAACGACTCCTGCTAGCAATACTTCAACCATAAACAACTTGTTTTATATGCTACATGGCATCGGACGGGAATCGAGGTGTGGGTGATATTTCACACTAAGAAAAGAGAGGAAATATAGCTTAATTTGAAGAACGGACAACGGTAAGTCGTCCAAATTAACTTTTTCAGAAAGTTAAGAAATTAATACTATGACCGCCCGAGCAGGTTCTCTACTCTCTATTCCTGCAACTTACGCGTTTAATTATTTATATGCGATTCGCTGTTCTGCAGTTAATTACAGTAAGCGCGTTGTTATTGGAATTGCACAAAGGTTGACTAACGTAGGAAACCCTGATGGTTCTCATAGCATGCCTTCACTTGACTTTTTTTTGTTGCAGACATGGGTAGTAACTGCATTCATCCCCGGTCATCAACGTCCAAAACTGCGCCAGCTTCTTGTTGCTATATTCTATTTTATTATAGTTTAACATAGACCGTCTTCATATGCGGGACCCTGATTCTTTTTGTTGGCTTTGTTTGTATAATAAGGTATGGATCCTTAAATGGGATTTTTTTATCTAGATGTCCAATTATGTCATTCCAAACAGTACTGTTGTGGTGTTTATTACAAAAACGAATAGATTGTTTAATGGGTGATCTAGTATGTAGTAGGTAACTGTAGATCATTGTACAACTAAGTGTACTGGACATGGGAGTGCTTTTGATGGTACTGTGGAAGAGTGATCAAGCTTTTTTTAAATGGTACAACTTTATTGTGAAGGTAATAATTTTGAAGATGCTGGGAATGGGTCTACGTTATTAGCACCAGAGAGTGTTAAGCCAAAATTGTTTGAAGATGAGTAGATTACAATTTCAGACAAGCTCCAAATCATCAGTAATTGTAGAAGGCTGATTACATGTATCCGGTTTTGTAGTAGAACTTTGCAGTCTGGCAGAACAGATATTGTCTGAGGGTGGAGAAACACTGCTCATTGTATAGGATAAAAATATGTATTAAAATAATATTTTTCTTATAAGGAATTATGCAAGATAAAACACTGGTGATTTCAGTGTCCAAAGGAATATATAACAAAAGCTGCTTCTGAGGTGCAGCAGAACATCGTGGAGTGTTCTGTTAACAAGGTGCCAGCAAGCATTGTCAGAAATCGGTTCGTTTTCAGTGTGGCAGAACTTTGTTTTGTGCCAGAGGTTATTAGTTGCAAACGTATATAGGAAGTGCACAGGCAGGAGCATCTTTATTAGATGTAGATGTTGCAAGTCAGTGAACACAACTGAGGGTGTGCAGTGTGCACAAGGTGCAAAATGTCCATGAAGTAATAATGTAGACAGTGTGCCTGAGGAGGAATGGGAAGTGATGCTGATTCTGCAATGTATGAAGTACTGGATTTGGAAATAATTTTGTTGGTGTTCCCCAGAAGTAGCAGGACTGAAACTGGAAGTTGATACTAGAGCACCGCTATCTATAATTTCTGTTACTGATTTTAGTGTACATTTTAGACAGATACCATTGAGAGAAGTAAGAGGTACAGCTGAAGATATTACTTATGACAAGTTGGCCTGTAGTGGTGAAATCATATAATGGTATAATATGTAATAGTGAGTGTACCTGTGTTCTTTGGTACATTGCTTATCTTACATGATTGTATTTGGAATATCTCATGCTGTGTTATTTCTATGTTTTCTCCCAGTGAATGTGAATTTTAACCTAATGGAGCTTTTCTCCCTGGGCCTTGGCTGAAACGGGCTCTTACCCAGTTGGACTTTCCCAGTCAATAATGAAATAAATAAGACAGTTCTATTTACTGGCAAGTCAGATAGCTACTGTTAAGCAGAGAATGGCCTAGACTGCAGTTTCATCAACATTTTACATAAGGCAGCATATGATAAAAGTTGTAAAGTCACTATAGAAATGTTTTCGGCTGTTAGCTGGTGCACAGTATAACAGTATTATTTTACAGATAGCTAAGAGCCTGGGATTTGAATTAATAAGGATTTAATGCAGGTGGTTCGGATATGACACTGCACTTAAAAATGTAATATATGTAGCTATTAAAGTAACATTATGTTCTTAGGTTCATACAAGGCTTACTGCACTAGGGCATTTATAAGCCTAGCCAGAGTGTGTTTGGCTTTCGCCACCCATTTTAAATTTTGCTATGCCCTTTTTCGAGGTTAGTATACTGTGCCTCTGTCTAACAGTGACACAGAAGTGATACCCGGGGTAAACCTACGATCTCCCATCCATCAAGATTCCTCTTGAAGAGAGGAAATGAGGGACTCTGCCTAACCTGGACTGGGATTTTATTCCAGAGTGAAGGGATCCTCTGGGTTATGAATCTGTGCCTCCAGCATGTCCTATTTATTTCATTGCTGAGGTTCAAATCTCTCTAGCGCGTAGCTCGATGGGATTTGGATTTTCTGAGGTGCAGCATGTCCATTGATTCCGGGTTGGACATGGCTTTATACGTCAGGCACAGATCGCCTCTGTACAGGTGGTATGCCACTGAGTAGAGCTGGAGTTTCTTTAACCGGGCACCATATGTCATCTGTTTGAGCCCTTTAATCCTCTTGGTGAGGTACTTTTGGGGTCTTTCCAGTTGCTGCAGGTGAATAAGGTACATCCCAAAAATGTTTTTCTAACCACTTTGGCCACGTGGATGTCAAATGAGAGCTTGCTATCAACTTGGGGCCCCAGGTCCCTAATTACTTCTTCCTTACTTAATGTATTGCCACCTATGTTGTAATTTGTGGGCACTTTGTTTTTGCCAAAGGGGATGATTATACACTTTTTACGTTTAGCTTGAGACCATAGCTTTGGCACCAGTTGTCTGTTTCTATGAGGTCCTTTTGTAGGATGCTTGTGTCGGCTGGAGAGTCGATTACACTACCCAGTTTGCAGTAATCTGAGAACTTGGTCAGCCACAGTCCTTCAGTGTTAGCCTGTACCTGCCAGAAATATATACCGAACAAGAGAGGTGCCAGGACTGAGCCCTCTGGGATGCCACTTGTAACTGGTTTGGAGTCTGACATGGCTCCAGCAATTCTAACGATGTGGGTTCTGTCCTTCAGCCAGTTTCCAACCAGTGACATAGGGGTTTATATTTAAGCTGGTGAGCTTATCTATAATGCCTGACTGGGGTATTGTATCGAAGGCTTTTGCAAGGATCCAGGTAGGCTGTGTTGACCACCTTCCCCTCATCAATGGCCTTGGTGACTGTTTCAAAGAAATCAACCAGGTTTAAGAGGCAGGATTGGCCCTCAACAAAGCCGAAATGGGTATGATCCAGTGTCTGTAGGTCCCCAATATCTTTGAGGTCCATGATGAACCTTTTCATAGCTTTGCAGAC
This sequence comes from Protopterus annectens, assembly GCF_019279795.1. NCBI lineage: Eukaryota > Metazoa > Chordata > Ceratodontiformes > Protopteridae > Protopterus > Protopterus annectens. The sequence continues at coordinate 64,138,131 of NC_056741.1, read as the reverse complement.
CAAACTAGTCAGGCTTGTGGGGCGATAGTTTCCAGGATCCGTTGAGGACACAGGGTGGTCCCATTGATGCTGTGTTTTTTGCTTTTAATAGGGCGACTCTTACCTGAGCATCTGAGATGTCAGGGGGGGGCAGCACTCTGATAGATATTTGCCCTTTTGGTGTGGAAGGGAGGGAGAAGTTTGCGCTGAACCTGTCAGCTAGGATGTTGGCAATGTCTGTGGGTTCGGTGTATTTTGTTATTTTCGAGTAAGTCTGAGCATATCTGGAGATTCCCACCCAGGTTCCTAACATAACTAAAGAAAGCCTTGTGATTGTCCTTAGTGTCCTGTGCAAATTTTCTCTCAAAGCTGGCCTTAGACGATTTTGAGTGCCCGTAGTTCTTTGCTAATGGTGATCAGAGATGCCTTCCCTTTTCGGGATTTTGCTCTATCATGTAGTAGCTTCCTCCTTATATTGTATAGTTTGTTTATGGCTGGGTAGATTCCTCCTTATATTGTATAGTTTGTTTATGGCTGGGATCCACCAGACAGGATGCCGAAGTTTGGAGGATTGGGTCTTGGTTTTATTTGGGACCGCATGAACCAATGCATTCCTGAAGGTGTTCATAGAATGCGTTTATAAAAGAATTCTGTGGTCTAGTCCATATTTCCCACATGCCCGGGGTCTTCGAAGAATTCCACCTCTGTTTTGAGAAATGTGAAATTTGCTTAAGAGAAGTTTTTCACTGTGGTTTTCTCGGCAGTGGCTGGCTGATTAGTGTTCTCTCCCAGTAAATAAATTTGATAAATGAATGAATAAACAAATTGTTTTGTTTTTTACCTGTTGGAGAGTCATAATGTAGACTTTGCTTTCATGTAATGTTATGGTAGGAAAACTACTTGCTGCATTTCTGTTTGCTTCTAGGAGTGTTTATTAACTCTTGTGCCAGTTCCACTTAATTTATTTAAATTGATAGAAATGTGTAAAGGTTATAAAAAAAGAGTTTGATTTCAATCGCAGGGTTTATTGTAGAGCATCGTTGATGGGGATATGTAAAATACTATTTAAAAGAAGCTGTTAGGTATTGGCAGGAGTAAATAGAGTACAAGCATGTTTGTAGCAAAGTCATATGGGTAGTGTTTGCTGTTTGTTACTGAGCAAGATGTCTTCTAAACTACAAATTTGTGTATTGTGTACAGTTTCTCTTGGTAGACATGGTATGATGTCTTTCATAATGTGAAGTAGTGTAACTTGATTAAATGGTAATGCCATGCCAGCTCTGTTGGCATTGAGGAATAAAACTTTGACTATGACCCAGGTTATAAGAGTTCAGCCAGCAACTGAGGTAAATGTAGGGGCTAGGGAGGAGGATGAGGCAAAACCTATGGTTATTCCTGGTAGAGAATGTGGGCATATGCAGGGCCACAGTAGTTATAAGTTCACATTTAAAGCAAGGACCATACATGCAGTGACTGATCAGGCAATTGAAGAAAGTGCCCCCACGTAGTTGCGATCAAAAGACCCTTGTATCACTGAAAACCCATCACTCTGAGAACCAATGTTGAGCTACACCTGGATTTTATATATATATATATATATATATATATATATATATATATATATATATATATGTGTGTGTGTAAAATATATATATATATATATATATATATATATATATATATATATATATATATATATATATATATATATGTTTTAGGAGGGTCTCTTGGTTAACTTGATCGTAAATCTAGTGCAAGCATGTCTGTAGCGAAGTCACATGGGTAGTGATTGCTGTTTGTTAGAGAGCAAGATGTCTTCTAAAATACAAATTTGTGTATTGTGTACAGTTTCTTTTGGTAGACATGGTCTGATGTATTTCATAATGTGAAGTGTAATGCCATGCCAGCTCTGTTGGCATACAGGAATAAAACTTTGACTGGCACATGTTATAATACTTCAGCCAGCAACTGAGGTAAATGTAGGGGCTAGGGAGGAGGATGATGAGGCATAACCTATGGTTATTCCTGGTAGAGAATGTCAGCATATGCAGGGCCACCGTGGTTATAATTCCACATTGAAAACAAGGACCATACATGCAATGACTGTTCAGGCAATTGAAGAATGTGCCTCCATGTAATTGGGAGCAAAAGACCCTTGTATCACTGAAAACCCAGTAGGATGCTATCACTCTGAGGAGCAATGTAGAGCTACACCTGGATTATAGATATAGATATATTATATATTTTAGGAGGGTGTCTTGGTTAACTTGATTGTTACTTTTACTTTTTTTTGCTAGATGTTACTAGTTTTTATTCTGTATTGAGTGGCTTATGATACAGGTTTGCTTGTTTATGTGACCTGTATAACCTGTGAGTGGAAAGAAAATAATCTGAAAAATGAAATGTATGTTTAGTAGTAGCAAGGCTTCAAGATTTAGGAGGGCTGGATGGTATTCAATGCTTTCAAAAGTGACCCAGCTTTGAATGTCTGTCATTTGAGGAACCACATATCAATGCTGTAAATGGTAATGATGTGATTGTAGGCTGTAATGACGTGCGAATGGGCTAGACTTGTGTTCTACAGAAACCTACTCACACATTCAAAGTTCAGCACTTAGCATTGCTTTTTACCATTTAATGGGATTGTTATTGCAAACCAGTGACCCCCTGATGAGAACTTTGGGTGCCAAGATATTTATTGTAGAGCATCGTTGCTGGGGATATGTGAAATGATATTTAAAAGAAGCAGTTAGGTATTGGCAGGAGTAAATATAGTACAAGCATGTCTGTAGCGAAGTCACATGGGTAGTGATTGCTGTTTGTTAGAGAGCAAGATGTCTTCTAAAATACAAATTTGTGTATTGTGTACAGTTTCTTTTGGTAGACATGGTCTGATGTATTTCATAATGTGAAGTGTAATGCCATGCCAGCTCTGTTGGCATACAGGAATAAAACTTTGACTATGACACAGGTTATAATAGTTCAGCCAGCAGCTGAGGTAAATATAGGGGGTAGGGAGGAGGATGATGAGGCATAACCTATGGTTATTCCTGGTAGAGAATGTCAGCATATGCAGGGCCACCGTGGTTATAATTCCACATTGAAAACAAGGACCATACATGCAATGACTGTTCAGGCAATTGAAGAATGTGCCTCCATGTAATTGGGAGCAAAAGACCCTTGTATCACTGAAAACCCAGTAGGATGTTATCACTCTGAGGAGCAATGTAGAGCTACACCTGGATTATAGATGTAGATATATTATATATTTTAGGAGGGTGTCTTGGTTAACTTGATTGTTACTTTTACTTTTTTTGCTAGATGTTACTAGTTTTTATTCTGTATTGAGTGGCTTATGATACAGGTTTGCTTGTTTGTGTGACCTGTATAACCTGTGAGTGGAAAGAAAATAATCTGAAGAATGAAATGTATGTTTAGTAGTAGTAAGGCTTCAAGATTTAGGAGGGCTGGAAGGTATTCAATGCTTTCAAAAGTGACCCAGCTTTGAATGTCTGTCATTTGAGGAACCACATATCAATGCTGTAAATGGTAATGATGTGATTGCAGGCTGTAATGACGTGCGAATGGGCTAGACTTGTGTTCTACAGAAACCTACTCACACATTCAAAGTTCAGCACTTAGCATTGCTTTTTACCATTTAATGGGATTGTTATTGCAAACCAGTGACCCCCTGATGAGAACTTTGGGTGCCAAGATATTTGGTGCTTAATATTTAAATGTCTTCTGTCTTGTTTTCATTTCATTTAATTAGCAGCTCAAATGATCTGTTTAAAATGTATTCCTTGATTGCAATGCAAATCTAATTTTAATTAACGTTGTAATGCATTCATCACAAAGTACTAATTTTATAAAGGTTTACACCTAACCTCTTTTGTCAACAGTACTGTGGTTGGATATTGTGTCCAATGCCTTGGCTAGGTGAAGGTAGGCAGTGTGAACCATTTTACCCTTATCCATTGCTTGGTGGCCTTTTGAAAGAAGCCCACCAGGTTGAGTAGGTAAGAGCTTCCTTGGAAATCTGTCTCAGTTGGATCCAATGCCTGGAGGTTTCCTATGTCGTTATTGGTCATTTACATGAGTCTTTCCATGGATTTGCATATGAGACTAGTGAGATGTATAGGTCCGTAGTTTGCAGTATCTGTAGATGGCCCCACCTTTGGGTAGGTTCATAGGTTCTTACTAGGCTATCTGCCCTATGACATTTATAAGCCTAGCCATAATGTGTTTGGCTTTCGCCACCCATTTTAAATTTATTTTGCTATGCCCATTTTCGAGGTTAGTATACTGTGCCTCTGTCTAACAGTGACACAGAAGTGATACCCGGTGTAAACATATGATTTCCCATCCACTCATCAAGATTTCTCTTGAAGAGAGTCAATGAGGACTATGCCTAACCTGGACTGGGATTTTATTCCAGAGTGAAGGGAGCCTCTGGTTTATGAATCTGTCCCTCCAGCATGTCCTATTTATTTCATTGCTGAGGTTCAAGTCTCTTGAGCGCGTAGCATCATGGGATTTGGATTTTCTGAGGTGCACCATGTCCATTAATTCCAGGTTGGGTATGGCTTTATCGTCAGGCACAGATCGCATCTGAACAGGCGGTATGCTACTGAGTAGAGCTGGAGTTTCTTTAACTGGGCAGCATATGGCATCTGTTTGAACCTTAGATCCTCTTGCTGAGGTACTTTAAGGTTCTTTCCATTGCCTGCAGGTGTCTGGTAAGGTACATCCCAAAAGGGGCATTGTACTCAATTATGGGCCTGATGAGGAATGAATCCCCTTCATGATTAGGTGTGCTATATATGTTTATCTAACCACTTTAGCCACGTGGTTGTCAAATGAGAGATTGCTTTCTACTTATGTCCACAGGTCCCTAATTACTACTTCTGTACTTAATGGATTACCACCTATGGGCACTTTGTTTTGCCAAAGGGGATGACTATACACTTATTGGCATTTAGCATGAGTCCATGGCTCTGGAACCAGTTCTCTGTTTCTATTAGGCCCTTTTGTAGGATGCTTGTGTAGGCTGGAGTCTATTATGGCTCCCAGTTTGCTGGCATCTGCAAGTTGCTAAGCCACAGTCCTTCCATGTTGGCCTGTACTTCCTAGAAATATATGCCGAACAAGAGAGGTCCCAGGACTGAGCCTTGTGGGACACCACTTGTAACTGGTTTGGAGTCTGACATAGCTACAGCAAATCTAACCATGTGGGTTTTGTCCTTGAGTCAGTTTGCAATCCATCTAGTGACTTCGGGATTTATATTTAAGTTGGTGAGCTGATCTATTATGCCAGAGTGTGTTATTGTATCAAAGGTGTTGGCGAGGTCCAGGTAGGCTGTGTGGACCACATTCCCCTCGTCAATGGCCTTGTTGACTGCTTCAAAGAAATCAACCAGGCTTAACAGGCAGGAACTTCCCTTAACAAAGCCAAACTGGGTATGATCCCGTGTCTGTAGGCCCCCAATATCTTTATTTATGAGGTCCATGAGGATCCTTTCCATAGCTGCAGACCAAGCTAGTCAGGCTTATGGGGCGATAGTTTCCAGGATCCATTCAGGCACCACCTTCTTTATGGAGAGGGACCACTGTTGCTGTATACCACTCTTTGGGTACATATCCTGTAGTAAGGCTGAGATTGAACAGTAGTTTTATGTTTGGGTTTAGCTCTTCTAGGAGTTCATGTGGGCGAGCCGGGACACCGTTAGGTCCCTTTGATGCTGTGTGTTTTGCTTTGTAGAGGCGGCTCTTACTAAGCATCTGAGATATCAGGGGGGCATCACTCTGATGGTATATATATTTGCCCTTTTGGTGGGGGGGGGTAGAAGTTTGCACTGAACCAGTCAGCTAGGATGTTGGCAATGTCTGTGGGTTCAGTGTATTTTTTGTCATTTGTGGAATAATTCTGAGCTTATCTGGGAATTGCCACCCAGCTTCCTGACATACCTAAACAAATCATTGTGATTATCCTTAGTGTCCTGTGCAATTTTTCTCTTGAAGCTGGCCTTAGACAATTTTATGAGTGCACGGATTTTTTTTTTCTAATAATGATGTGATGCCTACCCTTCTCGTGCCAACCTCTGTTTCTCAATTCTCTTGGGCAGCTATTTGTGTTCCCCTGAGTTTCACAGAATTTATGTTTTCACATCTGTTCCAACTGTTACAAGCTTATAAATATGCCACTTACAACACTATATGCATAACTTTATTTTCTTCTGCAGATGTCAATCTGCACTGCAAAATTCATTTTCTTGAAGCTTGTTACATTAACTAAAACATTGCACTACTTATATAAAAAATGTTACATCATTTCAATTGGTGGTAAGGGAAGCTTGAGTTATTTGGTGTACATGTTAAAATTGCTACAGGTCAGCCTTGGCTTTTGGAAATGCTGGATTTACCAATGGGTGCCAGCAGAGGTGCAAATGGTCATCTGCAACTATGAGGTTCTAAGTGCATTGCTTTCTGGCTTGGTACTGACTTTCATACAATTTAATATTTTGGCATTTAAAATATTCATTGTCTTATGCATTTTAATGTATTTATTTATATGAATGTACAAGGCCTGGCTTAATGGTTTGGGGGTGGGTATGCTGTTTTATGAAACTGTGTGTGTTGCTTTCTACAGAATTCTGCTTGGTTGTGGAACTCACAGGTCAGACAAGCTGTTAGTGCAGCATTTATTTAATTAAATTAATACTGTTTTTTAAGATTACAACTTTTTGTAGTTGGTGACAGCAGGGTTATAGATGTGTCAGTTTGCTATAGGTGACTTAAAATTATGTTTTACAATTGTAGATAATGTCAAGACTCTGCTGGTTCAGCTGTTCATTAGTCTGTTCAAAGCCAACTGTTTTTTGACTGAGTTACTCACATCTTCTCCTTACTGATTGAGTCTGTTACAGAACAACTGCATAATGTAATATAATGGATGCCTAATCAACACGTTATGTGCAGTAATTATCACCTGTATCTGAGCATGCATACCTTTGCAGTAATGAAAGGAAGGTCATTATCAGATTAGCAATACTTGTAGTTATAATGTAGCAGTTGCTCATTATCACTTTTCTGGGAAAAGTAGCAGCTGCTGTCACTGTTTCTCACTTCAGTAGAAGTCGTTATCACTTAGATCAATGCACAAGCCAGGTTGTGTTTTTTTTTCTCTGCTTGGAGTCATTGCAAGCCACCCCCCCCCCCCATTCTTCAACTTCCTACCCTCCTCCACTGGCATACATTGTCTATAGTTCCTTTAGAGGAGATTTACATGTGCCCTTTCTCTGCATACATTGGCTGTAGTGCTTTTTACAGTGTGTTTACATGTGCCCTTTTGGTGCCCCCTTGCCAGTTACCATCAGAGCCCTTATGCACCAAGGCCAAGAAGGTTCATCTTCAGAGATTAGTGACAATTGCTCTTGTGTTGCTGTGTGCATTGACACATCCTTGCAAAACTGATTCTGAGTTTTGGAATAGGGTGTTAGTGTTTTCACTTTATTTTAACAGCAGAGTCAATGAAGTAATCCCAATGGTGTATTTTGTTAGCTATGCACTCATCAAGCTTGCTATTGAAGAGTTGGTGAGGGGCTCAGCCTATTGTAGTTAGTTTTGTTCCAAAGCATGGGAGTCTGACAGTAAGCTATCCCTCCAGCAAGCTCTATTTCTTGTTGTGGTGAGGTTTATCGCACTAGAGCACATGGCTAGCAGTGACTCTGACTTGGAATGTGTCCATTTTTGAGTTGGACATTGCTTTATAGGTTCATAGGTTTATACTAGGCTATCTGCCCTAAGGCAGTTATAAGCCTAGCCCAAAGTTTTGTGGCTTACACCACCCCTTATATCAAAATACTGTGCCCATTAGTTTGTTGTGCCTCTGTCCAGCAGTGACACAGATGATTCCCAGGGTAAACCGACTATCTCCCATCCACAGGTCAAGATTTCTGTTGAACAGAGCCAGCAAGGTGCTCTGCCTCACATGGACCGGGATTTTATTCCACAGCATAGGTGGTCTCGGAGTGATAAATCTATCCTCCAGCACATCCTATTTATATCCGTGCTAAGGTTTAAGTTGCTTGCTATAGTGGTTCTGGTGGATTTGGATTTTTTGAGGTGGAACATGTCCATTAATTCGGTTTTGACATGGCCTTGTATGTCAGGCCTAGGTCACCTCTGAGCAGACGGTATGCGACTGAATAGAGCTGGAGTTTCTTCAATCTGGCATCATATGACAGATTTTGATTCCCTTTATCCTTTTGGTGAGGAACTTTTGTGGTCTCCAATTGCTGCAGGTGTCGGGTGAGATACATGCTGAATGGGGCATTGTACTCTATCATTGGTCTGATAAGTGAAGAGTACAGGGGAACAATGACCTCATCTGGATGTGAATCCCTTCATGATCAGGTGGGCAATGTAGAAGGTCTTTCTAACCACTTTAGCAATGTGAGTGTCAAAAAGGCCACTGTCAACATGGGTCCCCAGGTCCCTGATAACCTCTTCTGTACTTGGTGGATTACCACCTATATGGTAGCTTGGGGTTACCTTGTTTTTCCCGAAGGGTATGACTATACATTTTTTGGAGTTTAACTTCAGGCCATGCTCTGGCACCAGCTATCAGTGTCCGTGAGTCCCCTCTGAAGGATATCCATGTCCGAAGCACTTTCCACTATGGTGCCCAGTTTGCAGTCATCTGCAAACTCTGTCAGCCAAAGTCCTCCTATGTTGGCCTCTACTTCTGAGAAGTAGATGCCGAACAATAGGGGGCCAAGGACCGAGCCCTGTGGGACACCACTTGTAACTGGCTTGTAGTATGACATAGTGCCAGCAACTCTAACCCTGTGGATTCTGTCCTTAAGCCAGTTTGCAACCTATCTTGTGACATATGGGTTTACATTTAAGCTGGTAAGTTTTTCTATAATACCAGAGTTGGGTATTGTCAAAAGCTTTAGCAATGGTCAAGGTAGGCTGTATGGACTGCCTTTCCCTCATCAATGGCCTTGGTGACTGTTTCGAAGAAGTCGACTAAGTTCAAAAGGCATGATCTGCCCTTGACAAAGCCAAACTGGGTTGGGTCCAATGTCTGCAAGTCCCCTATATCTTTGTTTATGAGCTCCATTATGATCCTCTACATAGCTTTGAAGACTACACTTGTTAATCTTATGGTGCGGTGATTACCAGTGTCCGTAATTACTTCTTCTCTACTTAATGTATTACGACCTATGTGGTAATTTGTGGGATCTTTGTATTTGCCAAAGTGGATGACTATACACTTTTTGGCATTCAGCTTGAGGCCATGGCTCTGGCACCAGTTGTCTGTTTCTATGAGGCCCTATTGCAGGATTCTTGTCGGCTGGAGAGTCGATTATGGCACCCAGTTTGCAGTCATCTGCAAATTTGGTCAGACACAGTCCTTCCGTGTTGGCCTGTACCTCTGAGAAATATATACCTAACAAGAGGTCCCATGACTGAGCCTTGTGGGACTCCACTTCTAAGTGGTTTGTAGTCTGACATGGCAATGCAATTCTAACCATGTGTGTTCTGTCCTTGAGCCAGTTTGCAATCCATCTAGTGACATAGGGCTTTATATTTAAGCTGGTGAGCTTATCTATAATGCCAGTGGGGTATTGTATCGAAGGCTTTTGTGAAGTCCAGGTATTCTGTGTGGACCACCTTCCCTCATCAATGGTCTTGGTGAGTGGGGGTGGAGTTCTTGGAACCTGTCAGCTTGGCAATGTCTGTGGGTTCAGTGTATTTTTGGTCTCTATGGACTAATTCTGAGCATATCTGGGAAATACCACCCAGGTTCCTAACATAACTAAATAAAGCCTTGTCATTATCCTTAGTGTCCTGTGCAATTTCTCTCTCTAAGCAGCCCTTAGACAATTTCATGAGTGCCTGTAGTTTTATGCTCATACTTATCAGTGATGCCTTACTCTATCATTTAGTAGCTTCCGCCTTCTATTGTATATATTTTTTTTATTGCTGGGGTCCACCATACAGGACGTCTGCCTTTGGAGGATTGGGTCTTGGTTTGATTTGGGATTGCATGATCCATGCATTCATGAAGGTGTTCATAGAATGCATTTATAAATGATTCTGCGGTGTGGGTCTTGTTTCCACAGGCCCGGTGGCTTTGAAGGATTGCACCTCTGTTTTAAGGAGTGATAAATTTGCTTTAAAGAAGTTTTTCACTGGTTTTCTGGGCACGGGGTGGGGTAGGGATGTGAATATGCAGTCAGGTTAGTTTTTGGTCTGATCTTACCAGTGAGGGATACACTTCTGGTCTGGAGTATAGAGTACCCATGTTGGAAATCATCAGGTACAGTATGTTTTCCCCTCTTGTGGGAGTGGTAACAAGTTTTCCATAGCATTTGAGTTTATAAATTCTAGGAACCTTTGGGCTAGGGTGTTTGAGCTAGAGTAATGCTACCAGTCTGTTTGGGTAGTTGAAGTCGCCCAATATGATGGTGTTTGTAGAGACCTTCATATTTTCCAGTGTTCTCTATGAAGGCTGAGTGTGGTTCCTGGGTTTGGGAGGGGGTTTGGAAGCCAGTTTTACCCATGGATAGTCTCTGATGCTTCGTGCTTTGCCACCAACCTGGAGGTGTGGGTATCTTTGAAGATAGATTCTCCCCCTCCTTTTGTGGTTCTTTCCAAGTTTTGGGTCCGAAAAGCATGGTATGAGGTATAACCTGGTAGTTCTGGTGTGCTCTCTGGAGCCCCATTAAACAGGCAGGACTTCTTGAGGAACATCAAAGAGTGTGTGTGTGTGTGTGTGTCCCTGCTGTGTGTGTGTGTGTGTGTGTGTGTGTGTGTGTCCCTGCTGTGTGTGTGTGTGTGTGTGTCCCTGCTGTGTGTGTGTGTGTGTGTGTGTGTGTGTGTGTGTGTGTGTGTGTGTCCCTGCTGTGTGTGTGTGTGTGTGTGTGTGTGTGTGTGTGTGTGTGTGTCCCTGCTGTGTGTGTGTGTGTGTCCCTGCTGTGTGTGTGTGTGTGTGTGTCCCTGCTGTGTGTGTGTGTGTGTGTGTCCCTGCTGTGTGTGTGTGTCCCTGCTGTGTGTGTGTGTGTGTGTGTGTCCCTGCTGTGTGTGTGTGTGTGTGTGTGTGTGTCCCGGCGTGTGTGTGTGTGTGTGTGTGTGTGTGTGTGTGTGTGTGTCCCTGCTGTGTGTGTGTGTGTGTGTGTGTGTGTGTCCCAGGCTGTGTGTGTGTGTGTGTGTGTGTGTGTCCCCTGGGTGTGGGTGTGTGTGTGTCCTGCTGTGTGTATGTGTGAGTGTGTGTGTGTCCCGGGGTGTGTATGTGTGTGTGTGTGTGTGTGTGTGTGTGTGTCCCTGGGTGTGTGTGTGTCCCCCTGTGTGTGTGTGTGTCCCTGCTGTGTGTGTGTGTGTGTGTCCCTGCTGTGTGTGTGTCCCTGCTGTGTGTGTGTGTGTGTGTCCCTGCTGTGTGTGTGTGTCTGTCCCTGCTGTGTGTGTGTGTGTGTGTGTGTCTGTCCCTGCTGTTTGTGTGTGTGTGTCCCTGCTGTGTGTGTGTGTGTGTGTGTGTGTGTGTGTGTGTGTGTGTGTGTGTGTGTGTGTGTGTGTGTGTGTCCCTGGTGTGTGTGTGTGTGTGTGTCCCTGCTGTGTGTGTGTGTCCCTGCTGTGTGTGTGTGTGTGTGTGTCCCTGCTGTGTGTGTGTCCCTGCTGTGTGTGTGTCCCTGCTGTGTGTGTCCCTGCTGTGTGTGTGTCCCTGCTGTGTGTGTGTGTGTCCCTGCTGTGTGTGTGTGTGTGTCTGTCCCTGCTGTGTGTGTGTCCCTGCTGTGTGTGTGTGTGTGTCCCTGCTGTGTGTGTGTGTGTCCCTGCTGTGTGTGTGTGTGTGTGTGTGTGTGTGTGTGTGTGTCCCTGCTGTGTGTGTGTGTGTCCCTGCTGTGTGTGTGTGTGTGTGTCTGCTTGTTTTGACCATGGCTTAGAGTAGAATTTTCATGTTTGACCTTTCCTTACGCTAGGGTGTTAGCAAGTGACTGTCACAACTGAAGGACATTAGCTTGGACATCAGTGGAACCATGGGTTGCAGTTAATATGGACAATACTTGCTGAAAGAGCAGACTAGCAGTATGTCAGTAAGTCCCTATATGCACTACTTGTCCGAGGACTTGTGAATACGTGTATTGGTATAGACCTGGTGGTTGTGTTGTACTGAGGTCATTAGTTGGAGAATCTATGCTAAACTGTTGGTGAGAAGTAATATCACATTAACTGTGGTGGACCATGTGTGTAATGTTGTGGTGAGTGGAGGTCTGAGGCTGGCTAACGTGAAGTGGTGCAGTGTAGTGGCACTTGTTTGGCAGCTGCAGTTGTAGGGACTGGTCTTTCTGGACAGAAGTGAGATTAACATAATGCATAAATGGCAAGAGGAGGCATGTTTGGGGTAGCATGCATAGCTGCAGGAGTGTTATGAAAGTGGTGAGATGAGTGGATTTGACTGCAGCTGCAAGTAATGTTGTGGTCTTGAGTGGACCTCTGTGAGGCTGGCTACCGTGAAGTGGTACAGAGGCTTGTCACAATAGTGCAATATGCAGTATTTGCTCCATATGCTCATTGTAACCAAAAGCCAGCATGTGAATACATCATGTAAGTACTGATTTTTGAATGCTGCTATATAGTTAGGTGTATGCATTAATCTTATCCTGTATGGACAGGTATTGCACAATAACAGGCAAATTGGGATGTCAAATGGCACTATGATGTGGATAATGCTAGCTCAAGAATGGATGAACATGAGAAATGAGTGGTAGCTGCTGTATTTTACAGGGGGTGAAGATATTTGATTGCTGTCCCGAAAATAGTAAGGTAAGAAACTTTAAATCAAACATTTTGATACTGTCTGATATAGGAACTGAACATTGCAATGGAGAAGTCATATCTGCATTATGCAAGATATGCAAGGCAACAGTTAAGGGACTACAGCTGGAAACATTCATAGTGTGCCCATTCAAACTAACAGGTAAACAAAGGGATAAAATATTAACTGCAACTTGCTAAGAAAGAGCAAACTTACAGGTAGCCAGTTAAGTGAATGAAACCAAAAAGCCAGAGAATCGTGGAAAATACTTACCACCGGAAAAAAATCTTAATTACATCTGATAACAGGTTGTTACATTTCAATATGTTCCTTTGATTCAGTAGTAGTGTAGTAACAGCGATGTTTTGAAACGCAGACATTTGGTATTTTTTAGTTGTACATTCTGCATGGCAATTGATACTTGGTCTATATCTTGCATACTTCTCTTGTATTTGCATCGGATACCGCTAGTGTGCAGTGCGGGTAAAAAAATTAAATTACCCTCGTATCAGAGGTGGCAGTGCAACATATTCATAGTGGCTTAACCTGAGAGTAGCTTTAACCAAGCCCCATGTGAAACCTGATCAAGCACCTAGAATTCAGTGTAACTTCAACACCGTAAGTATGAAGATGAATTCACATACATGAACAGGAGTAGATGCATATTCATGTCTAAAGGTATATGGGCAAGGCAGGTTGTCACTACACTGAAAAACTGGTATGTAATGGTGGATAATTAAAGCCATAGCACCAATTCAACTGTAGTCTGGCAAATATTTAGTAAGGGATTTAGTCCAAGCACAAATATTTCTACAGTGATTCTTTCCAGTGTGATCCATTATCTGATTCAAGGTAAATTAACCTTGATATCCTTTATTAAAAAAAATTTATTTTGTCAGAAGTGACTTCTGGAGACACGAAAAAAGAAGGGGAAAATATAGCAATGTGGTTTGTATGTACAAAGACAAATCCAGGGACACTGCAAAAGTGTTTTTGCAAACCAACCAGTGCAGTAAAAAAAATATGTAGGCAAACACTGAATACCAAACACACTTTGCACATGTAAATCATTTTTAGCAAGGTGGAAGCATGAAGTGATACCTTAGAGACTTAAACTAATAAAGATCTAAAATGGTTTAATATTTTAAGTTTTATTTAGCTCCCTGGTGGAAGATGTTACAGAAGTTGCTATACAAACTGGATGCTAATGCAGTAAAGTAAGGCCTTGGCTACAGTGCAGCAATAAAAAATGTCCCCTGTAACAAAAGAAATGCTAGAGCAAAGATTCACTTGCATGAGTCAAGCACCCTGCTGAGATCTGCCAGTCAATGAAATTACAGTCAAATTACCCTCAGGACTTTGACAGCCAGGGAAGCTAGGTGTTGCGGGGGAGGGTTGAAGTAAAAGAACTGGAATTCATTGTCTCACAAATTAGTGCCATTTAAACTAAATTAGAAAAAAGGCAGCAGTAAACAGCACTTTCTGTGTGTTCTGTGACATTTGCACTGTTTCAGTTTTAAGTAGTCATTCAACAGCAAGGAATGTTACTTTAACTATTCTATTTTACTAAGAACTTTATATGCATGCAACATCTTTGAAATGACAAGAGCTTTAGGCAAATGCAGGCCTGCATGATGTAACATTTCTGAACAAAACAATGACTTGTGGGATACTGAGTGGCAACCTGATTTATCCAAACCACGTCAATATGCTGTACTCCAGGTGGTCAGAGTCTGTAATTACATATAAAAATATTTAAAATCCTGTAAATAACCCCAGAGTGCTGTTAAAGTGTAGGACACATCATGCCATGATGTTTTAAATATGTTTTTTGAGTCTGTGGGTGCGGTACTCCTTTAAGTTTAAAATCTGTATAATAGAAGAATAATTATTTAGACTGTTTTTTCTCTCACTACTGGTCTTTAATTGCCAGCGTAATTTACTTGTTTCAAGTTTTTCACTTCATGTTCCACCTCTTAAACTAACTTTAACTTGTTGTACAACCTGAAAAAAGAATTTGTAAAATTGCATTGTTTAATATGTCTGTACATGGTATTATATTAATTTGCCCTTTAATATCAAAAACATGCTCATTTGTTTCCTTTTACATCCATAAAGCCATAAA
>NC_056741.1:64117598-64122707 GCF_019279795.1 Protopterus annectens | reverse complement strand
ACCCCTACAAAGCAATTGATTTTTAGGAAAAGGCAAAAACCCTTTAAAAAAAAAAAAAAAAAAGTTGACTCACCAATGTTAGCAGGGTCCAGAAAAAATAAGGCGATACAAGCAGAGCTTCCCACAGCAGGTTCCTTCGGCAAAATACTGCGTACTGGAAACAGCAACAAGAAAAGAACTTCCCTATCTCCTGCAGCTCTATTTGTGGACTCCAAGGCTGGGGGAAGGGCAAGGCAGCTGTAACGTCACAAAATGGGTGGGTTTGACTGTTTGACAGAGAACCGGCCATGGTGATGTCACTTCGTGGGAGGGAACTGTAAAAAAAATACCAACACTGCCAGGCCGTGATGACGTGAGTAATTGAGGGACTTTAGCAAGATTATCTGAAACGCTTGAAAATGTTTTTGAAAGGGAAACGATCACTGTACGCTAAGGTAGGTTTGTTTGAGAGAAGTGAGGGGAATGGAAATTTTGCAAATGATGCTTTGCTGTTTATTTATGCAGGAAGATATAAATAGGGAGGAAAAAGGCAGAGACGTTGAGGAATTCAGTTTTGAAACCCATTGTACTCCTTTAACTTTTGTGACACCCCCCCCCCCAAAAAAAATCAAGCTAGTTTTGCAAATGACCCATGAGAAACTCTGCTTGAGAGGATTGTGCCGGTTTGGGGATACCTTACCCCATTTTCTGTCTTGAGATATCAGCTGCCTTGGCATTGCTGACCTCAGTGGAGTGTGACACTATCCTATCACATACCTGCAACCCTAGGCTCCACCATAGTAATTTGGGATTTGGATGGTTGGCTGGCTCCCTGTAGCCATAGATCCTCCTAAGACTCCTCCTGTCTTGTACCGAGAACACTTAGCACCAGGGCCTCCCTGTCATGGTAATGTTTCATCATGTTAACATGGTACAGTTTGTGCCCCTGCCTCCTGCTAGCAGTTCTACCATGTAGTTAACATCACTGACCTTCCTTACCATTTTGAAGGGTCCCTTCCAAGCTGCATGCAGCTTGTTGTGTCTGACAGGAATGAAAACCACAACCTGCTGCCCCACAGCATACTCTCTAGCTTCTGCATTCCTGTCATACCAGACCTTTTTCTGCTGTTGAGCTTCTGCCAGGTTCTCCTGGGTTGAGCCCATGGGTCCCTGAGCCTTGTCCTGAAGTTTAGGATATATGCCACAACAGATTCCTTGTGGGATTCACACAAACCCTTCTCAAATCAAATCTAGAGGCCCCCTCACATTATACCCATACAGTAACTTGAAGGGTGAAAAACCTGTGAATTCCTTGGGCCCCTCTCTGTAAGCAAACAATAGATGGGGACAATATTTGTCCCACTCCCTCTTAAACTGATCTGCAAATGTTGGTAGCATGGTCTTTGGTGTAGAGTTTAACCTCTTAACCAGACCATTAGTGTGGGGATGGTAGGGGGTGGTCTTTAGGTGCTTCACCCCAAAGTGCTTCCACAGATAAGCCAGCTGGTCTGAAGTGAAATTGGCACCTCTGTCAGTCAGTATTTCTTTTGGGAAACCTACCCTGCTAAAAATCTCTAACAAAGCATTTGCCACCTTTTCTGCCTCGATGGAGGACAGAACCACCACTTCAGGGTATATGGTAAAATAATCTACTACCAGTAGGATATACTTTTTCCCTGTGAAACTTGGGATACTCACAGGCCCCACAATATCCATAGCTACTCTCTGAAATGGCTGCTCAATCAAAGGCAAAGGCATCAAAGGAGCTTTCACCTTGTTGTCTGCCTCGCCTACCATTTGGCACTGCTCACAGATCCTGCAGTACCCTGTTACATCTCTCGAAATCTCAGGCCAATAAAAGTTCTGCATAATACATCTCTTTGTATGCTTTATGCCCATATGACCTGCAAAGGGAATGTCATGGGCTATGGCTACAAGTGCCTGATGGCAGGCTCTGGGCACTACCAACTGCTGCATTCTCTCACCCTCTAGCCCTCCCTCAGGGGTCCACTCTCTATACAGTAACCATTTGTCCCAGTATACAGATTCCCCCTTCCCTTGAGAATCACTCGCCTCACTAGCTACCTCCCTCATGCCTTGTATTGTAGGGTCTGAGAGCTGAGCCTGTCTCAACACTCTGTTTGTAACCCTTCCCAGCTCCCCTTCCACAGGAAGTCTGGTATCCTCTGACAGCAATGCCTCACTGTCAGCCTGGGTACTACTACTCACCTCTGCCTTTGCAGTCACTCTGTCCAAGGGAACATCAGTACCTACAAGCAGCTGTGGTTCACCTTCAGTGTCACTGCTACAGGGTAGCTCCCTCCCTGAAGTAAACACCTCAGCAGTCCTGGCTGCAAGTGTGTGGTCAGTCTGGGTCTCCCCCAGGGTACAAGACCCACATGCTTGTCTCCAAGCCTGAGTGCATGTAACTGCATGCCCACAAAGTACTGTATTATCAAAATAATTCCCTATCAGGACATCTGCAGGGATATCCTCAAACCCACCTACTTGCTTCTTCCTTTTCTACCCTCCCAGTCAAGATAAACCCTAGCCAAAGGTATTTGGAATGGGGTCCCTCCTAAAGCTCTGACTGGAGTAGACTGCTCAAGAAAGTAGTGCTCCTCTTTAACTGTTGCAGGCTTCACAATGGTTAGGTCAGAGGCTGTGTCTGTCTTAGCAGTGGCCTCTTTCCCATCCACTAAGATATCATCATGGTAACTTCAGAGTTCAAAAATCACAGGAAATATTTAAAACAACATTGTAAGATAGTCTCAAATAAATAAAGAAAACATCTACGCTATACTTCACTATATTCCTAACTATAGCTAAAAGAAATTATTGTACCCTAGTTAACTTACTTACAGCAAGGCAAGTGCAGTTGTGGTGAGTGGATGTTCTTGTTAGGTCAAAGACAGAATACAAAATGCCCTCTCTCTGTCTCTCTCACTCTCTCTCTCTCTCTCTCTCTCTGTCTCTGTCTCAGAGAGTTCTTAAATTAGTATTAAATATTACTGCTGGATTAGCTTGGATGGCAACCCTTTTTGTCACCTGACTTTAGTTCCTAAGCTAAACCCCCATTATCAGAAGCTACCAACATTTAGCATCTCCCTGTGAAAAATCCATAAATAAAGGCTTTTCCTCAGATGTTTGCAGATCCTGGAAGTCTGAAAACAATAAAATGCTTACAATATAAGTCTCTTTGCTGCGTTGAAACTAACTTTTATAGCACAATCATAAAACAATGTAATTTTGACTATTTTCTTTAAGTTTTGCAAGTTAACCCTCTATGTTCTAGTTCCCACTGCTAAAACATATACATTTACATGGGTACAATAGTTTATACATATTTCTATTCTAATCCAGCAGGTGGTGACACATCTAGGCTCAGTACTGTACAAACCCTGTTGAACACACACTTTTGTACCAGCAGTTTAATATACACATAACATACAGTTCTAATACATTTGTAAGACAAGCATATGAACCATGTTGACACAATTCCAGACAGCTGTGCTGGCAGTATCTCCTTCTGTCACACGTCTATATAAATCATATTAATATTGTGTAATGACATATAATTATTTACAAAATTCCAGATAGCTGGCTGGCAGTATTTCCTTTTGTGACAGGCTCTTTCGTGATTGTGAATTTTTATTGATATTTCAATAATGTTTAAATTATATTTTAGATTCCAGGAAATGCATAACTGGTTAAAGAGTGGTATGGTAAAACATACTGAGAATGATTCAGTCATCTGAGAAAGATGACACCTTGTTTGGCAGCAAAAAAAATAAAATAAAGAAGACGCCAGTACCCAAAACATGAAAATATTCAGCCGAGTACTTAAAATATGGATTTACAAGTAGTTCTGTTGATAATGTTGATAAACCTTTATGCGTAATTTGTTATGAAGTATTATCGAATGAACCTATGAAGCTAACAAAGCTTAAGCTTCACCTTCAGTCAAAGCATAAACAATATACTGGCAAGTTGATTGATTTTTTCCAAATGAAATTGAAATAACTGGAAGGAAATCAAAAAGTTATAAGAAAAAACACAACTAGTGGCAATAATGACCAAGCCATTACAATGTCATATGAAATATCTGTTCTAATCACAAAGTCAGGAAAAAACACCCATGGAATTTCAGAAAATCAGGAAAAAAACACCCATGGAATTGTAGAAAATCAGGAAAAAAACACCCATGGAATTGCAGAAAATGTAATTCTACCTGCCACAAAAATAATGGTTACGCGAGTGGTGGGTAATAAAGCTGCGAAAGATTTACTGTTAATTTTGTTATCAGATACTGCAATTAATGATCGAATCACAAAAATGTCTAACAATATTTTACATCTGCCGACTGGACACGTACAAAAGAGTCAGTACTTTTCATTACAAGTTGATGAAAGCACAGCTATTTGTAACAATGCTAATTTACTTGCTTAATTCACTATGAATCTGATAGTAAATTTAATGAAGATTTCTTATTTTGCATGTCTCTTCCCACTCGTGCTACTGGGGAAGCACTTTTCACTTGTTTAAATGATTTTATAAAAATGAATGAGCTAAGTTGGTTAAAATGTCTTGGAATTTGCACCAATGGAGGTTGAGCTACGACTTGAACAATAAAAGTTATTATAAGTTTGATTTAAAAGGAAATACCAAATGCAGTCTAAATACATTGTAGCATCCATTGTGAATCATTTTCTGCCCGAAAAGTGTCATTTGATTTAAAAACAACATTTGATGAAGCAGTATCTATAATAAATTTTATTAAGGCTCGCCCGCTAAATAATAGGATTTTTCAAGTTCTGTGTGATGAAATGGGAAGCCATCATAAACAATTACTGTTACATACCAAAGCTCATTGGTTGTCTCATGGGAAGGTTTTGAATTGCATTTTTGAACTTTGTGACGAAATAAGTCTTTTTAATTGATACAAAAAGTTTCCCTTTCAGAGAATGTTTGAATGATTTTTTTTGGCTAGTAAATATTTCATATTTAACTGATATTTTCTGCTACTTGAACCAATTAAATTTAAGTATTCAAGGAACTACTGTAGACATTTTTAAAGTTGAAAATAAAATGAAAGGTATAATAAAAAAAAAAGAATTATGGGAAAATTGA
>NC_056741.1:64100098-64115098 GCF_019279795.1 Protopterus annectens | reverse complement strand
CACAGAGTGAGATTAAAGCTTTTTTGGATTATACTCTTCTCCGAATGGTGACTTTTTTTTTGGAATTTGTTGGACTATATATCACTGGGCTAGATTTCTTTTTTATACTCTTGTTTAGTATTGATTGTAAAGCATGCTTTGTATACCTGTTGTTGATGGAAAAGACTGCAACGTTTTCTGTGGAAGACTTGCAGATAAAAGTAATGCAGTGGGAATCATTTGAGTTGCTTCGTTATTGGCACAATGCTGGATACCAGAAACGGTTTTCTTATTTCAGATTTCTGTTTCAGTGAGTATTAGATATCACCATCTTGTTAAAGTCATTATCTCTGTCTTCCTATGTCTTCAGCTTGAACAAGGCTCTTAGTAAAGCAGGTTTAATTCCCCTTAACTGTAGACCAGTTCACCTAGGTCCTTATTCATACCATTAATCTGACTTCAAGTCGTATTATATATTGTTGCGGGTTCTTTCATGCCCAAGTATTGCAGAGCAGAATACAGTACATTGGATCTATGTAGAACTGGAAATTATTGTTAACTGCGCATGTGACGCTGTGAATATCTTAATTAGACATTTGTTTCAAATGGGGGAATTATTTTCGTTGGTTAGTTAGGTTTTTAATTCATAACTAAGCTAAAACATGTGATTTTATGATTAGATTCAGAGGAGGTATGTTAGAAATTGATGCTTCTTACTTTTATTTCCCCATTGAAATTTAATTTCATAGTAGCCTGAATTGTTGGTATAGCTTTCACTACAGCCCAGGTGATTGGAGTTCATAGATTCATAGAATGATACTAGGCTATTGGCCCGGATGCCCTTATAAGCCTAGCCAAGAATTTTTTCCGTGTTCCCTTAAAGTCAAGAGCACCTGTTTTCCCTGTCCAGCAGGGGCACAGGTGGGATCCCAAGGGTGTATTTTCTGTTTTACATCCAGTCGTCCAGGTTCCACTTAAAGAGAGCTAGAGAGATACTCTGCTTGACATGGAGAGGTAGTCTATTCCACAAATGACAGAGTCTTTGGGACACAAATGTATCCCACAAACAAGTTCTATTAATGTCACAGATCAGGTTAAGGCCTTGTGTGTGGGTTGCTTGAGTGGAGTTTGTCTTATGGATATGCAGCAACTTCATCAAGGCTGGGTCTGAGATGGCCTTGTATGCCAGACACAGGTCACCTCTGAGCACTCTGTATGAGACTGAGTAGAGGGACAGGGATTTTAGCCTATCTGTATAGGATATGTGTTTGAGACCCTGGATTTTCCTGGTCAGGAACCTCAGTGTTGTCTCCAACTGCTGCATGTGCTTAGCAAGGAACATGCCGAAGGGTGCATTGTACTCGATAATGGGTCTGATAAAGGAGGAGTACAGGGATGTTATGACCTCCTTGTTCCTGGATGAAATACCCTTATTTATACCAACTGCTGCATGTGCTTGGCATGGTACATGCTGAAGGGCACATTGTACTCGATAATGGGTCTGATAAGGGAGGAGTACAGGGATGTTATGACCTCCTTGTTCCCGGATAAAATACCTTTATTTGTGAGGTGGGCCATGTAGAAAGCCTTCCATACAATGGAGGCATTGTGGTCATCAAAAGTGAGGTTGACATCAACCTGGGTGCTCAAGTCCCTCATGACTGATTGCGTTCTTAGTACATTGTCATTAATGTGATAATTAGTGGGAATGCCATTTTCCCCAAAGGGGATAATGATGCATTTCTTGGCATGCAGTTTGAGGCCATGCTTCTAGCACCAGTTATTAGTTTGGGTAAGGCCCTTTTGGAGGATGCTCACAGCCCTAAGGGAATTTAAGACAATGCCCAGCTTGCAATCATCTGTAAACATGGTCAGCCACAGACCACTGGTTTTGGCATGCACCTCAGAAATGTATATTCCAAACAGTGGAGGCCAGAAGACCGATCCTTGGGGTACACTGCTCATTACAGGTCTACTACTAGAGGTGGCTTCCCCTACTTTGACTGAGTGTGTTCTACAAGTGAGCCAGTTAGCTACCCATCTAGTAACATACGGGTCGATACCTAGCTAGGAGAGATTATCTATTATGCCCAAGTGGGGAATATTGTCAAAGGCTAGGTCAAGGTAGGTGGTGTGCACTGTCTTTCCCTCGTCCATGGCTTTGGTGACTGTTTCAAGGAAGTCAACCAAGTTTAACAGGCATGATCTCCCCTTGACAAAACAAAACTATGTGGGGTCAAACATTTGGAGGTTGCCAGTGTCCTTCTTTATAAGGTCCATGATAATGCATTCATGGCCTTCCAGATCAAGCTAGTTAGGCTGATGGTCCTCTAATTGCTTGGGTCAGTGGAAGCTTCACCTTTGTGTAGAGGGATGACAGTGGCTGTCATCCATTCAGCTGGGTCAAAGATGCTACACAGGCTTTGGTTGAATAGGGTGTCTAATTAAGCTGACAGCTCATGCCTGAGTTCAAGTAGGATACAGCCATGGATGTTATCGGGTCCCATGGAGCCTGTATTTTTGCCTTTGAGAGGGCATTAAGGACTTGCTATCTGGTGATGAGGGGAGGGGTACAGATGCTGGGGATGTCCTAGTTTACTAATGAGGGACAGGGGGATGAAGTTTTCCCTGAACCTGTCTGCCAGCAGGTTGGCTATATCTATGACATTTGTGAATGTGGTGTTACTGAACACCAGTTCAGAGCAGATTTTGGTGTTACCTTTGAGATTCCGGACATATGTGAAGAAGGCCTTGTGATTGTCCTTGGTAGATGTGGCCAATTTGGACTCGAAGTTAACCTTAGAGGATTTTACCAGTGACCTTATTTGCTTGTTCAGACAAAGGAGAGATTGGTTCCAACTTGGCACCTGCTCCTTCTTGGTCTTGGACAGCAACTTTTTCCTTTTATTATAGAGTTTATTTATTGCTGCTGTCCACCAGACAAATTTACTCTTCTTAAGGAGGATGATTTGGTCCTGTCAGGTATAGCTGAGTCCATACAGCTATGTAGGTGCTCATATAGTTTTTTGAAGTAGGCTTGGACATTAGTGCTAGTTCCAACTGAAAGGACAGTGGTTGTGAAGCTGCTTATATCTACTCTGAGGAGATTGTAGTCAGCTTTGGAAAAGTTTTTTTCATTTGACCTTGACAATAGGGGGGTCAGGGGAGATGGTGACTTCAAAAGTGATTCCTTTACGGTCAGATCTTAACAAGGAGGATGACACTGTAGGGGTGCTACAGTGGCTACTCATGTTGGTTAAGACCAGGTCCAGGATATTTTCACTTCTTGTAGTGGTGTTGACCAGCTGATCCAATGCATTGGCATTGACGGAGTCGAAGAATCTCTGGGTGTTCATGTTTGGGCTAGAATAGGTTTTCCACTCTATTGTTGGGTAGTTAAAGTCACCCAGGATCAGGGTAGAGGGTTGAATCTTGATGGATTCAAGTAAGTCCAGATTGGTGGAGTGGGTGTCCTGAGTCATGGTTCTGGGTCTGTAGCTAGCTATGATTTAAATAGCTGTTTTGTCAACAGTTAACTGCACTTGGAGTGTCTTCTGTGCGTCATACTGTTTGACCAGCCTGGAGGTGTGTATATCTTTGAAAAATATTGAAACTCCACCTCCTTTGGCTTTGTACCCCTCTGTTTGGGGTCGAAAAGTATGGTAGGAGGAGTAACCTGGTAAGGCTAGGGTGCTCTCCACAGCTATGAACCAGGTTTCAGTGACTGCACAAATCTCAGCATCCTCCAAGGCAAGGAATGCTTGCAATGAGTGCAGTTTCATGCTAAGACTCCTAGCATTTAGCAGCATGACCTTTAATTTTCATTTAGAAGAATTTTTCATGTTGATAATTTTGCACTCATGGCTTTGCCTAAAAAAGGCACTATGGGGGAAGCAAGAGCCTTTGCCAGAAGCCTGAAGCCCAGGGGAGATAGATGAAGGCCATCTCTGGCAAAGCATCATGGCCTGTCAGTCATGTCCTCCCAGGCTGTCAGTTACTGGATCCCCTTGAAATGACACCAGAAACTAAGATAATTGTTAAAGTTAATCATTTTCTGTGTGTATTCATCATTCTGGGTGATGGTAGGATGATGCCTAAGGCTAGGGACATACCTGCTTGGGACACATATTCACCAAGCTCAATCATGTCTCTCTTCATATAGTCCAGGGAGTTCAGTTATTGGCCCTGGTGCCTGATTATGTGTTTTCAACACAACTTAGCAATATTCACAGAAATATTTAAGAAAACCTATAACATTTAATAATATTTGGAAGTGCCTTAATGAAGCACTCATTCTAGAAATTAACTCAAGTCCATGTTTAGGTCATCTGACAGTTTTAAAAGCTAGAGTCTGTTTAATTTGTAATCCTTTAAAAATAAAACTAATTTTTAAAATTCAAATGCTTTATATATATTAATTATTAATTAGTTTCAGTATAAAAACGCAATCCAAAATATAGGGTCCGCCAACATTTTTCCTTTATAAAAGGAGTCCTCTAGCTTGCAAAATTTCGGAACCACTGCTTTAAGCCATACTGTTCATCTGCTTGTTTTCTTTCCTGAACCCAAGAATAAAGGAGAAATGGGGGTCTGGAGGTTTACTATATCATTATTGATCATTTCTATGATAATTCTTTCAATGGTGTTACATGTAAGACTAGTGGGACTTATGAGTCTGTAGTTTCCAGGGTCTGTAGACTGCCCACCTTTGTGCAGAGGGATATCTGTTGCTGTTCCCCATTCATGCAGCACAAAGCCTGTTTGGAGGCTACAGTTAAACAGCAATTCCAGAGGTCCTGATAGGTCATATTTCATGCTATTTAGAAGGCAACCTGAGATATTGTCTGGGGCTAGTGATGCAGTGTTCTTGGCCTTAGAGAGAGCATTAAGGACCTGTTCCCTAGTGATACCAGGGGGAGGTTTATGTTATTTCCTGAAGGAAGGTTGAGGGGGAGAGAGGGGTAATGTTGGAGTTGAATTTATCGGCCAGTAGGTTTGCTATATCTTCTGGCTAAGTATAGGTGGCTCCATTTACAATGAGCTCTAAACACAATTGTGTATTGCCTTTGAGGTTCTGGACATACCTAAAGAATGCCTTGTGGTTGCCCTTGGCCTGGAAGGCCAAATTTACCTCAAATTTGGCTTTGGTAGAATTTATTTGTCCTCTGAGTTGTTTGTTTAGTTTGATGCGCATGTTTTTATCCTGCTGGGTGATGCACCTCCTAATTTTTGCCATGATTTTCTTCCTCCTGTTATATAGCCTACTGATTTTGTAATTCCAGCAGGGTGGCTTGTTTTTTGAGTTAGTTTTGTACTTCTTCCTACTGGGTACAGCTGCCTCTATGCAGATTGTGGAAAAGTTCATATCCATGGCAATAAACCCATTTTTTGATTATACAGTTGGAGTAAAAATATAAAGCAATGTCAGGAGTATCCAGTTTGCAACTCTGGGGGCAGTGCTTGTCACTTCAAATTAGCTATCTTATGTGCAACTAGGTATTGGTGAAATTTCAGTTGTGCTTTTACAGGAAAAATGTCACTCAAGCTGTTTGTGTCTACACAGGGCACTGCCAAACACTTGAAGGGAAACTAATAAGTAGACCCTGAAAATTAAGGATGAAGTATTTAGGCAAATATTCTGAAGTTAGAAACAAATCAAACAGTACTTACTGAAAGCAAAGAATTAGCTTATCAAGAATTATGAAAAGAGGGGAGTCATATGAATGGCCACTGCCTGGCTACTACTAGTGCTGGTCTCACTACAACTTCATTTTGCTGCGATAAAATGTACCTTTGCTTCTTCTCTCACCACAAGCAAAACATTAGCACCAGTCCTAAGATGAGAAGCAGGCCACAGCCTGCTTGGTGATCTACAGTCTTTTCCCAGATAATGCAAGGGTCTGTAGGCTTGTTGTAGCCTTTTCTTAGTAGATACCTTGAATAGCAACTAGACCAATCAGGAACATCAAGCACAGACACTCACTGCCCAACCAGAAACAGTCAGAAATCAATGCGCTCTGCTCCTTTTATCACCAGGAGCAGAATAATAAGCACAAATTCCAAGCTGTCACCTATGAAGCAGTTATTAGGCTTTCTGGTCATCAGCAGTCTCCAGGAAATAATGTCCCTGTGCTCCTTCTCTCACCAGGAGAAAACAGACACATTAATCCCAAGATGAGGACTGAGAGGCAAAATGTGGGCTCTCTAATAATTAGTGGTCTTGCAATAGATGTTGCAGATATTAAAGGTAAGATGGAAAAGAAATGGGTTAATATCCTAAGCACTGCACTGCAGTGTGCCCCAAGCAGTTAGATATGAAAGAGAGGGTAACTTAAATTTTAACTGCCTAAGTGAAGTGGTATTAATTTTAAAAGAGCAAGATAGATTGAAAGGGGCGGGGAGTTTTATATTCTTGTTCTATGGAACAGAGTGGGATGCCCAATAAATTTAAATAGTTGAAGGAAAGTGATTTCACAGAATGATAATTTTGTGCTTACTGACACCAGCCAATGAAAGGGGAGAGGGAAGGGGATACATGGTCAAATTAAAATAAGAGGTAGGCAATTAGACAGACAGTTGAGTTTAAGAACGCAATAACATCTGGGTGGGAGGGTGGCAAACAAATTCTGTGTGACTCACAAGAGACACAGCTGTGGTCTCTTTCCTAATTTTAATATGCAAGTAAAAGCAGAATACAAGTAAAACACATTGTAAAAAAACAAAAACAAATCTCAGTATACAAAATAGAAGAATGCAATAATGTAATACAAAATACATGAACCCAAAACCAAACTAACCTTTCCCACACAGCAATTTGAGGCAGATTCTGGGTGAGCTTTTCCAGTAAATCTCCATGTTGCATTATCATTATTATGTCTCTAATTTGGAATGCATTACATAAATTATGGATCTGATGTCATCTTTTTCATCTGTTCTTCTGTGACTGCTTTTAAAGACTTGACTCAATAGCTTGAGCTCCTCCCATTATCTATAATCCTCCTTTCTAGTCCAAATTAATTCAAATCTCATTTGCTGCTTCAAAGAATGGATGTGGTCTTCATACCTTAGGTGTTTAGAGTGTTTTGGATAAGAGTTATACTACACTCTTTCTTGTTCTTCCTCCCCTTCTACTTCAGTAATATTTTTATACATACATACACACACACACACACACACACACACATATATATATATATATATATATATATATATATATATCATCATCATCATCTTCTTTTGGCTGTTCTGGTTAGGGGTCACCACAGCAGATCTTCTGTTTCCATTTCTTCCTGTCCTCTGCATCATGCTCTTTCACACCAACCGCCTGCATGTCCTCAATCACCACATCCATAAACCTTACCTTAGGCCTTCCTCTTTTCCTCTTACCTGGCAGATCCATCCTTAGCATCCTTTTCCCAATATACCCAGCATCCCCCCTCAGCACATGTCCAAACCAACGCAATCTCACCTCTCTTGCTTTGTCTCCAAACTGTCCAACCTGAGCTGACCCTCTAATATACTGATTCCTAATCCTGTCCATCCTAGTCACACCCAGTGCAAATCTTAACATCTTTAACTCTGCCACATCCAGCTCTGACTCCTGCCTTTTTGTCAATGCCACCGTCTCCAACCCATATAACATAGCTGGTCTCACTACCCTCTTGCAGACCTTCCTTTTCACTGGTACCCGTCTGTCACAAATCACTCCTAACACTCTTCTCCACCCATTCCACCCTGCCTGTACTCTCTTCTTCACCTCTCTTCCACACTCACCATTACTCTGAACTGTTGATCCCAAGTACTTAAACTCATCCACCTTTACCAACTCTACTCCCTGCATCCTCACCATTCCTCTACCCTCCCTCACATTTACACACACATATATTCTGTTTTAGCCCTGCTGACCTTCATTCGTCTCCTCAACCTGGTCCCTACTCTCACTACATATCACAGTGTCATCTGCAAACATCATAGTCCACGGGGCCTCCTGTCTGATCTCATCTGTCAGTACTGCAAATAATATATGCTCCAGCTATGTCTACAACTGGACATTACAATGAACTATGCCAAGTCTCACCTCTGCCCTACTCAAGTCCTGAAGTTCATTGGTGCTCATCTGAACATGGTGACTCAAATCGCAAGTTTATCTTGCTCAAGAATAAAGATCTTACAGAGTCAAGCATCCCACATACTTTCACTTCCATAACCACTAACAAGGTTGGTTTTACAATTCCTGGGATCTGTGGCAGCTTCCATAAATCTAATACTCCTAGTAAGATATTACAGGAGAGCACTACAGTGCACTCTTGCAGTACAATGGTCTATCAGCCAACACTCTTGCTCTACTCCACTGTGAATTACAGGAATCTGCAAAGAACACATTACCTGGAAGATCACCACAAGAGAAGTTTCTCAGGGCTGCCCTTTTATCCTTCCACCACCCACATCTACAGTGACTACAGATGTGTCTCAATTATGGTGGGGGGCATTATTTGGGAAGAATAGTCAAAGGTACTTGATCCCAGTTGGAAACAAGTCTTCACATCAATATCCTGGAAATTATAGCAGTCCTATTAGTATTGCAGGAGTTTCAGATGCTCTCCTTTTGGAGGTGATTGCTATTCAGACGGACAATGTTAATTGCTTGATACATCAAAAAGTGGTCAGAACCAAGTCTTACAGCCTGTTTTGAGAGGCAATGAGAGTTTGTCAGTAGGAGATTTCTTCCAGCCACATTCTTTTGGTAATGCATATCCTGGGGAAGACCAATGTACTTGCAGACAAATTGAGCAGGTCCATCTTACTTCCTCATGAGTGGCCTGTCAACCATATAGTGGTGGAAATGATTTTCCATCAATGGGGCCAACTATGCTACAATCTCTTTGCTTCCCTCTCAACTCCAAGTGCAGCAAGTGCTTCACCCTAGTCCCTCCAGAGGGGGAGTCACCGAGAGACACTCTAGTTCACGATTGACCCCCTGGTCTCTTGTATGCTTTTCCCCCTACTCCTCTAATTCCCAAAGCTTTTCTTTCTACTCCTCTAATTCCCAAATTTCTACAGAAAGCATCTTACTGAAAGAGCAAAGTAATCCTCATTTTTTCCCTTTTTGGCCTTGATAAGTGTGGGTCCTCTTTCAGTGGCCTCATCTCATACATCCTGCTTGGGTGTTGGATCCGAACCAGGATCTTCTCTCTCACCCATCAAGAATAATTCACCCAGACATTTAGACACTCAACTGACCACATGGTTTCTTCAATTCCAATGATGGCTCGACAGTCCAGGTTTTTATGTCCAGTCCAGCACATTCTCATATCCTCTCAAAAGGATTGAACAAGAAAGGTGTATAAGAGTAAATGGAAAATATTCTCCCCTTGGCTATCCAGAGGCAACTAGATTCCTTTTCATCACCCATTTCAGCTATTCTAGATTTTCATACTTCCTTATTTAACAGTAGCACTAGTTATTCTGCCATAAATATTCAACTTGCTGCCATCTTCAATTCTCATGAAGGACATAACCAATCCTATTTTGCCTCATCTTGGTTTACTTAAGCTTTACTTAAGCTTTTCTTAAAGGTACCTTCTTACTCCAACCCCCATTAAGGATCCTAGTCCACTCTGGGATTTAAATATACTTCTTCAAGCCTAGACTTGATCCCCATTTGAACTAGTAGCCAAGGTGGACTTTAAATTTTTACCTTGGAAAACTATTTTTCTACTAGTGATCACATCGGCCAGATAAGTATCAGAACTCCAGGCTCTCTCTTCTAAGCCACCTTATCTGATTTTTCACAAGGATAGGGAGTCTGTCCGCATTAATCCTTCCTTTGTGCCTAAAGTGACCCCAGAAACAGCTATGAATCAGTCTATCATCCTCCTTGTTTTCTTTCCAAAATTTACCATTAAAGGAGAGTACATGCTGCACCTTTTAGATGTGCACAGACAGTTTCAATTCTATATCCACAGAATCAAAGTTTTCAGAAAGTCAGACCAGCTCTTTATTTCTTTTTCCAGAGCAAAAGTTGTAAGTTTGTCTCAAAGGTGACTTTAGCCAAGTGGCTCACTGATAGAATTTCCTTTATCTACAAGGAAAATGGACTAATACTTCCTAAACCTCCTAAGGTTCATTCCACTAGCTCTGTGGCCACATGCTGTGCGTTTTAGTCTAGAGCTTCTATAGATGTCATTTGCAGAGTTGCCAGCTGGTCAAACTCACATACCTTCATTGCTTACTAAACATTGAATATCTTATATAGGAATAGGGCAGCATTTGACTCCGCTGTACTCCAGAATATCTTTCCTTGAGGACCATCCTGGGTGTCTGTAGCTAGGGAACCTGCCCCATTGGCTGAGGAATGGACAAAAGAAAACATCGGATATAAAACTTATGTACTCACCATAACTATGCATCAGTGTTGTCTGTTTTCATCGTTTCTTACCTCCCACCCTCCAGCCCCCTCCTCACTACTTCATTTCTTTAATTCCCTAGCCTCCTAGTTCAACCTGACGAGTAATATATTGCTTGACTGTTGATGAGCTCCAACTCTTTTGTGCTTTGTCTCCTCCTTTAGGTAGAGTTTCGCTGGGATGTTCTTTAACTTTTCACTGTATTGTTCCCACCTGATAGGTTCATAGGTTCATAGGTTCATACTAGGCTATCTGCCCGAGGGCATTTACAAGCCTAGCACATAGTTTTGTGGCTTACGCCACCCCTTTAGTTTGGAGAAACTATGCCCATTATTTTGCTGTGCATCTGTCGAGCAGTGACACTGAGGTAATCCCTGGGGTATATCTGCGATCTCCCATCCATTGGTCAAGATTCCTCTTGATCAAGGCCAGCGAGGTGCTCTGCCTCACATATACCGGGATTTTGTTCCACAGCATAGGGAGTCTTTGGGTGATGAATATATCCCTCCAGCATGTCCTATTAATGACCGTGTCGAGGTTTAAGTCTCCCGCCCTTGTGGCTCTAAGGGATCTAGATTTTTTGAGGTGAAGCATGTTCATCAAATCTGGGTTTGACATGGCCTTGTATGTCAGGCACAGGTCACCTCTGAGCAAGCGGTAAGCGACTGAGTAGAGCTGGAGTTCTTTCAGTCGGGCAGCATAAGACAGATTTTTGAGACCCTTTATTCTTTTGGTGAGGAACTTTTGTGGCCTCTCCAGCTGCTGCAAGTGTCGGGTCAGATACATTCCAAATGGGGCATTGTACTCAATCATTGGCCTGATGAGTGATGAGTATAGGGAGACTATGACCTCCCTTGATCTCGATGTGGATCCCTTCATGATAAGGTGGGCAATGTAGAAGGTCTTCCTAACTACTTTAGCAATATGAGTGTCGAATGAAAGGCAACTGTTGACCTGGGTCCCCAGGTCCCTGATAACTTCTTCTGTGCTCAGTGGATTGCCACCTATATGGTAGCTAGGGGTAACCTTGTTTTTCCCGAAGGGTATGCCTATGCATTTCTTGGCATTTAACTTTAGGCCATGGCTCTGGCACCAGTTATCTGTTTCTGTGAGACCCTTCTGAAGGATATCTGTGTCAGATGTGTTTTCGACTACGGCGCCCAGTTTGCAGTCATCTGCAAACTTTGTCAGCCATAACCCTCCTGTGTTTGCTTGTACTTCTGAAAAGTAGATGCCGAACAAGAGTGGACCCAGGACTGAGCCCTGTGGGACACCACTTGTGACAGGCTTTGAGTCTGACATGGCGCCAGCAACTCTGACCCTGTGGGTTCTGTCACTCAGCCAGTTTGCAACCCATCTTGTGATGTATGGGTTTACATTTAAGCTGATGAGTTTTTCAATGATACCCGAGTGGGGTATTGTATCGAAGGCCTTCGCCAGGTCAAGGTAGGCTGTATGGACTGCCTTTCCCTCATCAATGGCCTTGGTGACTGTTTCGAAAAAGTCAACCAAGTTTAAAAGGCATGATCTGCCTTTGACAAAGCCAAACTGGGTTGGATCCAAAGTCTGCAAATTCCCTATGTCTTTATTTATGAGATCCATTATGATCCTCTCTGTGGCTTTGCAGATAAGGCTTGTCAAGCTAATGGGACGGTAATTTCCAGGGTCGGTGGAGGCACCGCCTTTGTGAAGTGGGACCACAGTCGCAGCCACTCCTGGGTACATATCCGGAGGTGAGACTAAGATTAAACAGTTGTCCTAACTGCGGGTTTAATTCCTCGTTGAGTTCGTGGAGCACACAGCCGGGGACACCATCAGGTCCCATGGATGCTGTGTTTTTTGCCTTGGAGAGAGCAGTTCTCACCTGGGCGTTAGAGATGTTTGGGGGCTACAATCGTTTGGTATAGATATCTATCCTTTTGGGGGGGGGAGTTTGCACTGAACCTGTCAGCCAGTATGTTGGCAATGTCTGTAGGATCAGTAATCTTCACATCATTTTGAACTAATTCTGAGCATATCTGGGAGTTTCCTCCCAGGTTTCTAACATAGCTAAAGAAGGCCTTATGATTGTCTTTGAGTCCTTAGCTATTTTTCTCTCAAAATTTGCTTTGGATGATTTTATGAGAGCTCTTAGCTTTTTACTTATAGTGATCAAAGGTGTCTTACCTTTTAAGGATTTTGCTCTATCTTGTAGTAGCTTCCTCCTTTTGTTGTAGAGTTTGTTAATGGCTGGGGTCCACCAGACTGGACGCTTGCCTTTGGTACAAAGAGTCTTTGTTTTGCTTGGGATTGCCTGATCCATGCAGTCCTGCAGGTGCTGGTAGAAGGCATTTGTAAGTGATTCAGCGGCTTGAGTAATGTTTACCGCCGGCTTGGGGGCCTTAAAGGAGACCACACTAGTCTTTAGAAGTGTGAAGTCGGCTTTCTAGAGGTTCTTTACTGTGGTCTTTTTTATTTCAGGTGGGGGTGGGATGAGGACCTCCAGCGAGATTAGTTTGTGATCTGATCTCACCAGTGAGGGGTATACTTCCAGTGTTGAACATTGTGCTCCCATGTTTGTGATGATGAGATCAAGTATGTTTTCTCCTCTTGTGGGGATGGTGACTAGTTGTTCCATGGCATTTGAGTTTATGAATTCCAGGAACTTTTGGGCTAGAGTGTTTGGGCTTGAGTAGTGTTCCCAGTCTATATTAGGGTAATTGAAGTCACCTAGTATGATGGTGTTTGGAGATACATTTATCCCCTCCAGTGTTTTCAGGAAAGCCATGTGAAGTTCCTGAGTTTGCGAGGGTGGCCTGTAACATGCTACAAATTGCAGAGCAGTCTTGCCTATGGTTAATTGCACCTGGATGGTCTCCGATGCATCGTGCGTTGCCACCAATCTTGAGGTGTGGGTGTCCTTGATGAATATGGATACCCCCCTCCTTTCTTGGTATTGTCGAGATTTTGGGGCCGGAACGCATGATATGAGGTAAAACCTGATAGTGCTGGGGTGCTCTCAGGAGCCTTGAACCAGGTTTCTGTCACAGCACAGACATCGATGTTCTCCATACTGAGAAGGGCCTCGAGTGCGTGCATTTTGAGATTGAGACTTCTGGCATTGAGCAGCATTACTCTTTGTTTTTTTCCTTTATTGTGTTCTAGGGTGGTAGGTTTAGAATTTGAGCCTTGCCTAAAAAGGCACTATGGGGTGGCAAGAGCCTTTGCCAATATCCAGAATCCCGGGGTGACAGGTGCAAGCCGTCCCTCATGAAGCAGCGTGGCTTGTCCAGCATGTCATCCCAGGCAGACAGACATTGTATCCCCTTTGAATGACACCAGAGTTTAAGCCAATTGTTAAAGCTGATCATCTTATCTCTGTATTGTGGCATCATTCTTGGTGAAGGTAGGATACTGCTCAAGGTCAGGGTCATACCTGCCTGGGCTAAATAATCAGAGAGCTCCTCAATGTCTCTTTTCATGTAGTCCAAGGAGGTACATCTCAGGTCGTTTACACCAGCGTGGACAATGACTGAGTCGTACTTGTACCTGCTGTTGAGAGACCTGAATGCTTGCGTTATGTGGCGGATTCTAGCGCCCGACAGGCAGCTTACTGTGACCTTCTCCTTACTCATTCTGGTGAGCGGGACGTCAGTGTGTCTGACTATGGAGTCACCAATGACTAGTGTGTCTGGCATTGTGTTTGGCCTTAAGGGCTGTGACTGTTTGACACTCTGACTGTGAGGTCTATGTGTTGCAGGTGTTGTGTTCTGAGGTGGTAGTTGTTTGGGTGTCTGCTTTGGTGGCCTCTGCTGTTTTGGTAGATTTTTGATCAGAGCCTCCGAGTATGTCTTTGTGTGTTTATGTGTATGATTTGAGGTTGTGATGGTACTATGTGAGACTGGGTCTATAGTGTGTGTGGTTACCTTCTCCTCCTGTCTGGTCTTGCCAGTCCTATGTTGAGAGAGCTCAGCCTCCAGTTTGGCCGTATAGTTGCATCTCTCGCATGTATTTGTGTTTTGTGGGAGGAGGAGAGGGTTGTCTGTGTACATGAGGCAATTGTAACATTGCCTCAATATTCCCAGGTTCACCAGCTGAGCAGGAGAGGACACTAGCAACTGATCCCTCGACATGCTAGAAGGAATAGACAAAAAAAACTTAAAAAGAGATTCCGGGGGATGTGGGTGACCGAGAAATGGGGTTAGCTTTTTTGGGGTACTATCTATAACAAGAGTGCTGTATCAAGGTGATAAGTACTGTAGGAGCAAGTGCTAGGCTTTACAGATAGAGAATAGTCTACTTTGGAGTCAAGTAGAGATGATCTTTTTAGTTATAGGATAAGCTGATTAGATCAGTAGTATAGTTCGAGGAAGGTAGTTTTAAGGGAAAATTTGAAGAGTGGACTTTAGGTAGCCCGAATAGTTTAAACCTGATTAACCGCCACTGCTCTAGTGTGCAACGGTGGCAACTCCGTTTAAATCGCTTAAAAGCGCTTTATAGCAGGGGGCTGGAAAAGACAGGAAATGACTCAAAATGGCCAATAAACTACAAGTTACTGCCTTAAACCACTCCTCTAAGGACAAACAGGCAGCTCAGTACTCCCACTCTCACTGGTGAGTAAAGAAACTTCCTGACC
>NC_056741.1:64079892-64099598 GCF_019279795.1 Protopterus annectens | reverse complement strand
TTTTGGGGAAGAAGGAAAATTTTTTTTTTTTTTGAAGAAATTGGGGGCTGGACTGGACATAAAAACCTGGACTGTCGAGCCATCATTGGAATTGAAGAAACCATGTGGTCAGTTGAGTGTCTGAATGTCTGGGTGAATTATTCTTGATGGGTGAGAGAGAAGATCCTGGTTCGGATCCAACACCCAAGCAGGATGTATGAGATGAGGCCACTGAAAGAGGACCCACACTTATCAAGGCCAAAAAGGGAACAATGAGGATTACTTTGCTCTTCCAGCGGCCCCGTGGACTATGATGTTTGCAGATGACACTGTGATATGTAGTGAGAGTAGGGACCAGGTTGAGGAGACCCTGGAGAGGTGGAGATATGCTTTAGAGAGGAGAGGAATGAAGGTCAGCAGGGCTAAAACAGAATATATGTGTGTAAATGTGAGGGAGGGTAGAGGAATGGTGAGGATGCAGGGAGTAGAGTTGGTAAAGGTGGATGAGTTTAAGTACTTGGGATCAACAGTTCAGAGTAATGGTGAGTGTGGAAGAGAGGTGAAGAAGAGAGTACAGGCAGGGTGGAATGGGTGGAGAATAGTGTCAGGAGTGATTTGTGACAGACGGGTACCAGTGAAAGGGAAGGTCTACAAGAGGGTAGTGAGACCAGCTATGTTATATGGGTTGGAGACGGTGGCATTGACGAAAGGCAGGAGTCAGAGCTGGAAGGGATGTGGCAGAGTTAAAGCTGTTAAGATTTGCACTGGGTGTGACTAGGATGGACAGAATTAGGAATCAGTATATTAGAGGGTCAGCTCAGGTTGGACAGTTTGGAGACAAAGCAAGAGAGGCGAGATTGCGTTGGTTTGGACATGTGCTGAGGGGGGATGCTGGGTATATTGGGAAAAGGATGCTAAGGATGGATCTGCCAGGTAAGAGGAAAAGAGGAAGGCCTAAGATAAGGTTTATGGATGTGATGATTGAGGACATGCAGGCGGTTGGTGTGAAAGAGCATGATGCAGAGGACAGGAAGAAATGGAAACAGAAGATCTGCTGTGGCGACCCCTAACCAGAACAGCCAAAAGAAGATGATGATATATATATATATATATATATATATATATATATATATATATATATATATATATATATATTTGTGTGTGTGTGTGTGTGTGTGTGTGTGTGTGTGTGTGTGTATGTATAAAAATATTACTGAAGTAGAAGGGGAGGAAGAATAAGAAAGAGTGTAGTATAACTCTTATCCAAAACACTCTAAACACCTAAGGTATGAAGACCACATCCATTCTTTGAAGCAGCAAACGAGATTTGAATTAATTTGGACTAGAAAGGAGGATTCTAGATAATGGGAGGAGCTCAAGCTATTGAGTCAAGTCTTTAAAAGCAGTCACAGAAGAACAGATGAAAAAGATGACATCAGATCCATAATTTATGTAATGCATTCCAAATTAGAGACACAATAATGATAATGCAACATGGAGATTTACTGGAAAAGCTCACCCAGAATCTGCCTCAAATTGCTGTGTGGGAAAGGTTAGTTTGGTTTTGGGTTCATGTATTTTGTATTACATTATTGCATTCTTCTATTTTGTATACTGAGATTTGTTTTTTTACACTGTGTTTTACTTGTATTCTGCTTTTACTTGCATATTAAAATTAGGAAAGAGACCACAGCTGTGTCTCTTGTGAGTCACACAGAATTTGTTTGCCACCCTCCCATCCAGATGTTATTGTGTTCTTAAACTCAACTGTCTGTCTAATTGCCTGCCTCTTATGTTAATTTGACCATGTATCCCCTTCCCTCTCCCCTTTTATTGGCTGGTGTCAGTAAGCACAAAATTATCATTCTGTGAATTCACTTTCCTTCAACTATTTAAATTTATTGGGCATCCCACTCTGTTCCATAGAACAAGAATATAAAACTCCCCGCCCCTTTCAATCTATCTTGCTCTTTTAAAATTAATGCCACTTCACTTAGGCAGTTAAAATTGAAGTTACCCTCTCTTTCATATCTAACTGCTTGGGGCACACTGCAGTGCAGTGCTTAGGATATTAACCTATTTCTTTTCCATCTTACCTTTAATATCTGCAACATCTATTGCAAGACCACTAATTATTAGAGAGCCCACATTTTGCCTCTCAGTCCTCATCTTGGGATTAATGTGTCTGTTTTCTTCTGGTGAGAGAAGGAGCACAGAGACATTATTTCCTGGAGACTGCTGATGACCAGAAAGCCTAATAACTGCTTCATAGGTGACAGCTTGGAATTTGTGCTTATATTCTGCTCCTGGTGAGAAAAGGAGCAGAGCGCATTGATTTCTGACTGTTTCTGGTTGGGCAGTGAGTGTCTGTGCTTGATGTTCCTGATTGGTCTAGTTGCTATTCAAGGCATCTACTAAGAAAAGGCTACAACAAGCCTACAGACCCTTGCATCATCTGGGACAAGACTGTAGATCACCAAGCAGGCTGTGGCCTGCTTCTCATCTTAGGACTGGTGCTAATGTTTTGCTTCTGGTGAGAGAAGAAGCAAAGGAACATTTTTTTTTATCGCAGCAGAATGAAGCTGTAGTGAGACCAGCACTAGTAGTAGCCAGGCAGTAGCCATTCACGTGACTCCCCTCTTTTCATCATTCTTGACAAGCTAATTCTTTGCTTTCAGTAAGTACTGTTTGATTTGTTTCTAACTTCAGAATATTTGCCTAAATACTTCATCCTTAATTTTCAGGGTCTACTTATTAGTTTCCCTTCAAGTGTTTGGCAGTGCCCTGTGTAGACACAAACAGCTTGAGTGACATTTTTCCTGTAAAAGCACAACTGAAATTTCACCAATACCTAGTTGCACACAAGATAGCTAATTTGAAGTGACAAGCACTGGCCCCAGAGTTGCAAACTGGATACTCCTGACATTGCTTTATATTTTTACTCCAACTGTATAATCAAAAAATGGGTTTATTGCCATGAATATGAACTTTCCCACAATCTCCATTACCTGTTTGGTGGATATGGGCATCTTGAGGCAATGTAGAAATTACCTCATGTTTACTGACAACCAGTTATTTCTCAAACTGATATTGTATGTGAGAGATGTAGTTACACAATGTCACTGGAGACAAAGCTCTCACATAAAAGTACTCCTAATGTCAATAAGGTTGCCAGTAGTACATACGTTGCACTCATCACACACAATTCAATACAGATATATAGACTCACATATGCTGACGCACTTAAATGTAACCTTCCTAAACCCTAAACACCTCCTAAATGAAGTACACATAACGAATACCCTCAGCAGCCCCAAATGCACTCTTTCAAAATGACATCTACATCAACACATACAGCCACATCTCATGGAGTCTTGACTTCTAAACCCATAAGGCAAGTAACCACACAATCCAACATGCTGATCATTGGAGACTCCATCATGAGACACACTGATGTCTCTCTCAACAGGATGAGTAAGGTGAAAATCATGGTCAGTTGCTTATCAAGGGCTAGAATCAGCCACATTATGCACGCACTCAGGTTATTGGACCACAGGCACCACTATGACTCAGTCATAGTCCATGTGGATATAAATGACCTGAGACATACCTCACTAGATTATATGAAGAGAGACATTATGGAGTTCTCAGAATATGTGTCCCAGGCTGGTATGAGCCTAGCACTGAGCAGCATTTTACCTTCTCCAAGGATGATGCCACAATATGAACAAAAGATGACTGACTTTAGTAATTGGCTTAGTTTATGGTGTCATTCTAAAGGGGTGCAATATCTGTCAGCATGGAAGGAGGTGGTCAACAGACCACACGACTTTGTCAGGGATGGTCTGCACCTCTCCCCTCTAGGCTTTCTAATATTAGCAGAAACACTGTCTTTCCCCATAGTGCCTTTTTTAGGCCAAACTGAAAGTACTTCTGACATAGCAAATCAAAGCCAAGAAAATCTAAATGTATTACTGCTCAATGCTAGGAGTCTAAACAAAAAACACCACTCCTTACAAGCTCCCTTCACCCTGCAAAATGCTGACATCTGTGTGGTCACTGAGACATGGTTTAAAGCTGTGGAAAGCAGACAGACAGTGCAAGGTTATTATGCCTTCCACACATTTAGACCAGCTACTACACAAACAGGGACTAAAGGTGGAGGTGTCTCAGTTTAAATCAAAATTAAATATACCTCAAGTCTGGCCAAACAGGACAATGCACTTGAGCTGTTCCATGTTCAAATCATCATAGACAAAATCAAACACCACTTCCTTGCAAGTTATAGGTCCCCCTCTAAGACTCAGGAAACCCATACAATGTATTTAAACTTATTGGAAGCACTGACCATCCAACCCAATACCATATTCATGGAAGACTTTAATTACCCCACTGTTAACTTGGAATCGTATATGACACCAAACATACAGGCCCAGAGATTCCTGGATTTTGTAAACACAAACTCTCTGGACTAGATTGGCAATACACCATCCAGGGGTGCCAACATACTGGATCTGGTCCTCACTAATATGGGAGATTGCTGCACACCCATTAGTGTAATGTCTTCCCTGGTAAGGTTAGACCACAACATGGTCTCATTTGAAGTAAAAATCCAACCTGGACCACCAACTAACCCTGGAATATTCATGAACTACTCTAAGGCTAACTTTCTGCTATTACGTGCTAACCTGGCAAAATTTCAAGCCCCCATAAACCCTGAGAACACTGCTGCCTATGCACAACTATTCAGAGAAACCCTATAAAGCATGTTAATTGCTGCATAGAGGCAGCTGTACCCAGCAGGAAGAAGTACAAAACTAACTCAAAAAACAAGCCACCCTGCTGGAATTACAAAATCAGTAGGCTATATAACAGGAGGAAGAAAATCATGGCAAAAATTAGGAGGTGCATCACCCAGCAGGATAAAAACATGCGCATCAAACTAAACAAACAACTCAGAGGACAAATAAATTCTACCAAAGCCAAATTTGAGGTAAATTTGGCCTTCCAGGCCAAGGGCAACCACAAGGCATTCTTTAGGTATGTCCAGAACCTCAAAGGCAATACACAATTGTGTTTAGAGCTCATTGTAAATGGAGCCACCTATACTTAGCCAGAAGATATAGCAAACCTACTGGCCGATAAATTCAGTTCCAACTTTACCCCTCTCTCCCCCTCAACCTTCCTTCAGGAAATAACATAAACCTCCCTCTGGTATCACGAGGGAACATGTCCTTAATGCTCTCTCTAAGGCCAAGAACACTGCATCACTAGCCCCAGACAATATCTCAGGTTGCCTTCTAAATAGCATGAAATATGACCTATCAGGACCTCTGGAATTGCTATTTAACTGTAGCCTCCAAACAGGCTTTGTGCTGCATGAATGGGGAACAGCAACAGATATCCCTCTGCACAAAGGTGGGCAGTCTACAGACCTTGGAAACTACAGACTCATAAGTCCCACTAGTCTTACATGTAACACCATTGAAAGAATTATCATATAAATGATTAATAATGATATAGTAAACCTCCAGACCCCCAGTTTGCTTTCGTCAAGGGCAGGTCAAGCATACTCAACCAGATGGACTTCTTAGAGAAGGTCATCAAAGCAATGGATGAGGGGAAAATGGTTCACACTGCTTCCCTTTAACTGGCAAAGACATTTGACACAATACCCCACTCAGGCAGAGGTTAGCTACCTGGTGGATAGCCAACTGGCCACAGACAGGACCCAGGAATTTAGAATTGGGGAATCTACCTCTACAAAGAGGCCAGTCACAAGTGCAGTCCCTCAGGGATCGGTCCTTGGACTGGTCCTTTTTGGCATTTACTCCTCTGAAGTCAAGGCCAATGTCAATAGTCTCTGGCTGACTAAATTTGCAGATGACTGAAAATTAGGAGCCGTCATGGAATCCCGCTAGGACACAAATGTTTTCCAGGAAGGGCTGACACAAACAACTGGTGTCAGAGTCATGGACTAAGACTAAATGACAAGAAATGCATAATAGTATCCTTTGGGTAGTCATCCATCCCTAGTAACTATCATATTGACAAGACACCCCTTAGAGTTGATCCAGTAGTCAGGGACTTAGGGACACACATAGATAGTAATCTAGCCTTTGACCATCATATGTCTACAGTACTGAGGAAATCATTCGATGTTGCACAACTTATAAACAAAGGTATGTCATCTAGGTCCAAGGAAGTCATTGTTCTACTGTATTCGGCATTCATCAGCCCTATCATTGAGTATGATGCCCCCTCTGGTATGTACCTAACCAGGCATATCTAACAATTGGAACATCCACAGAGGTTCCTCACTAAAAGAATACAGGGCATAAGTAAAATGTCCTATGCAGACAACCTCAAGGCCCTATCCCTGTATTCTGTCTCGTACAGGCTGTTGAGGGGAGATCTATGCCTGGTTCTAAGGACATTGTCAGACTCCACTCTGATAGACCTCCTGCATATTCACAAAACAAACAGCACCAGAATTACCCATTCTAAAGACTTAAACCTTGCCTGTAATATAAATAGGACCTGCTGGAGAGATACACACACACACACACACACACACACACACACACACACACACACACACACACACACACACACACACACACACATGAAATTTATCCCTGGTTTGGCATCTATGTGTCTAATGGATACAGGCAACCAGCAAATGGTTCATCTCCCAGGCCTCTGCTTGTAAATGTTTCATCTTCTAAGCCCCTGCTTACACTTATCAAGAGTACCAGAACTTGTCAGAGAATTTGGGATACATGGCTAGGCTTAAAAAGGCCCTTGTGGTCGTTAGCCTAGAAAACACTTATGAACCCATGAAGGGACTAAGATGAACTACTTGCATTCAACATGAACAAATACAAAGAAGATAACATAAAAAAATAAAATAAAATAACACGAGACATTAAAACATTTCTAACATAATATCAATAACTACAGAACATTTTTTTATTTATTTTTATTTATTTTATATTTGTTGACCAGGAGAATCCGACTGGATAAATGTCCATTTTCAGCGGAGGCCCGAGGAGAAAAGCTCCAGAGTTTGTAAATATATGAAGGCAAGCAAACACATACAGAATCATTTAACAAATACAGAGCCCAGGTACAAAAACATAACATATTAGAAGTATATATAGACAAAAAAAAAAAAAATATATATATATATATATATATATATATATATATAAATATATATATATATATAAATATATATCTATGTATATATATGTATTTTAGCTGCATATTGTAGTAGCACGACAATTTATGTCCAGTAATTTCTACTTGAATTAATGAGAGTATTTATAATTCACCCATAGATATGTATAAATTTACAATATTGTGTTTGAGTATGATGGTGTATGAAAGAGGTGGGGTGTAAGTGAGTAGTAGAGAGCTTTCAGGAGTGCAGTAGAACTCCTATTAGATGAGGTTTGCCTATTAAGAAAACTAGTACATACAGTAAATGAATATGCGGAGGCTGATAGAGAAAGTCCTGAGGGAAAAGCAGGTGTAGAAAGTCAACCTGGGGGAAGGCATGGGCATTATCTATTGATAAATAGGTGTTCCTTTAGTAGTTGTTTAAACTTAATGATAGAATTTGCTGAGGTAATATCAGGGGGCAGTGAGTTCCAGATTTTGCCTATGTAGTTAGGAAAGAGGGAGTCTCCTGCTGAGTTGTTGGTTCGGGTGATCTTGATTAAGGTCCTGTCACTAGGACGTAGTTGTCTTGGGTTTTCGTGTATTTTAAGTACATTAGATAGTGCTGGTATTTTGTCTGGATATAGTAGGATTTTTTTAACGAAAAGCAAAAAATAATGCGTGTGCATTTGTGTGTGTGTGTGTGGGGGGGGGGGGCGTGAATGCTCAAACTAAAATGCAATTTTTAAATATTACTCTAATTGCTTAAAAAGTTAACAGAACATCAGCTTTTGCATTAACATGCTTGCATTTTCTGAGCAAAAAAGTATGAAACTGACATCTGCCATTAAAGACTTACAATAATCCCCAGTGATTTACATGAAAATTAAACATTTTACAAGAAATGGGACAAAAGTATGAGGCAAAATCAGGGATATTCTGCACATTTCAGTCTCCATGCTTAATACTAAAACTTACATTTTTTAAAGATAAAATATGCTACCGGCTGTTACAGAATTTTAGCAGACTGCAGAATTGGAGTTGGAATCATAAAATAAAACTTTTTAAGTTTCCCCTCCTGCAGTGTCACAGCCTAGTAGCCTGGTGCACATTTTGTAATTCACCCTCACCCATATCTACTACTTCAGTGAGTGTTTATCAGTATTAGTGGATGATTCAGTTATTGTGTTTTATGACACTGGGTTTTAATTAGGGTTACAAACTGCCCCTATCTGGGTAGTTGTGCCTTGTACAAAAAGAATGAAACATGAGAAAAGCCCTGAGATTTTTTTGTACAATCAAATACTTCCTTAATTTCCTCTAATAACTGCTTAAACATGATTTTGTATCTGAAACACTGTACTGTCACACAAAACTACAGAAACAACTACAAATACTCAAAGGTGAGCTATTATTTTAAAAAAGTGAGGTCCAGTCATTTGTACTGATTGGGGGTATAGTTTGTCCTGCAAATCTCAAGCATCCATAGAAAAGGTTCCACTTTTTTAATTTGAAAAGGTGGCAATATTAGTATCCAAGCTTCTTCCTCTCACAATGCCACACCTTTTCAATACTTAGATCAAGAATTCTGGACAAAGATCCAAAATCAGTGACAATGTTTAAACATTACCCTAATTATTTTGAAAAGTTAATAAAACAAGATGATTTGAACCAGCATGCATTTTCTGAATGATAAGAGCGTGAAACTCAAATGTCTTGATTAACTGACTGAAATCATCAGTGATTTCAAACATTTTTTGAGGGTAACAGCAAAAATATAAGGCAAAATTAGGGATACTGTGCAAAGGCAGGGGCATCTGAGAGTTGTGTACAGAGTTTTTGTCTGTAGCTTCTTCCTGTAATACCATTATCAATGATTCTATAATTGTTTTATCTGGCTGCCTGCCAGGACTGAAAAAAAACTTACCTTATGCTACAGTAAGTCTCTACTCTTCTGTTATTTTCCATCATGAGTATCTGCAATTTACTTTTAATATTCACAGTATTTCTGCTGCCTCATTTGGGATCGCAGTGGTGCAGTGGTTAATATGGTCACATCACAGCAAGAAGTTATCTGGTTTGATTCTTGGCTAGGATGCCTTTTGTGGGGGGTCTGCAGGTCCTCCCTGTGTTCATGTGGGTTTCCTTAGAGGGTACTCTAGTTTACTCCCACATTCCAAAGACATGCATTTCTCCCTGGGCCGCTGCTGAAAATAGGCTCTGTCCTAGTCAGACTTTCATGGTCAACAAATGTTAAATAAATCACAATTTTACACCTTTCACCTTCTATACCTAAGAATTCTGGACTAAGTCAAAAGTAATATGGGGGTGAGGAGACAAATACTGAGAAAAATTATTAAATATTACTGCAATGTGTTTGGGTAGCACAGTGGTACAGCAGGTAGTGTTCCTGTCTCACATCAAGAGGTTCTC
The DNA here is from genome assembly GCF_019279795.1 of Protopterus annectens. Classification (NCBI taxonomy): domain Eukaryota; kingdom Metazoa; phylum Chordata; order Ceratodontiformes; family Protopteridae; genus Protopterus; species Protopterus annectens. Next base: position 64,090,022 of record NC_056741.1, on the reverse strand, counting down.
CAGTTTGATTCTCAGCTGGGGACATACTTCTCAACCTCTTAGAACAAGAAATCTGGACATAAACATAAATAAAATGGGACAAAGACCCCGAAATAGGGACAAATTTTAAATACTGCTCTTACAAACTTAGAAAGGTGAAAGAATAACAGCTTTTGCATTAGCATTAATTTTCATGAAGGGTATGAAGTCTGAAACTCAAATGTTTATCATTATTTTCTAACTTTAATCTTTACTGATTTGTAACTAGTTTGCCAGAAAACCACAATTTTATTAAAAAATGGACCAAAAATATGAGGCAAAAATCTGGACATTCTGTGAAAATCTGTACAGTTGAGAGGTATGCCAGGCTGGGGAGCCTTCTGCGCAGTGTCTGCATGTCCTCCCTGTGTTTGTGTGGGTTTTCTCCAGATGTTCCGGTTTCTTCCACATTCCAAAGACCTGCAATAGGTAGATTGGTCACTCTAAACTGGCCATAGGTGTGAGTATGCATGTCTGTGTATGGCATGGAAGAATAACTGTGGCAGGGCTAGCCAAATGACAATGTGAACATTGGCTATAGGTGATTGTTACTGTTTAAGTGACAACCGGAGCCCCATGTACAAAAATGGGGAAAAGGGTTATGGGTGGATGGATGGATGGACAGATGAATGGATGGATGGATGGATGGACAGGTGAATGGATGAATGGATGGATGGATGGACGGATGAATGGATGGATGGATGGATGGATGGACAGATGAATGGATGGATGGCTGGATGGATGGACAGATGAATGGATGGATGGATGGATTGATGGATGGATGGATGGACAGATGAATGGATGGATGGATGGACGGATGGATGGACGGATGGATGGATGGATGAATGGATGGACAGATGAATGGATGGACGGATGGATGGATGGACAGATGAATGGATGGATGGATGGATGGATGAATGGATGGATGGATGGATGGACAGATGAATGGATTACTCTGATTCTGAAGTATAAAATGACACATGGTACATCAACATCCTCACCTTCGAAATATTAAAGAAAAAAGAGGCTATATTGAAGAGAGGCTACTGCAACAGTGATTTATTACAAGATTTACTGTTATATTGTTTATATACACGGTTGTACTATGTTCATGTATACATCACTAATGGAGTACCTACGATAAATGGGTAGAATATCACAGCTTAGAAGGCGAACAAAGGGAGACGACCAATAAACTTCAACTTCAGGGGTCCTTGGAGCATGATACTAGCAAATCGTATTCCAGATCTGCAAAAGGAGTCACAATAATAATGCTTTGTAAAAATGTCTACAGAGGACTAACTTACTGTTTCTTGAATACCTCTATTGTGTACCACTTTCCAGAAATTCACCATAAAAGCCAATGTCCTTGAGGAATTAGCCTGTGCACTGCCTGGAAGTGGCTTATTATGGTGAGCGCAACAAAAAGCAATAGCATGAGACAACCTTCTGGAAATTTCCAATCTTGACACTGGTTGCCATTTCCTCTTACACTAGCAGGAGACACACAGCTAATCATCTTTCCTGAAGGCTTGAGTTGGTCTATGTAGTATCTGAGCTATGTACATCAGGAGTGTGACAAATCATTTCTCCTTTATTCTTGGGTTCAGGAAAGAAAACAAGCAGATGAACAGTATGGCTTAAAGCAGTGGTTCCGAAATTTTGCAAGCTAGAGGACTCCTTTTATAAAGGAAAAATGTTGGCGGACCCTATATTTTGGATTGCGTTTTTATACTGAAACTAATTAATAATTAATATATATAAAGCATTTGAATTTTAAAAATTAGTTTTATTTTTAAAGGATTACAAATTAAACAGACTCTAGCTTTTAAAACTGTCAGATGACCTAAACATGGACTTGAGTTAATTTCTAGAATGAGTGCTTCATTAAGGCACTTCCAAATATTATTAAATGTTATAGGTTTTCTTAAATATTTCTGTGAATATTGCTAAGTTGTGTTGAAAACACATAATCAGGCACCAGGGCCAATAACTGAACTCCCTGGACTATATGAAGAGAGACATGATTGAGCTCGGTGAATATGTGTCCCAAGCAGGTATGTCCCTAGCCTTAGGCATCATCCTACCATCACCCAGAATGATGAATACAAACAGAAAATTATTGACTTTAACAATTATCTTAGTTTCTGGTGTCATTTCAAGGGGATCCAGTAACTGACAGCCTGGGAGGACATGACTGACAGGCCATGATGCTTTGCCAGAGATGGCCTTCATCTATCTCCCCTGGGCTTCAGGCTTCTGGCAAAGGCTCTTGCTTCCCCCATAGTGCCTTTTTTAGGCAAAGCCATGAGTGCAAAATTATCAACATGAAAAATTCTTCTAAATGAAAATTAAAGGTCATGCTGCTAAATGCTAGGAGTCTTAGCATGAAACTGCACTCATTGCAAGCATTCCTTGCCTTGGAGGATGCTGACATTTATGCAGTCACTGAAACCTGGTTCATAGCTGTGGAGAGCACCCTAGCCTTACCAGGTTACTCCTCCTACCATACTTTTAGACCCCAAACGGAGGGGTACAAAGCCAAAGGAGGTGGAGTTTCAATATTTTTCAAAGACATACACACTTCCAGGCTGGTCAAACAGTATGACGCACAGAAGACACTCCAAGTGCAGTTAACTGTTGACAAAACAGCTATTTAAATCATAGCTAGCTACAGACCCCGAAACATGACTCAGGACACCCACTCCACCTATCTGGACTTACTTGAATCCATCAAGATTCAACCCTCTACCCTGATCCTGGGTGACTTTAACTACCCAACAATAGAGTGGAAAACCTATTCTAGCCCAAACATGAACACCCAGAGATTCTTCGACTTCGTCATTGCCAATGCATTGGATCAGCTGGTCAACACCACTATGAGAAGTGAAAATATCCTGGACCTGGTCTTAACCAACATGAGTAGCCACTGTAGCACCCCTACAGTGTCATCCTCCTTGTTAAGATCTGACCGTAAAGGAATCACTTTTGAAGTCACCATCTCCCCTGACCCCCCTATTGTCAAGGTCAAATGAAAAAACTTTTCCAAAGCTGACTACAATCTCCTCAGAGCAGATATAAGCAGCTTCACAACCACTGTCCTTTCAGTTGGAACTAGCACTAATGTTCAAGCCTACTTCAAAAAACTATATGAGCATTTACATAGCTGTATGGACTCAGCTATACCTGACAGGACCAAATCATTCTCCTTAAGAAGAGTAAATTTGTCTGGTGGACAGCAGCAATAAATAAACTCTATAATAAAAGGAAAAAGTTGCTGTCCAAGACCAAGAAGGAGCAGGTGCCAAGTTGGAACCAATCTCTCCTTTGTCTGAACAAGCAAATAAGGTCACTGGTAAAATCCTCTAAGGTTAACTTCGAGTCCAAATTGGCCACATCTACCAAGGACAATCACAAGGCCTTCTTCACATATGTCCGGAATCTCAAAGGTAACACCAAAATCTGCTCTGAACTGGTGTTCAGTAACACCACATTCACAAATGTCATAGATATAGCCAACCTGCTGGCAGACAGGTTCAGGGAAAACTTCATCCCCCTGTCCCTCATCAGTAAACTAGGACATCCCCAGCATCTGTACCCCTCCCCTCATCACCAGATAGCAAGTCCTTAATGCCTTCTCAAAGGCAAAAATACAGGCTCCATGGGACCCGATAACATCCATGGCTGTATCCTACTTGAACTCAGGCATGAGCTGTCAGCTTAATTAGACACCCTATTCAACCAAAGCCTGTGTAGCATCTTTGACCCAGCTGAATGGATGACAGTCACTGTCATCCCTCTACACAAAGGTGAAGCTTCCACTGACCCAAGCAATTAGAGGACCATCAGCCTAACTAGCTTGATCTGCAAGGCCATAAATGCATTATCATGGACCTTATAAAGAAGGACACTGGCAACCTCCAAATGTTTGACCCCACATAGTTTTGTTTTGTCAAGGGGAGATCATGCCTGTTAAACTTGGTTGACTTCCTTGAAACAGTCACCAAAGCCATGGACGAGGGAAAGACAGTGCACACCACCTACCTTGACCTAGCCTTTGACAATATTCCCCACTTGGGCATAATAGATAATCTCTCCTAGCTAGGTATCGACCTGTATGTTACTAGATGGGTAGCTAACTGGCTCACTTGTAGAACACACTCAGTCAAAGTAGGGGAAGCCACCTCTAGTAGTAGACCTGTAATGAGCAGTGTACCCCAAGGATCGGTCTTCTGGCCTCCACTGTTTGGAATATACATTTCTGAGGTGCAAGCCAAAACCAGTGGTCTGTGGCTGACCATGTTTACAGATGATTGCAAGCTGGGCATTGTCTTAAATTCCCTTAGGGCTGTGAGCATCCTCCAAAAGGGCCTTACCCAAACTAATAACTGGTGCCAGAAGCATGGCCTCAAACTGCATGCCAAGAAATGCATCATTATCCCCTTTTGGGGAAAATGGCATTCCCACTAATTATCACATTAATGACAATGTACTAAGAACGCAATCAGTCATGAGGGACTTTGGCACCCAGGTTGATGTCAACCTCACTTTTGATGACCACAATGCCTCCATTGTATGGAAGGCTTTCTACATGGCCCACCTCACAAATAAAGGTATTTTATCCAGGAACAAGGCGGTCATAACATTCCTGTACTCCTCCCTTATCAGAACCATTATCGAGTACAATGCACCCTTCGACATGTTCCTTGCCAAGCACATGCAGCAGTTGGAGACACCACTGAGGTTCCTGACCAGGAAAATCCAGGGTCTCAAACACATATCCTATACAGATAGGCTAAAATCCCTGTCCCTCTACTCAGTCTCATACAGAGTGCTCAGAGGTGACCTGTGTCTGGCATACAAGGCCATCTCAGACCCAGCCTTGATGAAGTTGCTGCATATCCATAAGACAAACTCCACTCAAGCAACCCACACACAAGGCCTTAACCTGATCTGTGACATTAATAGAACTTGTTGGTGGGATACATTTGTGTCCCAAAGACTCTGTCATTTGTGGAATAGACTACCTCTCCATGTCAAGCAGAATATCTCTCTAGCTCTCTAAGTGGAACCTGGACGACTGGATGGAAAACAGAAAATACACCCTTGGGATCCCACCTGTGCCCCTGCTGGACAGGGGAAGCAGGTGCTCTTGACTTTAAGGGAACATGGGAAAAATTCTTGGCTAGGCTTATAAGGGCCTCCGGGCCAATAGCCTAGTATCATTCTATGAACCTATGAACTCCAATCACCTGGGCTGTAGTGAAAGCTATACCAACAGTTCAGGCTATTATGAAATTAAATTTCAATGGGGAAATAAAAGTAAGAAGCATCAATTTCTAACATACCTCCTCTGAATCTAATCCTAAAATCACATGTTTTAGCTTAGTTATGAATTAAAAACCTAACTAACCAACGAAAATAATTCCCCCATTTGAAACAAATGTCTAATTAAGATATTCACAGCGTCACATGCGCAGTTAACAATAATTTCCAGTTCTACATAGATCCAATGTACCACTGTTCTGCTCTGCAATATTTGGGCATGAAAGAACCCGCAACAATATATAATACGACTTGAAGTCAGATTAATGGTATGAATAAGGACCTAGGTGAACTGGTCTACAGTTAAGGGGAATTAAACCTGCTTTACTAAGAGCCTTGTTCAAGCTGAAGACATAGGAAGAAAGAGATAATGACTTTAACAAGATGGCTGTGATATCTAATACTCACTGAAACAGAAATCTGAAATAAGAAAACCGTTTCTGGTATCCAGCATTGTGCCAATAACGAAGCAACTCAAATGATTCCCACTGCATTACTTTTATCTGCAAGTCTTCCACAGAAAACATTGCAGTCTTTTCCATCAACAACAGGTATACAAAGCATGCTTTACAATCAATACTAAACAAGAGTATAAAAAAGAAATCTAGCCCAGTGATATATAGTCCAACAAATTCCAAAAAAAAAGTCACCATTCGGAGAAGAGTATAATCCAAAAAAGCTTTAATCTCACTCTGTGAACATATTTCTTCATTCCTTGAGTGATTTTTTTTTTTTTTGAATTAAGGCTATTATATGTAAACATCTCTTCTCTACTGTTATGGTAACCTTACTTATTCAACTGTACTGTTTATTACTGCACAAAACATTTTAACTATTCCAAACCAAAAGTTATTGAACACTGGATGCTTCAACATTAGCATGTTAGAGATTTTTGATACATTTTTATGCAAAGAAAAAAACACAAACTTAACAGGTAAATAGTAAAAACAAGCTAACAAAGGAATAAACAATGCCTGCCTCATATGTTTATAACAGTGTGATAAACAGACACAAGAGCTGTACATATGTTGATAATAGGGTGCTAAAAAGACATCGGAGTTCTGATAACATACTTAAAGTAAAAATTCTGTGTAGGACAGTACCCTTGCTAAATATTATGACTGCCCTCTAGCAGTGAGAAATCAATATGACAGGGTGATTCTCAAACTTACATGTAATAATTTCAGAATATGAACCAACTGCTCTTTGTTAATGTAAAGACAGTTCCACTCAGTACTCTAGTGATATATTATCTTTAATATTAAATAGTCCAAAAGGGATTGTCATGCATATGAATGACAGATGCAGGAAAATAAATTGCTGTAATGCGTATTATGTGCAAAGACGCATCAAAGAATGTGTGAAATGAGGTTCAAGTTGCTGATGTCGGTGGCCTAACGTATAAGGTTCTTTGACCCTTTAATACAGGTTTATACATTCCTTACAGCAGACCCGAAGTTAACTCTTCCTTCAAGTGCTAATGCTTATACACAATTTTGAGAAAGTGCAAACAGCAGTCTCACTGACAGAAACTCCCAAATTACAGAGTACTAAAAGGAAAGGGTTGGATGATATATCACTTTCTAACTGAAGTCAAGGCATTACACAGATCTTTAGAGTTCACTGCAAGAACACATAAAGCTGTGATTTACACAGTAGTTTGACAAATACAAACAGGAGATGAGAAAGTTCATGCTTTGTGAAAGAAAAATCAGCCTCCAATAGTTAAAATGTACCAAAAGTAATAATACTAATGTATATATTTTAGTTGAAAGACAGACATGTGTTTCATCTGTTTTGTGAGTGTGACAGTACGTGCATGTTTTTGGAGGTGTGTGTGTGTGTGTGTGTGTGTGTGTGTGTGTGTGTGTGTGTGTGTGTGTGTGTGTGTGTGTGTGTGTGCGCAAGCGTGTGGCAGCGCAGTGTGTGTGTGTGATATGGACAGAGATTTCTGTGTGATTACTTTCTGCTGACATATTGACAAAAAGGCATTTAAGTTTCTCATGGTGTATAGGTTCAAAGGTTCATAGGTGTTACTGGTATTTCTTTACTAGGCTAATGACCACAAGGGCCTTTTTAAGTCTAGCCATGCATCCCAAATCACTGACAAGTTCTGATACCCTTGACAAGTGTAAGCATGGGCCTGGAAGATGAACCATTTACAGGTTGCCTCTGTCCATTAAAGGCACAGGTGCCAAACCAGGGATGAATTTTCGGTTTCTGATTCAATTGTGCAAATTGCACTTGAATTTGGTTAGGGAGGAACTCTGCTTCACATGGATGGGGAGCCTGTTCCATAGATGGGGTAGTCTCTGGGATACATACCTATCTCTCCAGCAGGTTCTATTTATATCACACACAAGGTTTAAGTCTTTAGAATGGGTAATTCTGGTGCTGTTTGTTTTGTGAATATGCAGGAGGTCCATCAGAGTGGGGTCTGACAATGACCTGTATGCTAAGCGTAGATCTTCCCTCAAAAGCCTGTAGGAGACAGAATACAGGGATAGGGCAATATAGACAGGGTTTCAAATCAAAAGACATTGTAATTACAAAAATATAAACAGTCATTATTTATGTTTATTTCGATAACTGAGTGATGGATGATGATTCTTTTCTACTAAGTCTGAAATATCAGGTTCGATATTGACAGGTTTATTCTTAAATCATGCTCAACATTCAGTTTACTTTTTAGGTAAAGTAACACGGAAAAGGTTCGCTCCCACAGATATGTAGAAGAAAAGGGAAATCATTTCTGGAGAGCTTTGTCTGCTAATCTTGGATAAATGTTTCTTACTGACAACCAAAAGTTGGAAAGACTGTTTGTTTAAAAGCAATTTTTAAAGAAGCTCTGCCAAATCATCTTGTTCTTGGTTTGTCAAATCATTCATTTCATCTATTTTTTCACAACTGAATGGATCTCTGATCCAGTTTTTATTACATTGTAGTGGAGGAAAACAAAATCTAAAGGTTCCTCTTAAACTTCTTAAGTGTTCAATGAATAATTCAACAATTTTTGGATCCACTTTTTCCCTGGCACTTTGTACAAAGTCAGATAAGGTTGAAAATGAATCAAAGACATTCCTTTTCTGTCAATTTTCCCATAATTCTTTTTTTTTTTATTATACCTTCCATTTTATTTTCAACTTTAAAAATGTCTACAGTAGTTCCTTGAATACTTAAATTTAATTTGTTCAAGTAGCAGAAAATATCAGTTAAATATGAAATATTTACTAGCCAAGAAAAATCATTCAAACATTCTCTGAAAGGGAAACTTTTTGTATCAATTAAAAAGACTTATTTCGTCACAAAGTTCAAAAATGCAATTCAAAACCTTCCCATGAGACAACCAATGAGCTTTGATATGTAACAGTAATTGTTTATGATGGCTTCCCATTTCATCACACAGAACTTGAAAAATCCTATTATTTAGCGGCTTAGCCTTAATAAAATTTATTATAGATACTGCTTCATCAAATGTTGTTTTAAATCAAATGACACTTTTCGGCAGAAAAATGATTCACAATGGATGCTACAATGTATTTAGACTGCATTTGGTATTTCCTTTTAAATCAAACTTATAATAACTTTTATTGTTCAAGTCGTAGCTCAACCTCCATTGGTGCAAATTCCAAGACATTTTAACCAACTTAGCTCATTCATTTTTATAAAATCATTTAAACAAGTGAAAAGTGCTTCAGGTGTCAGTAGCACGAGTGGGGCAGAGACATGCAAAATAAGAAATCTTCATTAAATTTTACTATCAGATTCATAGTGAATTAAGCAAGTAAATTAGCATTGTTACAAATAGCTGTGCTTTCATCAACTTGTAATGAAAAGTACTGACTCTTTTGTACGTGTCCAGTCGGCAGATGTAAAAATATTGTTAGACATTTTTGTGAGACCATCATTAATTGCAGTATCGATAACAACAAATTAACAGTAAATCTTTCGCAGCTTTATTCCCCACTCACTAATTATACATGGAACGGCTATTATTTTTGTGGCAGGTAGAATTACATTTTCTGCAACCATGGGTAGTTTTTTTCCTGATTTTCTACAATCTCCATGCGTGTTTTTTCCTGATTTTCTGAAATTCCATGGGTAAGCTTTTTTCCTGACTCTTGTGATTAGAACAGATATTTCATATGACATTGTAATGGTTTACTGGCCAATTATTGCATGCACTAGTTGTGTTTTTCTTTTTTCTTATAACTTTTTTGATTTCCTTCCTAGTGTTATTTCAATTCTCATTTGGAAAAAATCAATCAACTTCTGCTATATATTGTTTATGCTTGACTGAAGGTCAAGCTTAAGCTTTGTTAGCTTCATAGGTTCATTCGATAATACTTCATAACAAACATACACATAAAGGTTTTATTTCAACATTATCAACAGAACTACTCTGTAAATCCATATTTTAAGTACTCCTCGGCTGAATATTTTCATCGGTTTGGGTAATTAGCATGCCTTCTTGTATTTTATTTTTTGCTGCCAAACAAGGTGTCATCTTTCCTCAGATGACTGAATCATTCTCAGTATGTTTTACCTATACCACCTTCAAACCAGTTATGCATTTCCTGAATCTAAAATATAATTTAAAACATTATTGAAATATCAATAAAAATTCACAATTCTAACAGAAAGAGCTGTCATTAAAAAGGAAATATCAAGAACAGCTATCATTTGGAATTTTGTAAATAATTATATGTCATTAATCACAATATTAATATGATTTATATAGACGCGTGCAGTATAGAGGAGATACTCACAGCACAGCTGTCTGTCAA
>NC_056741.1:63951240-64079392 GCF_019279795.1 Protopterus annectens | reverse complement strand
TGCCTTCTGACAACATATAAACTGTATACTGGAATTGATGCCAACAGAGTTTAGTCATTTAGAAGAAAACTCAGTTATGGCAATAGAACAAAAGGGCAATAAAAGAAAGTCAAATGGAGCAAAGGATCATTTGCTGTTAAATAAAGTCATAGTGGGGAACTGTAAAAAGGGGAAGAATTTAAGTATGATATGGATTGACTACAAAAAAGCATTTGATAGTATCCCACATTCATAGATAAAAGAGTGCTTAAAAATGTATAAGATACACCCTACACTGATCTACTACATTACAGTGACAATGAAAAAGTGGCAGACCACTTTGCAATTAAGCCATGATAAAGGACAGATTATTATTCCAGGGATAAAAATTCAAATAGAGATATTCTGCCTTGCCCTTAACCCATTAAGCTGTTTACTTAACAGTTTAGGCCATGGCTAAAATTTGGCTCCTAGAAAACAACAAAGTATAAACACTTTTCATCTTTTCTTTGTCGATGATTTAAAACTGTATAGTTCATCAGATGAAGAACTGAAAGCACAGCTGCAAGTTATCAAATCTTTTTCAGATGATATAAGAATCTCATTTGGTCTTGATAAATGTGCAAAAGCTACCTTTAAAGCAGGAAAACTGCATTGCCAAGAAAACATCAGTTTGTGACAAGAATGTGATATAAAAGAACTTGAGCAAGAGAGAGTGTATAAATACTTGGGAACTGATGAAGGATCAGCAATAAAACATGAACAAATGCAAATAAAACTTAGCAAGGAATACTTTAAAGACTTAAATTAATCTTGAAAACAGCAGAGATATCTAGGAACAAAATCCAAGCTATAAACCAATTTGCTCTTCCTGTCCTAACTTACAGTTTTGGAGTGATTGACTGGCCTCAACATGTATTGGATAGATTAGACAGGAAAACAAGAAGGATGCTTCATGCTCACCAAATGATTTATAAAAATCAGTGCATACCAAGATTATATATTCCCCGTTCTGAAGGAGGGATGGGCTTCCTTGAAACTGATTACATGTATAGATCTGCAGTTGTGGGACTCCACACATATGTATCTGCTGACCAATAAATCTAAGATGACTTCCCTGCTTAGGCTAGCAGAAGCATATTGGCATCCAGTGGGAGTGGAAATCAAACCACAAGTAGATAAAAGTCAGGCAGCAGCTGAATGTGCCAAAAAACAAAAGAAAGAATATAAGGTGAAGGGCCAGATGAAAAGGCAAGAAATGTGGAAAATGCATAAATATAGTTGTAAGTATAGAAAACTTCTGGAATAACCTCATGTTGATCAGAAATGAATGCAGGAATGGTTAATAAGAGGCAAATTCAAACCAAGAGATGAAAGGTTAATATTGGCAGCACAAGACAGTGGGCTAAATAAACATTGGTTTACAAAGTCTATTGAACATGTGGGAGAAACAGACAAATGTAGGTTTTGTGAAACACAATTGGAAACAGTTGCACACCTTATTGCTGGTTGCGACATACTAATGGCAGAAGGACTACGTACTGAAAGGCATAATAATGTGGCAAGACTGTTGCACTGGGGATTGTGCAAACATTATGGTATTGAAGTGACTGAGAAACACTGGAAATATGAGCCACAAAGCATCATAGAAAATGATGAAGTCTACATGACATGGGATCATCCATTACCAACAGTTCAAAAGATAAATGCTAGAAAACCGGATATAGTAGTCCATGAAAAGAAGACAAAAGTAGCGTTGAGCATTGAAATTGCCACATCCAGTGACTGCAGTGTCTTATGTACAGAGAAGCACAAAGCCATAAAATATCAGGATTTGCAGGCAGAAACAAGAGAATTGTAGAAGAAAGATACCCAGGCAGTTTCAATAATAGTAGGCGGAATGGCTCTTGTAAAAATTAATCTACAATCATAAAAATAAAAAGTGAGCCACCTAGGCAGTATTTGCATGAAACACAACTTTTAACATTAAATACTGTTAAAGTAAAACCAGCTAAGCGCTTTTGCCAAGAAACATGAATTGGCTTCATCAGATTCATTCAATTATGATGTAACTTCCTTTATATACTCTAATTACTTAAGCAATTATTCATGATTTTGCTTGCATCAGTGAAATTACCCTGACTAAACTTAAAAGCATTCTTCCCCTGAATATGTAGTATACAAAGTAACATGCTATAAACCACAATAATCAATACATTCGAGATAAAAATATTAGTGTTAATACTAATAATAAACATAATAGTATAAAACACTGTTAAAAATAGACTTAAAAGTGCAAAACATAGTTGATTTGTTAGTTGCAGTCAGATAAGTGTTTTCACAGTACACTTGAAATTAAACCTCTGCTGCCCTTTGCTTCAAAAAGGGAGCTATTGAGCAATAGTCATTTAAACCTGGCTTGCAACAAGCATTTAGTCTAAGTTGCCATTCAGTTTCTCTGGCTTCTAATTCTAATGCATCATCCCCACCCCTAGAGTCAGTCTGTACTCTGCCAATGACAAAGAATAAAAATCACTTATAGTTGGGACATTCTAGAGTGTGAACATATAAAGCATTGTTAATTTTTTTTATTTTTTAATGCCTCTAGGGTTCTCAGTAATGCGATCCCGTAGCCTTCTTTTGGTCTTCTCTACATAGAAACCAGGGCATGATAACCATGTAGCTAAATAAACCACTATAGTGGCATTGCAGTTTCAGTTGCACCTACCCGGGCATCCTATAGTACGTTCAAAACTTCCTATAAAGACATTCGTACCATCATTTATATTTTTACAGGTCTTGCAAGCACCACATTTGTACATCAATGACCTGTGCTTGCCTTGTTTTCTGTTAACACTTTCAAGAATATTCTTTATATTATCCCCTCTACTGTACACAACGTTATGTTTGTGCCCCAACATTTCCTTCATTTCTTTGTCAAAATGAGTTTCCCATAAATTATTAACACTTGATACCAAGTTTGATGTTTCTGTATTATATTGTAATACCAGAACATTGGTGTCTACCTTAGCCATGTTGGTTCTATTAGTGTTTAGACCTGCTTTTAAAATAGGCTTAAATGTAATATTTCTTTTAAGCATAACTTCTCTCTTCACTTTCAGCAAAAGGCTTAAGGGGTAGCCTCTGTTTTGGAACATTCCAATTAATATATAGATCTCTTTTTTTGAATATTTCGTCACTACTAATGAGCCTAGATAATCTAACCATTTGGCCTTTTACCTTTGATAAGCTTTGTAGAAAGTACAGAACACTTCAACTAGATAAGGTGTTTTTAAACAAACAAGTTACCAAAGGCTTACAAGTCTGGAAACAGCCTTTGGGGATTGAGGAGGGGGTCCTCTGCTTTTCAAGAACCTGTGGCTTTAATTGACAAAACGGGTTTTGAAATGATGGACATCATTATCAGAAACAAGAACAGTAAGTTGGCTCTTTTGCAAAATGAGATTTCAGTTTTAAATCAAAGTATTATTTCAGATTTACACTAACAGAACCAACAGGGCCAAGCTAGACACCAATCGTGAACACAACCAACCAAGGTGGGGAGTTTGCCCCCAGGCACCCCCTAACTATATATACTAACTCCAAGATCACACTACAGTGGGGAACAGAGCAAATTTAAAAGGTTTCCTTCACTTACTTTATGCATCGTGATACTTCCTGCTAGTTGGCCAGCTATGGCCATTTGATGCATTTATTTTTGAAGTAAGATGTGTTCGAAAATGTACTGTTTTGATGTTTTATGTATGATATTTAGCCATTCAATGATATTTTCTTTTGATAGCCGAACATAGACCTCTTTATTACTACCATAGCCTCCTGCACCTCAAGACACACTTCTCATGAAACAAAGCAGCTACTGATTGTAAGAAATACCAGCCAGGGGAATACAAAATAGTCAAACAAATTCTGTTAACTTCCTGTAAAGATCAAACAGACTACTCAGCAACAGTTTTATCATCCAGAACAATAAAGAACAAACCAGGATCTTTTTATGTCCGTTGGGATAACAATAGTAAATGGTGCTACTTTTAATAATGTACTACCAGAAGCAACACCACCAGTGTGCATTGCGAACCAGATGCAGCCTTTTAAATCACAGACTAGGCCCAAGGATCAAACTGTTAAGGTACATTCTACAAGCTCAAACTAACACACTGGCTTGAGCAAACCCATATAAGAGGAAGTTTAAGTGTCAAACTCTTCAGAGCTTTCTTGCTACAAGAAGGAAGGCCGAAAAATGCTAGGTAAACAATTATAAAATAAAAATTCCATGTAATTAATACACAAGTGTGTGCTCTTTGTGTGTGTACGTATATATATCATACACACACACACACTTACCCTTTCACCATGACAATATCTAAGGGAGCTGGAGGGAGGGGATGGCTACTGCAACAATGATCTATTAGAACATCAATTGTTATGGTAAGCTTACTTACACAACTGTACTATGTTCAACATTTAGATCACTGTTGCAATAGCCACAGCTGTATGGGTAGATTAACATAGCTTAAACACAAATAGAGAGGAGGAAGGAATTCAAGAATTCAGGAGCCCTTGGAGAATGGCTGACCAGGTTAAGGAATCCAGTTTATAATACTTTGTTTGTATGCACAGAAGACCAAGTTGTTGTCCCTAGACTACTTCTAGAGCCCACCCCTTTCCAAAAAGCCACAGATGAAGCCAACGCCTTGGTAAAATAGGCCCTAACCCTATCAGGAAGTAGCTTGTTATGGTGAGCATAGAAGAAAGAACTAACATAAGACAACTATCTGGCAAGTGTCTGCTTTTACACTGGTTGTCTTTTTTTTGTAATCCTCATAGGAGGCAAACAGCTGATCAGCTTTCCTGACATATTTAGTTCTGTCCAAGTATCACAGTTGCCTGTAGATACCTAAAGTGTGTAGGATTCTTTCTCCTTCATTTTTAGGTTCTGGAAAGAAGGCAAGGAGATTAACAGTCTGGCTTAAAGTGTACTGTGAAACCTCTTTAGGCATAAAAGAACAGTTTGGATCTATACATATACTGGCACTGAGGCACTGCTAGGCAGTTTTTTTATTTTTTTCTCCTTCTTTGCATCCACTTTAAATACTTATTGTATATATCTTACAGTCCAACTCTGTTGTTATACCAACTACAATAAATCTGACTCTGTCAAACTTCTGCTCACTCTAACTGTATAAAATTGCAAAAGATGCTAACTTTTTCTTCTGTGTATTTAATTTTTAATTTTTCATGCTTATGTACTGACTCTATAAAATCATAAAAGATGCTAACTTTTTTCTTCTATGTATCTAATTTTAAATTTTGATGTGTATGTACTGACTCATTGTAACTGTATAAAATGATAAAAGATGCTAACTTTTTTCTTCTATGTATTTAATTTTAAATTTTGATGCGCATTTACTGACTCATTCTAACTGTATAAAATCGTAAAACATGCTACAAAATCGTAAAACATGCTAACTTTTTTCTTCAATGTACCTATTTTTAAATTTTGATGCGTATTTACTGACTCATTCTAACTGTATACAATCATAAACTATGCTTTTTTCTTCTATGTATCTAATTTTAAAATTTGATGCATATGTACTGCCTACGTAACTATGATTGCTGCTGCTGCTACACTCCTTATAATTGCTTGTAATTTGATTTTGTGGAGCTTTTCTCCCCGGGCCTCCACTGAAAATGGACATGCATCCAGTTGGACTCTCCCGGTCAACAAACGTAAAATAAATAAATAAATAAATTAGTTCTCAAAGGACACAGCTCTATCCTTGTGCAAAATGAGGTTGGACTGACTTACAATACGAGCTTGCAACTCAAACACCCTTCTTGCAGATGTCAGACCAATCAGTAGTGCAGTTTGCCATGTTAAGAACCACAAAGCGGATTCAAACTGAAGAAGCCCAAGCACAAAATTAAGATCTCAAGAAGGAGTCACCTGTTTTCTAGGATGGTGGAAGAGTCAAAACCCTTTCAAAAACTGGTTTGGAAAAAAGGCATAAAGAGGGGATCTAAGGGCAGACAAACAGGAATTGCCAAAAGATGAATAAGAGAGGCCAGGCGATAACAACTCTTTCAAATAATCAAGAATGAGAGGCAAATGGGCCTCAAAAGGGATGTATTTTTTGAGTGGCAGTCACTCAAAAATTTTTCCATTTACACATATATGATTTTCTAGTTGTGTTTTTCCCACTACCATCTTTAATATCTGCTGCATGTCCTCAGAAAAAAAGATTCCAAAAAAGTATCAAAACTCTATCACCCATCCAGTCAGCTGAAGTGTTTTCAGGATGGGGTGTATCAAACAACTCCTATCTTATGTGAATAAATCAAGTCTGGGGTGGCTTGTGGTAACTGCCCTTAGACAATTTCAAAGGAAGGGTGAACCAGTACTGCATGGACCGAAGGAGAATCACTACCACAATCTTTGGAAAGCTCTTTGAGCCTTTTGAAATAATATCAGTATCCCTGGAAAGGTGGAGAAACTTAGAGGAACATTCCAATCCATGGAAATGAGAAGGAATCTGCCTTCCAGGCTCATTTTCCAAGAAACTTGGAACAAAATTAATTTGATTGATTTGAAAGAGGTATCAGACTGAGCTGAGCTGCTACATCTCAGGCAATCACAGAAAGTCTGCCAGAGATATGATTTGGTACCCCTCTGCTTGTTTGTGTAACACGTCACAGTGCTGTTGTGTGTTATAACTTGCAAAGGTCCTGGAAGTCCAGAGATGATTTAAGGCTTTTAAGGCATTAACAGGTGCCAACGTCTCTTTGACATTTAAGTGCTTTTGTCTGCCACTGTTGCATCACAGACCCTGCACTCCCACCCCCTTTTCAAACTGCTCCCCAAGTAATGTCTAAAGTATTGGTTGTGATAGACCAGAAGGGAGAATGAAGGAAGAAGGTAAGACCTGGACTAAACAACAAAGTACAGTTACCCAAGTCCTACTTAACTTGCAACAGTAGACTTTTGAATTCATCACTGTCTCTGTGGCATTTTGGGTATCTGCAAAGGTAGCCCAGTATTAGCCAGCTTTCAAAAACTCAGATTCCCTTCTCTCTCTCTATTCCTGTGACAACTGACTGCCTGTACATATCCTGAGAGGGAAGCCTTCAGCTATCACAGGAAGTTAGTGTTCCCAATTTCTAGCTTACACAAAGAAGGAGAGGAATGTACCCAAAGCCAGAATCATTGAGCAAGAATAAATTTGGGGTCTATCACAATATTATTAAATTCAAAGACATGCGTCTGGAGCATTTCTCCCCGGGCCTCCACTGAAAATTGACTTTGTTCCAAGCCAGACTTTCCTAATAAACAAATGTTTAATAAATAAATAAATCATATACAAATCAAATCCAACAACAACTGAATCAAACAGGTTGAAACCCACCTCAGCTGTGTACAGGTGTGAGACAGTGTTGATTCAGACATCTACTGTTACAGGTAAGTAGGACTTAAGTCCACTACTTCAATGACATTTTGGGTAGATGCAAAACATTAACACACATGGGGGAGGTAGAAGTATAAAGATCCCAGGGACCCAGAAGAATTCTCCTAGCAAAGCCTGCTCTAGACCTTGAAAAGGAATCCAGTTTGTAGTGTTTTGTGAAGGTATCAACAAAAAATGGGTTGCTGCCTCTATAATGCCTCTAGAGTCCATCTCTTTCCAATATGTAATAAAAGAGGATAAGGCCCTAGTCAAATGAGACCAAACCTTGCCTGGAAGACATTTACCATGGTGGGAGTAACAGAAAACAATACAGAAGACAATCATCATGCAATACTTTGCTTGCAGACAGGCTGACATTTCTTAGGTCCTGTATAGGAGACAAACAGCTGTTCAGTATTCCTAAAGAACTTGGTTCTGTTAAGATGGTACCCAAGCTGCCTGTGCACATACAATATGTAGAATCTTTTCTCCCTTGTTTTTTGGATCATTATTGAACATTGATAGACTGATGGCTTAATTCAAGATAAACTCAGAAAAAAAACTTTAGGCATGAATGATAGATTAGTGAATAACACAACCCTGTCCTTGGGAAAAATCAGACAAGTCTTCCAAGTAATGAACTGTAGATCAGCCAGCAAGGTGGGGTTCAAAAAGAAGTAAAGTCAATTTTTCAAGAAGAAAGCTTAGATCTCAGTGAGGAAGAATTTACTTTTGAGGGGGTCTCACTTGCTATACTCCTCATATAAATTGACAATAAAAAGAGATGAAAGCGGGGATTTATGGGCAGACAAGATGGCTGGAAGATGCACTTTAATACAAGCATGTGACAAACCATCTCTAAGTAGGTTAAGAAAGCATTTTAAAACCAGAGGGGATGAAACTTTTTGTTACCTCTGTTACTGGCTAGGCACCACCTTGAAAACCTCTTCCACTTGCAAACATCAGATTTTCTAGCTGCAGGTTTTCCTGCCTCCTTTAATACCTGCTG
This sequence comes from Protopterus annectens, assembly GCF_019279795.1. Taxonomy (NCBI): domain Eukaryota; kingdom Metazoa; phylum Chordata; order Ceratodontiformes; family Protopteridae; genus Protopterus; species Protopterus annectens. Next base: position 64,070,944 of record NC_056741.1, on the reverse strand, counting down.
CACATCGGCATGGTATCATCATGGTACAAGTGCCTAAAACAGAATCGTCCAAGCTGTCAGCTGCAATTGCTCTAAGCTGGTGTTTACAATTTGCCCCTGATACTGTGTAAGTGGATCCAGTCTGTGAGGAAGTTTGTGGTAATTGGCCATGGACAATTCCATTAAAAGGGAGAACCAACTTTGCTTGGGGTCAAAAGGAGGTTACCACAATGATCTTTGGTAATTCTTTTTGAATGTTTAAAAGCATCTGGGTAATTACTGGAAAGGGTGGAAATGTATACCGGAATATGTTCATAGGTTTATAGGTTCATAGATTAGTACTAGGCTAACAGCCCTTGTGGGCCATTTTAAGCCTAGCCAATTACGCCATGTGAGAATCAAACCCTGCACCATGTGTTTGTAAGGTAAACACCTTAACCATTATGCCAACCTCCCTCCTTCCAAGCATCTCTGCAAGGAAGTCTTCAACAAAATTTTTTTCAGTTGTCCGTTTTTAAAGGCAGTGAACACATCTACTTGAAGTGTTTCCTACACCTGGATCAAGTCCTGGAAGACCTCTACATGGAGCTTCCAATCATGATGGTCTGTCAAAAATATGCTTAGTCTGTCTGCCTCTGTGTTTTGCACTGACAGAATGTACAAGGCCTGAAGAGTCAAAAAATGCTGTAGAGCCAGCTCTCAGGCCATCTCTGTCAACTGGCAAAAAAGGGTATAACCTTGTACTTTGTTCAGTTTCCACATTACAGTAGTGTTGTCTCAGACCACTAGAAAAGGATCTGGAGTCCATAAGTGGTGAAGACATTTTTAGAAATGCAACACAAAATCTCTTTTACATTTATGTGATTTGACTTGTTCTGAGGATACCACAAGCCTTACACTTGAACTCCCATGGTCACAACCCCCCACACAATATCTAAAGAGTCCATTTGGACAGTGTGGATGGGGTCTGAGGACAGAAAGGGAGTCTTGGATTTAGAGACAGTTGATTTACATCTACATCTACATCTGCAGTTCATATTTTACAAATCCCAGCACTAGTACCTGTAAATCCAAAGGATGAAAGTGCTGGGTGTGACATCCCTCCTCTGAGCTAGTAATCAAGGACCCTCAGTCTTCACCACTGACACCAGTGAGGGAAATTCACTTGAAACAAAAATGGATACACACAGTATTTTCAGATGCAGCTCTCTGCACCAAGCACAATTTCCCTTAAGAGCACACATGGACCACACTCCATTCCTGTGGCTGGACTCTCTTTCTCTCTCTCTCTCTCTCTCTCTCTCTCTCTCCTCTCTGCAGATAAGAGAGATTTGATTTCACACATACAAACCTGGGAAAGGCTGGCACAGGTTACCCACTCTACCACTTTTCCCAGACTATAAGGCAGTTCCCCTGCCACCAGCCAGTTACTATAAGGCTCTTACAAGGGTACCCAATTATAGTGAGTAAAATTAATACTAACACAAATGATAGTGTTTGACCAGTGCAACAAGACTTTCAGGAGTGGCCACAGTGTCATCAAATAAATATAAGTACTCTCAAAGGTTAAAATATTTTCTAAAAGACCAGTCACAATGAAAAGTTTAAATATATTTAATAATAAATAATAAAATAACATGAAAATACTGAATATCTATTTACAATAAACACCAGAGTTTCAGCCACAGGAAATATTAAAAATAGCAAATGGAAAGGTTCATATAGATACAGAAAAACAATACTTAACTAATCTCACTATATTTTCCTGACTAATCTAAATAATTATTTTCCTACTTACTTAATAGAGCAAGGCAAGGTGATGTGGGTGAGTGGTCTTTATTGTCAGGTTTCACAAACAGACTGCCATAAGACTTTTGTCTCATCTAGTATTAAAGCATAATTTCAGTGCTGGATTACAGAATGACATCTGGTCACCTGACTCTGTGATTCCCACACTGCCCCCTTTACTTAGAAGCTGAACTACAATCTTCCACATATGTGTCACGACACACACACACATAGATCTTTGTTAAGATGTGTTACAGCATCTGGAAGCTAAAAAAAACATTTCAAAACTTTCACCCTTCCAGGCTAGAAATTAGTTCCCCACTAAGGACAATACATCAGGATTCCTAGTCCTTGATTTCACAGACATTGCATCTCTGACTGCATTCGGACCTGTGAGATACAATCTTTATGGCTTATACCCAAGTAATTTAATTTAAAACTATTTCTCCTAAGGTAAGCTAGGCTGAGCTTAACCCCTTCCCTTCCATCATCCTCTGTTAACATATATACATTTCAGCAGTTACCACAGTACAGCCTGACATACATGTATATATATTTTTTTATGTCAAGCAGGACCCACTGTTGATACATTTTTAACACACGCAGCTTTACAAATACATTCTTAACACAAGCATCTGTACAAATCAGTCTGATATACATGTGACATTATTTTTTACAAAACTCCAGCTAGCTATGCTGGCATATGTTACACATGCACTGCCCTACTCTCTCTGGCATAGCTGGCACTACTTCATGCCACAAGTATCTATATAAATCAGTTTGATGTACAAATAACAGCTAAGTATGCTGGCATATGTTACACATGCATTGCCCTACTCTCTCTGACATAGCTGGCACTAAGAATAACACACTGAAAGCATGAACCAATGCCAAATCCAGCAAGAATTTTATTTTAGCACTTACGTCCACAATGGAAACCAGGGTTTCATCAGAATGATAAGCTCACTCATTCATACCCCTTATATAACAAACATAATTACAACAAATTGAATCTCATTCAAAACCCTTCCTCTATAATCAACAGCACCATGATGACCAGTATAAATCTAAAACACCTTCTCAGAACACTGCACTGAGAACTTATATAAAAAATGCTGTAATAAAATCTTTTTAAACATTTGTGTATATGAGCAGAAAATGGAAACACCACAAACAATCATAAAATATCAATGCAACACAGAAACTTAGAGCATGGAATAACACTTTTCTATTTTAAAAAATAAGCTGCTTTTAAATTCAGAAAACTACTCAAAGACAGGGCTTCATTTAGACCTGGGGCAGTAGTAGCATTCAGCTTCAACTGTCATTTAAGCTCAATAAATTCCAAAAATGCATCACAGGGTCCCCCTCTTTCTCCCAAATCCACTTGGTCTATTACTACAAACCTAAATTCATGCTGTGGGTTGTTGCTTAGATGTTTAAACAGTGCATTTCTTCCATGCCCCTTACCAATGTTGTAGATGTGCTGGTAAATCATTTTCCTTAAACTTAATTTAGTTTTTCCAACATAAAATGCGACACATCCTTGACACAACGTCAGATATACCACACCTTTGCTGTTACATGAAAACCTTTTCATAGGTGTTATTTTACCAAAACCATGCACAATAAAAATCTCTCCTTCCAAAATGAAAGAGCACTGTGCACAATGGCCGCACTTTCTCATGCATCCTTCATTCCTTAAAGAAAATCCTCTTTCAAAGAAGTTTTTAAGGCATAAATCCTTTTTATAAACAATCTTTGGTCTCTTCCCCACAATCTTCTTATAATCATCCTCTAAACAAAAAATTCTCCAATTTCTTTCAACTATAGCTGCCAACTCTTGAAATTCGCTATTATAAGTTAAGACCAAGGCCCTGTCAATGTTCACTACATCATCTTCACTACTTTCTTTCCTCAAAAGAGCATTCAGACTTCCACCTTTTATGAGGGGTGCAAAATATCCAGGGGCCTTTTTTATACAGACCTCATAAAATATTTCCAACTCAAATTCTTCCAGGTAAACTCTCATCATAAACATTGATTTAAGGACCTCACCTTCATTTTTGAAGACAACATCATCTGACACCATTCTGGCCAGGCACACATACTGATCTTTCACTAAGGACCTCTTTTGATGTTGGGGATGCATGCTACTATATTGCAATAAGGTGTTTGAATAGGTAGGTTTCCTGAATATATTAGATTCAAACACTTCTTTATCAACATTTTTACTGATGGTCACATCCAAAAAATGTACCTCATTTTCTTGAACATTACAGATGAATTTAAGGAAGGTAGTGGTTGCATTTAAATACTCAAAAAAGATGTCAAGTTTGTCAAAACTATCCTTCCAAAAGAAAATTAAGGCATTTAGGTACCTACCATAATATACCCAAGAATGCCTGAACTCAGAATTTAACACAAAATTGTGCTCCCAATAGGCCAGAACTGCACTGGCAAACTTGGGGGCACAAATAGCCCCCATAGCCACACCAGCTTTTTGTCTAAAAATATGACTCTCAAATGTGAAAAAGTTGTTCTCTAAGACCACCTCCATGAAACACCTTAGCACATAGGCTCTATTCACATTCATCCTTGCATAACAGCATAAGTATTCATAGAACCATTCAGCGCCTATCCCATGTGTGATATCTGAATACAAATCCTGCACATCAAATGTGACAAAAACTCCTATCAAAATCAGCGGTTTGAACTTTTGCCAAAAAGTCCCATGAATCTTTAAGAATACAAGGACTGTTCTTAAAATTTTTTTGTGTATGGAAATCTATATATTTTTCCAAGCAGTATGTCTTGGATGTCTTGGCATCTACTACTCTTCCAAGGTAATAATATTGTTCAATACCAGTTCTTCTAAAATAATATCAATTTTCCTGAAAGCTGTATTCATTTCATTCAGCGATGTTTCTTCATATGTATCTGTGAACAACATTACTAACATTCTGTTTATGTAATCATCCACATCCATTAACACAATCCCTCCACCCATATATGACTTCATAATTCTCAGCTGTTTACTATGCAAAATAACTTTTAACAACTGAGCCTCATTTTTAGTCAAGTTAGAAATAGAAGGTACCAATGCAGTCCTAAAACATTCCCTAAACTCTATTTCACACACCTTTTCAAATATCTTGACCATTGTTTGTGCTGGGGGAACAAACACACTGCGCCTTTTTAAACTATTATGAAGAAGGGACCCTACATTCCCAGTTCCATCTTGAAAGAAAAAAGCACAATTAAGTTTTCTAATAAAAATCTTAAAATCCAGCATTGTGCGCTCAATATTCACCTTCCTAGCGGTCACAAAGGTCATTCCCTTCTCTAAAAAAATCTGCCCATGTTTGATTAATATCTATAGAACTGTAGTTGTACACTTTAAATCATGGTGCTCATTACACACAATTTTCACAGTCTGCCCCTCCAATTGTTCAATCTCCTACTCCCTCTCCCCCTGTTCCTGCCCCTCCAACTCTGGTAAGGAGCATAATAATTCTGTTGAGGTTGGTTGTTCCAACCATTCTGACCTATGAAGCCCCCCCTCTGATTCTCTCGATTCTGAATCCTTTGTGACCTTCTCAGAGGATCTAAAGGGACATCTTCTACAACAACATTATCGTTAATTTTGTCAACATAAGAATTAAAGTCCCTAACATCATCATCCTGCACAAGATCATTAACAACCTGCTTACATAGCTGGCACTACCTCACATCATCACACTGAGTTCAACAGTTCTTCTGGTACCACTGAATTTTTTTATCTGTAGTCTGCTCAGTGGTATCATGAAAATCATTGATGCCATAAGGCCTAGAATTTTGAGGAACTCTCTTGCTAAGGCCATGTCTAGAAGAGAGAAATTTAAGAAATTTAAGAAAATGCACTAAGTCAGAACTTTGTCTTCTGGCTGCAAGGCTATCCTTTTTTATACCCCAGGAAAACAAATTGTTGAGAAGCTGTGAGGATTAATGTTAAAAGTTTCAGTCTGAAGCCTGGTTGGGAAAGGAGGGATGTGAACTTGTCTAATGACTCCAAGCTCCTGAATGCAGAATCTCCTCAAATCAGTAAGTTGTCTAAATAAGCAAAAATGTAGATGCCTAGGGTTCTGCACTAGGCAACCACTGGGGCCAAACACTTTGTAAACACTCAAAGTGCAGTAGATAAACCTAAAGGGTAATGCAAAAAACTGATAATGTATGCCAGACACAGCAAACCTCAAAACTGTCATGAAATTGGAGCAATAAGAATATGATGATAATCGTCCTGGAAATCTAGAGTCACCATGAAACAGTGATCTAGCAGAAATGTTAGAACTGACAGTAAGGTGAATATTTTGAATTTTGGAACTTTTACAAAGGTATTCGGAAAGGTTCGATCTGGGTCTCCTTTTTTTGGAACCAAAAAAATTCTGGAGTGAAATCCTTTGCCTTGGTAATCCTATGATCACTGCTTCTACCATATGATACAGTGTGGGAAGAAATAGCTCTGTCTGGTCTGGTGGGTGTTGGAGAAATCCCCTGAAAATGGGAAGATTTTCTATCCACCGACAAGTGTATCCTCTCGGAATTGTTCTCAGGACCCATTTGACGGAGATTGTTTGCAGCCAGGCTGCACAGATGAAAGAGAGAGGGCTGAAAGGAGGAGGAAGAGAAGGGGGGGGGGTGCTCTGTGACTTGGCATAGCCACCCCTTTGCAGGAGTTTGAGCCTTTTACAGAAAGGAACCCTTCTTGCTTGCTTTTCTAGAATTATCCTGCTGTCATTTGTTTTTTTTGTCCTTGATTGTTTTGGATCTTTGTTTGTTCTGCCCCTTGAAGGAAGACACCTTCTCCAGGGAGAATTTGGGTACACCAAACATCCTAGACACGCCATGCATTAATTTGTCTCTATCATCCTACTGTTTGAGAATCTGTGTAACACAGGACCCAAACACCAATTCAGAACTTAAAGGTTCATTCAGCATGACTACATAACCAAGCATACCATCTTATTAGAACAAAAGAAGCAGCACTTCTCAAGGCTGTGTCTGCATATTCAAAAACATCTGTCAAAGCATGTTAGAAACAATTGCATTCATATAAGACTTTTGCACTACAGGCATACCTCTCAACCTGGAAACAGAAAAAATCTGGACAAAGGCCCATGAAAAATAGGTACAAATCTGCACACTGGTTAATATGAAATTTGCATACATAATTATGTAAACCCACCTACTTCGATGGGATTGTGGGATACCAACTTTTAAACACAAACTCAAGAACAGACAACCAAAATATGACCCAGACTCTGTAGTAAATAGTAACCATTTGTTTTTAATGTGTAGCAATGATGTTCACTGGGAAGGGCGAAGATGATGAACCTTCAGAGTTTGTTTTTGGTGACTTGCAGTATGTCTGTTTTGTGGTAAAAGTAGGGCACTTAATGGTAGGCAACATTCTAATCTCCAAAGTCATTCTCCATGGCCTCCTGATCAGTGGTGTAGCTAGAGTTTGTGCCACTCAAGGCTGTTTGAGTTTGCCACCCTTCCCTCCTCACAAAATCATGGTCAAATGGGGCCCCCCATACAAAGCCCTCCCCCCTGCAGCCATTCCAATGTCCCATTACTTGGATATTTTGCCCCATTTACCATAAACACTGTAATGTAAAGACAGCTTTACTTCTACAATGATTATTTGGATTTCATTTAAAGCTTTTATTTTATATTTTATAACACAAACAAAAAAAAAAAGCCAGAATTTACTGAGGGGGAGACAAAAGTCCAAAACCAGGAATGCATTTTAAACATTGCTTGTATAATCTTAGAAAAGTTGCTAGAATAAAATGTTGTGTGTTACCATATGTTTCCTGAGGGATAGCTATTTAAGTTTCAGTCTTCCTATCATTTAGTGAATTCACTTTTCACTAACTTGCTAGAACCACTAATTCTAAGAGAAACCGACCAAAGAGACAAGTATTGAACACAGGTGGTGGTATAGGGAACTCAGGCTCTTGCTCCTTGTACTGAAGGTACAGGGATTGAGCCTGTGTAACTAACTACCAGGTATACCTACCTGGAGCATTTCACACACACATGCACATTATTTCCCAGGAGGAGCTACCAATACCTTTTGGGAGCCAGAACCCTTCTCCTGCTTTCATAGCACACTAAATAGACCAATCTGGCACTAATGTCTGTCTCACTTACTGAATAGTTTTAAAGTGAGCCAACCAGTATAGCAACTTATGGTAGCTTATTACTAAGCTATATCTCTTCAAGAAGGCTGATGCCAGCAGTCTTTATTTGCTAAAGTTGTGAAGTTAGCATTGTAAAATAGTAAATAAATCACCCAGCACAAACTTGTGTAAATGAATAATTAAAGCAAGTTAATAGAAAACCAGGCAGCTAAACTGAAAGAAAAACAAATACAAAAACAGGTTTAAGACCACAAAGAGAATAAAGGAATACAGGACTTTAAATAGCTGGCAACATAATAGCACTAGCTACACCATTTAATTTCCATCCACTTTCAAACTAATATTGTTGTCTAGCTACCCCTAATTCTCTATAATTATTTAGTAGATGCAAGTGGCACACAGGCAGAATACTCACTGACTCTGGGAAAGCAGGTTATATTATCGTATCTCTATTATTCATACAAAGATGTTTTACTGCTTCTACACTTGTTTTAAATCCAAAAAAGAAAGAAGTACAGAGTCCAAGTTCAACTTTCTCTGTTAGTCAGGTGGTTCCCAAACCTTAGCGGCAGTCCAAAAATGATGAAAGAAGAGATGCCCTAGCTCAGAATTAAAAAAAAATGAATTTGTTTTAAAACCAAGCTAAATAGAACAGAGTTCAATTTCCAGATAAGGTTATGTCATTTTTAACATGGAAATAATGTGTGTCTGCATATACTCGCACACAGTTGAGCGGTAAATACAATACAAGTGACAACGAGTGACACGGTAAAGTCAGTAAATACAATAACGAGTGCACACATACACACACACACACACACACACACACACACACACGCACACGCAGTAGAGCAGTGAATACAATAACAAGTGACCAGCAGAATAAACAGGACAGCCCAAGATTAGCAGCATGATAAAATAAAAAGCACATCTATCTCCAAATACAACAAGTAAGCAATGCCTGCGGTGGTGGAATTAGCAGCATGATAAAATAAAAGCACACACCTATCTAATCTATGAGTGAGCGGCAGCTAGCAGATAAATAAATAAACAGGCCAGCCCAAGCTTAGGAGCATCATAATAAAATAAAAAGCACACCTATAAGTACAATAATACAACAATGAGTGAGCAATGCCTGTGGTGGTGGACTTAAAAGCAAAATAAAGTAAAAGCACAGACCTATATAATCTATGAGTGAGCGCACACTGAGCTGCAGCGAGCAGATAATAAACAGGCCAGCCCAAGCCACTTACCTAATCTAAATACACACACACACACACCACAGCCTGCAATAAATAAAACTGTCGATGCCTGCAGCAAATAATGGTTGAGCGGTAACACACACACAACTAATGCCTGCAGCAAATAAAATGGTTGAGTGGTAATGCTTAATGTGGTGAACTTGGACAAAATAAAAGTACACCTATCTAATCTAAATACAATAAGGAGTGAGTCGCAGCTAGCAGATAAAATAAACAGGTCAGCCCAAGCCACGATAAAATAATAATGTCTGAATACAGTGACACACCTAATGATAAAATAATGCTTACAATCGATGCAGGCCAGCCCAGCACACCTAGCTAATCTAAATATATCACACACCAGCAGAAGACAGTTGTTTGAGTGGCAGATAAACTAATACAGCTCCAGCAGAAAAAAATAGAAAGTTTACGGGCTTTTTAGATAACGCTTTTATTTTCCGCCGAGTCCAATAGCTGATGTTATCATGCACACCCCTGTAGGCTGGTGATGGGTGGTGGTGACATCAGCCATAAATTTAAAGTGGCAATACTACAAAATAAAAAAAAAAAACACTGGGAAATTCGGAAATTACGGGGGCCACTTGGGAATTCGTGGCACCCCAATATTTTGCCCTAAAAACTGTAAATACCGAGGAATTTGGTATGGTTGAGAGGTATGACTACAGGTAAAGATGCAGCAAAATCATCTAAACTGCATGCACTCTATAAAATAAATTTCCACATATAGCCTTTATAACGTAACATTCTACAGGCTACATTACTAGAAAGAGACATCTTCTTGCTCTGAAGATCTAACCATGTTCCCTCTTTATCATGGGGCATTGGATTAGATAAAGCCAAGGACTTTTTATTTGAGCAGGTAGGTGGGGAGACTGCAGCTGACCTGTCATATTCAAGGAAACCCTCTATTTTCTCTGAGTATTTTTAGGGGCTGCTGGAATAGATACTGGCGTTCTGCAAGCAGATTTATAAACATTTTCCAAGGCTGGTAAGAAAGAAGGAATAGCCACAGAACTGGGCATCTTGTCCTCTATAAATTTGTATACCCTGCCTAGCTTTGGGGTAGTTCCCAACTGCTCCCAAGCAAAAACATCACTAAATCTAGCAATCGTCTGAGGAAAAGTGAAAACTTGTTTAAAGTTAAGTTCAGGTCCACCTAATAAAGAATCAAAGTGACAGGAGTTGGTGTCAACTAGAAAACCACCATTGTCCTCACCAGATTCCTCAGCATTCTCTGAAACAACAGAGAGGTCTCTAAACAAATTAGCACTAGATTTATGTACAACCACCAGAACTAACTGTCTGCACAGCACTCTTAGGCAAGGAAACAACCTAATAAACAGCAATAATCTGATTATCAGCTGTATGAATAAGTTTCGGTGTCTTTTTTATGAATTTCACTACTAGATAAAATATCTAGGGACAGAGTATTATGTCTGATGAAGGATCTTTTACACCAGACTACTCCTGTACCTAAAGGACTTGGCTCTGCCACACCTGAGCCAGGTACTGGAACAGCCCTGGAGGACGTGTCTAAACACTGTTCCATAATAGCCAGCAACGTTAATCCAGAGGGAGATAGGGCAGAAGGTAAGTAGTCTGCAGGCCGAGCAGTGGTTCCAACAGAATCAATCACTAACCGTAGACTAAGGCATATAATCAGTAACCGTAGGCTTAAGCATATTTTTTTCTCTGCAACCAGATTTGATGGAGGCTGCCAGAGTTAAGATCCACCAAATCAGGGGAAAGAACACCAGCCAGGATAATAAACTGACAATTCTGGATAATCAATCACAATAACTAAATCTGTCAAACTGTGATATTATCACAAGCACACACACACACACACACACACACACACACACACACACACACACACACACACACACACACACACACACACACACACACACACACACACACACACACACACACACACACACACACACACACACGCACCCACGCACCCACGCACACACCCACACACACACACACACACACACACACACACACACACACACACACACACACACACCCACACCCACACACACAGACACACACACACACACACACACAGACACAGTTTGAAATATGTTCAGAATTCTTTTACAACTGACAGAAGATAAAGAATTTTCAGTACACAGAGTCCAATCACCAAAATGACCAATGTGCCAAACCAGTGTTAAAAATAGTTCTATAGACTTTAACCATGTTAAACTACCATTAAAAATATTTTTAACAGCAATTTAAACTATATTTTCTTGCCAGAGATAAAAATCTCCAGGAATACACTCAAATAAATTCATTGTGATCTGATGTTATATGGTATACAAGGCTCTGTATGTGACTTGAAGTGCTATTTACTTTGTTCAGTCTGGACTAGTAATTGCCATAGTGAAGAATGTCTCATCCATATACAACTAATTTGATTATATTGCACTTTATTACATTATATTTATTGTATGTTTATCTTTGTTCAATCAAGTCTTACTCTGTGTAATGTGTCATACCCTATGTATTGTGTCTACATAAATATTGAAAACTGTAAACTGTCTACATAAATACTGAAATCTGTATACTGTCCTTCTTACAATGTGTGATTATATGAGGAGCTTTTCTCTGCGGGCCTCCACTGAAAATAGGCTTCACGCAGTTAGACTTTTCCCATTAAATAAATGTAAAATAAATAAATAATGTTAAAAAACACAGTGCAGAGATATATCAAGAAAATAATGCACAATTTCATGTCAAAAGATGAAAATACTGCAGAGTAACAACAGTAAAGACAAATGCAATTAATTCACAGTCCTGAGTGCACAAGACAGGCCCTACTCTCTAACAGTATACATACACACTCTCTAACAGTATACATACACACTCTCTAACAGTATACATACACACTGCACTTCTAAAAATAGTGAAAGTTTCCTCAGAAACAATAAAAACAAAAATATGGCAAAGAAAGAGGCCAAATAAACACTGTTACAAGCAGAAATTCCCAAAGGAATTACAGTAAAAATACCAAAATAAATATTTTTAAATAAACATTAAGATAGAAACAGAATAATAAAATCACAGTGAGAAGTTCTCCAGATGGGTCTTATTTAAGAAATAAACAAGAAAAATCTTAACTTGATCCTGTGAAGAGTCAGATGGCTTTCTTCTTTTAATGACAGAAAAAGAGTGACAATTGAAGGTTTCCCTCTCAGGATATGCTCAGCCAATCAGCTGTTATAGGAAGGAAGAGGGAGGGGAGTCTGAGTTTTTGAAAGCAGGCCAGTAGCGGGTTACCTTGGCAAATAACCCAAAATGCAACAGAGGCAGTCGTAAAGATGAACATCTGGTCCACGCACCAAACTTATTCCATTCTGACAAAGCCCATAACTGGAATCTGAAAAGGTAAAGGGTGATGATGCTGAGACTACACTGATCTGAGGTACATCTGAATTCTTCTCATGTTTAGTCTCACTAAGGGGATCATGAGAATCATAGAAGCCATGAAACCAAGAATCCAGAGAAATCCCCTGGCAGAAGCCTGCGATTGGCTGAAGAAGTCATGGAAGATTTTCTTGTACTGTTGTATTCTATACAATGCAGAACAGGCTGTTCTTATGGATGAACCAAGAAGAAATTTGTTTGTTACGTCTCAGAACCTACTTGTTTGAATTAATCTGATACCACTGTGGAAGAATGACATCTAGGCTGCTGCAGAGATTTGAAGACTTGCCAGGGTGAGATGACAGAACAGGCAAATAACCATTCTGACTTTTAGGACTGTCCTTGGTTTTTCACTGTTTTTCTTTGAGCCTCTTTGCCACTGCTTTTTGAAACTTTGGAAAGGATGTTTGAAACATCTGAGTGACCCCTTGAATAAATTTCCCTTTCTTATCAAATTCTTTAAGGACCACATCAGCAGAGGACCCAAAATAGCACATCTTTTTTCCGGGGAGAATTCAAAATCTCAGCTTTAGCATCTTCTGGTAGGTTTTGAGACTATAACTAAGCAAATCTTCTCATAACTGATCCAGTAGAAGCACCTCTGGACCCAGCATCAGCATTATCATAATAGTTTTTTAAAGCATGTTTTGTTACCTGAGAATCAGACAGTTTTAACATCACAAGCAATAAATCTTACAGTTGACTATCTAATGTTTTCAAAAGAAGCCAATAACAAATTTTAGTATGTATGCCCGATAGTTCAAAGTTCTAAAAGTTAAGATAGCAGAAGAATAAACACTTTTCCCAAGTCTGTCAAAAGTTTTCCCATTCTTGTTAGAGGGAATGTGATTAGCATTCAAAATATATTTAGCAGTTAAAGACTTAGATTAGGATATCACTGTTGGATCTGATTTGGAATTAGTGAACAGGAACTTGTGTGTCTGGAATACTTTATATTTACTATAAGACATTTGGGGACCACTAAGCTGATCATCAGGCATATTGCAGGCTGTTAAGAATACATACTCAAAGTTAAACAACACGGGGGGACAGCTGCAGGCTGAAGAAACTCCAGTTGTAGCAAATCATAATACTTTCACTGGTAGATGAGAATTTAATTCTGTTCGTACTAAAATAAATCTCATTTTGTTAAAGTCAGGACAAGATCATTCCTCTAGAGGGTAATCTTAAGAAATACTTTATTCAGAATCAGAATCCTCAGTTTGTGGAGAACTACCTGAAGAATCAGAATCCTCAGCTTGTGGAGAACTACCTGAAGAATCAGAATCCTCAGCTTGTGGAGAACTACCTGAAGAATCAGAATCCTCAGCTTGTAGAGAACTACCTGAAGAATCAGAATCCTCAGCTTGTGGAGAACTACCTCAAGAATCAGAATCCTCAGCTTGTGGAGAACTACCTGAAGAATCAGAATTCTCAGCTTGTGGAGAACTACCTGAAGAATCAGAACCCTCAGCTTGTGGAGAACTACCTGTAGAATCAGAATTATCAGCTTGTGAAGAACTACCTCAAGAATCAGAATCCTCAGCTTGTGGAGAACTACCTGAAGAATCAGAATTCTCAGCTTGTGGAGAACTACCTGATGAATCAGAATCCTCAGCTTGTGGAGAACTACCTGAAGAATCAGAATCCTCAGCTTGTGGAGAACTATCTGCAGAATAATAATCCTCAGCTTGTGGAGAACTACCTGAAGAATCAGAATCCTCATCTTGTGGATAACTACCTGAAGAATCAGAATCCTCAGCTTGTGGAGAACTACCTGAAGAATCAGAACTCTCAGCTTGTGGAGAACTACCTGTAGAATCAGAATACTCAGCTTGTGGAGAACTACCTGAAGAATCAGAATCCTCAGCTTGTGGAGAACTACTTGAAGAATCAGGATCCTCAGCTTGTGGAGAACTACCTGAAGAATCAGAATCCTCAGCTTGTGGAGAACTACCTGAAGAATCAGAATCCTCAGCTTGTGGAGAACTACCTGAAGAATCAGAATTATCAGCTTGTGAAGAACTACATGAAGAATCAGAATCCTCAGCTTGTGGAGAACTACCTGAAGAATCAGAATCCTCAGCTTGTGGAGAACTACCTGAAGAATCAGAATCTTCAGCTTGTGAAGAACTACCTGAAGAATCAGAATCCTCAGCTTGTGGAGAATTACCTGAAGAATCAGAATCCTCAGCTTGTGGAGAACTACCTGAAGAATCAGAATCCTCAGCTTGTGGAGAACTACCTGAAGAATCAGAATCCTCCTCCTTTCCTTGCTCATCTGACTGGAAGTCATTGACAAAGGGGAACATTAAAAACAAAATAATCCCTTAGCAAATCTCAGTGAGTTGTTCCTGACCATAGTTAAAGAAACAGCAGAAGAAACATTTTAAGTTTCTGCTTTTTCTTCCTAGGAGACTACATAAAAAAGGACTACTCCACGGTAGGAGTATTACCTTAGGAGTCAAGTACCTTAGCTTTGCTAAGTGGTAAACCTTCACCCACTCATTCTCCTGAACTCAAAAAGTTTGGGTTTGTTTTATCCTGAGATGGCAATCCTACACACCAAGAGGACATGCCTATCTCCCAGTGCTCTATGACTTCACAAAGAGCTACACCAGAGGGATAAGAGTAAATTATGGATATTCTGAGGAACCAGTATTGATCACAGCAGAGTCATCCAGCAGTGGAGCCAGTCCAACATTTAAAGACTCCTTAACAATTCTCTTTCTCTTTCAGATAGGGGAAGCCAGAACCACGAAGACCAACAATTGCTCCATGTTCAAGCTGGAAAAGAGACTTCACAAGCAGGTAATAGAGGATGAGTTCATCAGTGAATCTTCTGGCCGAAAATTTTAGGCTCTGAGGAAATATTTTCCTTGACAGTCAGAAAAATCACAAAATCCTGTTCCCCATACACTGAACTCTACATAATGTAGAATATAACTATAAAAATAGATGTTTACACAGTATATCCACCCAAGCACTACTTAAGTATAAATCACTACATTATTGTCAGTGTGTAGAGTTTCTGCTGTTGAGTAATTAATAGGAAGGGATGTCGGCATGGTGGTTATGATGTTTACCTTACAGACACAAGGTACAGGGTTTGATTCTCACATGGAGTACAGGCCAACAAGGACAGTTGGCCTAGTACTAATCTATGAACTGACTGTACCTTCCATTTATCAGATTTTCATCTCATAAGTTAGTTGTGCATACTATTTCCTGTCTTCAGCAGAGCTCATCTTTCTCATCTCATAAGTTAGTTGTGCATACTATTTCCTGTCTTCAGCAGAGCTCATCTTTGTCATCTCATAAGTTAGTTGTGCATACTATTGCCTGTCTTCAGCAGAGCTCATCTTTGTGCTGATTTTTGTTTTCCTTTTAATTTTTATTTATCCTTTTGTTGACTAGGTTAGTCCCCAAAACCTATTAGCCTCTTTTCAGGGGAGACCAGTGGTGGTACTTTATACTACTAGATGAAATTTGGCAAGGACATCAAGGTAATTCCCCTACTCCTTTTGTCATTTTACCAAGCTATAGGATAGCTGCAGAGATTAGCAAAAGAGGATGGAGATGAAGGAAACTTTTGAAGAACAGACAATAGAAGGCAGAAGTGATGATGAACATGAGAAGTAGGAAGAGACAATTCATAGGATCATAGGAGGTTACTATGCTAACATCCCCAGGGCCCTTACAAACCTAGCCAAGTTCAACCCATGTTCCCAAGGATGTCTGGTTGAAGCAGACACTAAAATTAGCACCTATTGCTCCTTTCCAAGAGGGACACAGATGGAACCCCCAGGGTGAATTTCTGGTTACCCATCCAATTGTCCAAATTACACTTAAATAGGGCCAATGAGGGGCTTTGTTTAACATGATTAGGAGGCTTGTTCCAAAGGTGGGGCAACCTCTGTGAGACAAATCTGTCTCTTCAGCAAGTTCTGTTGATATCACATATCAGGGTATGGCCCTTTGAGTGAGTGACCCATGTGCCATTTGACTTGCGAATGTGCAGCATTTCCATTAAAGCTGGGTCAGAGATTGCTCTATATGCAAGGCACAGGTCACCTCTGAGCAGTCTGTATGACATAGTGAAAAGTGCAATGATTTCAGTCTGTCTGCATAAGACAGATCTTGAAGACCCTGAATTTTTTATTTTTTTTGCAAGGAACCTTTGTAGTCTCTTCAATTGTTGCAGATGTTTGGAAAGGAACATACCAAATAAAGCATTGTACTTTATTATTGGCCTGATGAGGGAAGAGTACAGGGTGGTATAACCTTTTATTCTCTGGAGGCAATGCCCTTACATATGAGATGAGCAATATAAAATGCACTTCTTATCATTGCGGAGACATGGTGATCAAAGTTAAGATTGCTGTCGACCTGTGTGCTCAGATCCTCACCACTGACTGTGTGCTTAGGGCATTGCCATTGATTTGATAGTTTTCAGGAACATCACCCTTGCCAAAGGAGATGATAATGCATTTTTTTGCATTAAGTTTAAGACCATGACTTTGGCACCAGTCATTATTCTGTGTAAGACTTTCTTGCAGGATATTGACATCACTAGGGGTTTCTATGATTGTTCCCAGTTTGCAGTCATCATCAGACTTTGTCAGCCACAGTCCTTTAGTTTTAGCTTGTACTTCAGAGAAGTAGATTCAGAACAGTACGGGTCCCAGGACTGATCCCTGTGGAACACCACTGCTTATGGGTCTGCTGGAGGAGGTAGAGTCCCCTATTTTGACTGTATGAGTTATATCAGTGAGACAGTTTGCAACAAACCTGACAATATATGGGTAGATACCAAGCTGGTTAGTTTATCAATGATGCCTGAGTGGAGGATTGTGTCAAAGGCCTTGACTAAGTTTAGGTATGCCATATGCACAGATTAGCCCTCGTCTAGGGATTTGGTGACTGCCTTGAAGAAGTCCACCAAGTTTAACAGGCATGATTTCCCCTTGACAAAACCAAACTGGGTGGGGTCAAGCATTTGGAGATATACTATATCTTTGTTAATAAAGTCCATAATGATTTATTCTATGGCTGTGCAGATAAGGTTGGTCAGGCTAATGGGTCTATAGTTCCCGGGGTTCGTGGATGCACCCCCTTTGTGCAAAGGGAAGATGGTAGCTGTTTTCCATTCAAATACGAATAAGCCAGTGCTTAGGCTGTGATTGAAAAGCATGCCCAGTGGTGATGCTAATTCCTGTTTTAACCCATGTAGAACACAGCCCGGAATGCTGTCTGGTCTCATAGATCCTGTATTTTTGTCCTTGGAGAGGGTATTTAAGACCTGCTGCTTGAAGATACTAGGTGGGGAACAGGTGCAAAGGATGCTTTGTGGTATATGTGGCTGGGACAGAAGAGTGAAATTTTTAGTGAACCTATCAGCTAGCAGGTTTGCTATATCCACAGGTTCTGTATATGTAGTACCATTAAGTATGAGTTCAGTGCAAATCTGGGCCTTACCTTTGAGGTGACAGATGTAACTAAAGAATGTCTTGTGGTTATCCTTATTTAGGAAAGCTAATTTTAGTTCACAGTTAGCTTTGGAGGACTTCACTAGGAGTCTTATTTACTTGTTTAAGTTGAGGAGGGAGTGTTTCCGGTTTTGAGACCATTCCTTCCTACTCTTAGCCAGCAATTTCTTTCTCCTATTGTATAGCCTATTAATGGCAATTGTCCTCCAGGCAAGTTTGTTTTTCCTTGAAGATCTTGTTTTGGTTCTATCAGGTACAGCAGAGTCAATACCATTGTACAGGTGCTTGTATAATGCATTGGTGTATAACTCAGCATAGGTGTCTGTTCCATCAGTGGGGAAGATGCTATGAATCTACTTATGCTGTCATGTAAAAGGTTTTAATTGGCCTTGGAGAATTTTTTTAGTCTAGTTGTTGCTAAGGGGGGAGGGGTCTTGTGTTATAGTTACTTCTAGCGGGACTGATTTGTGGTCAGATCTCACCAGGGATAGCCGCACAATGGGGGTGGTGCAGCAGTGCCCCATGTTGGTGAGGACCAGGTTCAGGATGTTTGAGCCCCTTGTGGGTGTGTCAACCAGATGGTCCAGGGGATTGGAGTTAACAAAGTCCAGGAACCTTTGGGCAAGTGTGTTAGAACAAGTATAATTCACCCATTCAATGGATGGGTAATTTAAGTCACCCAAAACCAGGGTGTTTGGTTGTATCTTGATTGACTCAAGTAGATCCAATTAGGCTGAGAGGATGTCCTGATTCATGGAGGAGGTCCTATAGCTGGCAATGACCTGAATAGGGGTCTTACCTATAGTCAATTGCACCTGAAGTAATTTATTTGTTATTTATTTATGTAACATTTGTTTACCGGGAAAGTCCAACTTGGAATGAGCCAATTTTCAGTGGAGACCTGGGGAGAAATGCTCCAGACACCTGTCTTTGTAATGTGGTAGGAAAGCAGAGCACACAGAGGAAACCCACATGAAGGCAGGGAGGACATGGAGACTCCACATAGAAGGTACCCCATCCCAGAATAGAACTGGAAATCCTTTTGCTGTGAGATGACAATGCAAACCACTGCACCACTATGCCGTCCAATGGCATCCAACAAAATTGTGTTATTTAACCAATCTAGAGGTGTATTTATCTTCAATGCATACTGATACACCACCTCCTTTAGTTCTCATACCTTCAGTTTGTGGTCTGAACATGTGGAAGGAAATGTAATCTGGTATAGCTGAGGTGCTGTCCACAGCCTTAAACTAGGACTCAGTGACTGCACAAATGCCAGCATCTTCTAAGGTGAGGACTGCTTCCAGTGAGTGCAGTTTCTGGTTGAGACAAATAGCGATTAGCCCATAACCTTGATTTTGGTTTTAGAGGGTATTTTTATGTTGGGAATTTTGTTCTTGTGACATTGCTTAAAAAATGCACTATGGGGGTGGCAAGAGCCTTAGCCAGTAACTGAAATTCCAGGGGTGAGAGATGAAGACCATCTCTGGCAAAGCATTGAGGTCTGTTGACCAAGTCATCCCAGGCTGACAGATACTGGATTGCCTTTGAATGACACCAGAAGCTAAGCCAATTGTTGAAATCAATCATTTTTTGCTTGTAAGAGGTACCATCCTAGGTGAAAGTAAAATGCTGCTTAAGGCTAGGGACATACCTGCCTGAGATATGTAATCTGAGCGCTCAGTCATGCCTCTCTTCATATAATCCAGTGAGGTACATCTCAAGTTGCTCACACCAACATGGACTATGACAGAGTCATAACAATGCCTGTTAAGAGACCTGAGTGCATGTGTGATGTTGAGGATCCTGGCAACTGACAGGCAGCTGACCATGACTTTTATCCAACCTGGTGAGAGAGACATCTGTGTGACTCACAACTGAGTCGCCTGTGACTAAGATGATTGTTTTTGTGTTATGCCTTAGGGGCTTGACTAGTGAGACACTGGTGTGTGATGTATTATGTGTACTATGTTCTGGAGAGGATATATTATGTGAATCGTGCTTGTGTTTGTGTTTGGGAGGTCTCTGATGTTTAGGTAAGCATCTGGTAAGGACCTTCACATATGTAGGTTTATATGTTGTTGGTTTGGTAGGTGCAGGAGGTGAGGTGTGCATGCTGACAAACTTCTTAGTATCAGATGAACTGACTGGTGAGTGAGACAGCCTGAATTCTAGGTTCTTGATATGGATGCATCTCTCACATTATGAATTTATGTGGACTGGACAAAGTGGGTTATCAGTGTACTTCAGGCAATTGCTACATTGCCTCAGGATGCCCATGTCAACCAGGCTGACTGGAGAAACTGTGGGAAATTGTCCATTCATAATGCTAGGTAAGTTGATATGGTCAGAAAACAGGGAGAGGACAGGAAGGACCAGGTAAAGTACAGGACAGGAAAAGTGGACAAAAAATATGAAAGGTTAGTGGGTAGGATCTGTGTTAGTACCTCATGAGATTCGCTGACTGTATCACTTGTCAGTGAGGGACAATCACAAGAACTCACCAATGGAGCACCAGCAGAGTACTAAGGGAAAAGTTGTAGGCAGATGTATTTGCATCTATAACCGCCAATGGTGCCCACCACAGCTCAGCAGTGAGCAATGTGCAAACAAGCGTAAACCAGCGCAAGCATGGTTCTTATGTACCAAATGACAGAAAATGTATTTAAATGAATTAACCAGTAAAAAAACTAGAAAACTGAGCCCTGTTCCAGCAACCTTCAATCAGATGAGTTCTAACTGCACACTCCTGCCACTAGGGTGCAGGGAAACCCTCTCCAAAAAAAGATGGCCTGGTTTAGTGCTCATGTTATACAATCAGAATTAGATTCAGCAGGTCTGAATCTAGTCTATGCTACAGAAAACAAAGTGCAACAATTTCAGAAAAAAAAAACAGTTCAAATAAGCTGACACAATAAGCCAACTCCCAGTTCAGATGGGCAGAGGCTATCCTCTCCTGCCACAAGATTGTAGACCACAAATATTCTTAATGTAAAACAACTGACCCGAAGCCCAAATGCTTAAACCAAAACTAAGAGGCTTAGAATAGCAGTTACAATTTAATCAGGTTACTAAAAAGCAGTAATAAATGTGGCAGAATAAATGCAACTGATCACTTATAAGAACAAGCAGCAAAAAGCAAAATAAAGTAAAGTAGGAAGAAACACAAATACAGCAAAAGCAGTTTAATAAAGTACCATTCTTTAAAGTTAGGTAGGAAGGGAGGAGACTCCACAGAGTTTAGAGACCAGCTCCTGCTCTGCTGTATTTATCTGACCAATCCAGTGCAACTGCTGATCTCTGCAAAACTTAAGTAGAAGAAGAAAGAAGATGTGCAGAGATAGCATTTCAACTGAAGTTGATGTGGATCTTACAACTAGTGTGGACAAGGAGGTACCGCACTTTGAAACTGTGAATATAAATTAGGGAGGTTGGAAACAGGGATACTGGCACGGATGATGAATGAGGAAGAGCTTGAAAATGGAAATGCTGTTTCAAGGCCTGACATTGCACAAAGATTCTTTTCCGATGAGTTGTTCAGTAGAAAAGATGGTGGTAGGGATATTGATGAGTCAAGAATGAATAGTGAAAAAAACATCAGTTATATTATCAAATGATATGCTGCAATTGTGTCTGAGTAGAAAGAGAAAAAATAACAATAAACATATGATTTTAAATAATAAGCATTTAATTGTTTGTGCTGAGGATAAAAGATGTTTTTATAGACAGATATTATGTTTGATACAATACTGTTGATCTCTGAGTAAAAAGCCTGAAGATATATCTTGTGGACATATTGGACTTGGAACTGCGGTAGTGGTGCTGCGGTAGCATTGTCACCTCACAGTAAGACGTTGTCCTGTTCGATTCTCCGCTAAAGCGTCTTCTGTGTGGAGACATGCATGAATGGGCGTACCTTCATTGAAGGTTGTGCATCAGGGCTGGCACCTCGGTACGTAAAAATCTACTGCCAATCATTAGCGGACCGGAGTTCCGCTGGGGCGACCCCTAACCAGGAAAAGCCGAAAGATACAACAACAACAACAACTTCTGAGGAATATAAAAAAAGCTGAAAAGTTTATTGTTGCTTTTGATGGGAAAAAATGATTGTGAACCACAAAATAAATTTGTGGTTAAAGGAGTAAAGGTTTTATTAAGACAGAAAGACAAGATTTAATTTAGAACATCTGAAGCGATTGAAAATTAACTTAAAACTTTTCAAGGATAAATATAAAGATGCATTTGAAGTGAAAAAAAAGGCTTTTGATGGCAGGAAACTTTGGAATGGGGAATAAGAACTGAATAGTTGTTTACAAGCAAAAAATGGCTTACGCATGCATTTACCATGTGTTATCAATTTAAATGGGAAAATGGATCATAGGATCATAGGGAATTACTAGACTATGGGCTTTGAGCCCCTTACAAGACTAGTCAAGAATTTAGCCCATGTTTCAACAAGTCAGCACCCTATGCCACTGTCTAGCATGGACACAGGTGGAATCCCAGAGGTGTATTTTTTGTTCCCCATCCAGGTATCCAGGTTGCACTTCAAAAGGTTTAATGAGGTACTCTGCTTTATGTGTTAAGTTATTGGGGGCATCTGAAAATGTGTTTTCACTGTAGTGCAGGAGATAATTTAATAGGGGAAAACAGTAAAAGAAAATATTATCAATGTGGTAAGATGGACCATGCTGCAAATAATTTTAAGACAATGTATAAAATTATGGAAGTAATGAACATTATTGGTTTGAATGTGAACAAATAGTAGAAAAGGATAAGAATTTAGTAGAGAAAGCTGTACAAAATGTTAAAGAAAATAGTGCAAAAGAGATTTGTAAAGGGGATGTTATACGCTTAAAGCACAACATCAATTTGAATTCCCGAGTCAAGAAGATTGAGAGGTGGAAAGAGAATGAAAGGAAGAAAAATAAGTGTTTTATAGGGAAATGAGGTAAAAAAAGAAAGAACAACGTTACTAATTAAAATTGCAAAACAAGAAAAGGCCAGTATTAAAATTGTATCATTGAATGCTAACAGTTTGATTAATGGAAAAGAAGACTATTACTTTTAGTTTGGTGTGAAAAGCAAACCTCTGATTTTACCTGTTTAAAGGACATTACATTTATGGATGAAAGAACAGGAACAAGAAAACAGGCGTAGGTTATATTTGGGTGAAATAAGATGGAGTTTTGGTGAGAATGTTTATTCAGAAGTGGCTATGTTAATTAAAAAGGGAACAATTAAATATTAGCTGTAATAACAGTGTGTCTAGGAAGAACAATTATATATGATAGTTAGGATGGGGATATGTAGAGATTAATATGTATATATGCTTTTATTCAAGGAAATATATATGAAGAATTATTTCAGGAACTTAAAAGGTTTGTTATACTTCTTAAATTAAATATTATTATTGCTGGAGATTTAAATTGCAATCCAAGAAATGAAACTGGTAAGACTGAGATGGATGCTAAACAGGAAAACAGCTGATAATGTGTGGGCAGTCAGTTCTGAGACAATAAGGAGTTATAAATATAGATAAGGGAACTTAAACATGGAAATATATTATTTTAGTTATTCTTATAGTTTGAAAGAAAGAGATGTGAATACAAAATATATTTATTCTTTGGATCATTTATATACAGAATCAGAAATAATAAATACAGAGCAATATATGGAAGAGGAGAAAGTATTGAATGTTTTAGTGGGAACATTTCAAGCTACAGAGTTATATGAAAAAAATATGTAGAAGATATGGGGATAATTATACCATGAGTACATTTTATGAAAATATACAGAAATGGTGGGTGCAGTTTAAAATTAAATATAAAAAAATATTAATGCAGTAAAAGACAGCAGCAAACAGGATAAATGGTTCACTAAATCCAAAAATGCAAAAAATTATAGCAAAAAGTAGGAATGTGAACCAAACCACAGCAACAGCATTAAGCATATGTAGCTATTCAGCACATAACAGTCCAAAGTGTACAATTAATCCAAATTTATTGTGAGTGCTTTCACAGTAATGACTACTGCTTCATCAGACAAAAATACACTTCAAACTTTTCCCTTTTTAAAACCATACAACCAATCAAAAAATTCTATACTGTCACGTGACAGTAAAGTGCTACAGTTCTAAGAAATTCATACATAAAACAGTAAAAAAGAGAATAAAAAATGTGAATAAAATCCAAGCATAACATCCATATGTATAACTATATATATATATATATATATATATATATATATATATATATATATATATATATATATATTTGTAGTAGACCATTTTAATGTTTAACTTTTCTTTCTAGGTCTTGCTTTTAATACTGGTTTAATAGATATTTTATCATTCAGTCCACTACCCTTGTTCATCCTCATTCTAATAATCTATCTTATCTCACTTGTTTCAGTTATGTTTCCTACATCTCCACCTCTTACACTAAGTGTTATAGTGTCAATAGCTAGAAACTTAAAGCTATGGCCTATGCCCTTTTGTATAACATATTTTGCAAAAGCATTGGTACTAATCCTATTATAAATGTTGTAAATATGTTCGCTTATTCTGTCTCAAAACCTTCTATCCGTCTTAACTATATAAAAGCCTGGGCAGACTACACAGTGGGCTAAATAAACTAGGTGGCTAGTATTAAAATTGTCTGTTACCCTAAAAGTTAACACCCATCCTGTGTCAGGATGAGAAAACATATTTGAAGTATCTATAAACTCACAATACTTGCATTTCTTACATGGATAGCTTCCAAGAACATCATTTGATTCCTTATGTGAATCTAAGGCCCTAGGATAACATAATCTCCTCTTTAACATCTTTTGATTCTTAAAAACAAAAGTCGGTTTACTGACCATTAATGATTTAATTTCTGGATTATTCTATAAAATATTCCAATGCTTCATTAAAACACACTTCACTCCAGCAGTATTGGTACCTTCACAACAGATTTATCCATATGTGAGATATCATTACCCCATGGGCCTGCCAAAAAATAAGGTTTTCCCTCTTTCTCTCTAACTCTATGTACCCCATCCAATATTGTGTCTACTTCATTAACATCATATCCACGAGTCACAAACCATCTACTTCATTAACATTGTATCCATGAGACACAAACCATATCCACAAGACACAAATCATATCCACGAGACACAAACCATATCCATGATATACAAATCTATCTTTTAAAAGATCCAATTCAGTACTAAAACCTTCATTACTTGCATTCAGCCTAGATGCACGTAGCCCTTGACTTTTTATAATGTTCTTAAACATGTGGGGGTTGCTTGATACGTCTATGTAAAAATTAATTTCAATAACATGGCTTCTTGTAAATGTTAGTGTTTATTCTTCCTAAATCATCCTTCATTATACTAACATGTAGGAAAGAGCAGTCCATTGTAAACTTTAAATATTAAGTGGAGTTATTCAAAAAAGTATAAAATGCTACAAGTTCATTACTGTCACCTCTCCTTATTAAAAACAAGTCATCCACGAATCTCTGGTAGAATATAATCTTATCTTTGTATGGGCCTCCTAAAACATGAATCTCTTCCCCTACAGCCATTATAGCATTGGCGTAACTATTGGCACTGGAAGTGCCCATAGCTATGCCATTTTTCTAGAAATAAAACACCTGATTAAACAAAAACACATTTGTTTCAAGTACCAGCTCCATATGTAAGCACAACAAATCTGTAAACTTCACATCATATGAACTATTCTTTTTCAAGTATTCCTTTAACATGCCTAGTCCAATATCATTAGGAATCACAGTGAAAAGTGACTGAACATCAAAAGGCACAAATGTACAATTCACCATGTCCATATAGTCAGTCTAAACTTGGTATAGGTCATTCAACAATGTTTCGTATACTTTAATATATGAATACTCCTACCTAATATGGGTCTTATATGCTTTTCTATAAACACTGAAATGGAGTCAGTACACCAGTTCATGCTGGAAACAATAGGTCTAAATGGTAGACACAATGGATTTTTATGTATTTTAGGAAGACCTTGTATAGCGGGTATCAGAGGGTCACTAATAAACAAATAATCATATAATTCTAAATTTATGTGTCTACTTAACAAAATATCATGCAGTGTTTCATGTGTCCTGTTAACCAACCTACATACATGTTCCTTAGTTATTTTCTCATATGCACTACTATCATCTAATAATTGCTCCACAGGCTGGATATAAAGCATACTATCCTTAACTACTATTGATCCTCCTTTGTCAGCTGGTACAATTACTAATGAGTGGTCATTTTGTAATATTACTAAAGCCTCTCTTGTTACCTTACTCAAGTTGTCAGATGTACGTCCACAACTTTTGATTTTTGAGGTGAAGCATATTCATCAAATCTGGGTTTGAATAGGACAGATGTTTGAGACCCTTTATCCTTTTGGTGAGGAACTGATCTAGATGAGAATCCCTTCATGATAAGGTGGCAAATGTAGAAGGTCTCCTAACTACTAGCTACGCTACATGGGTGTCGAAGACTACTATACTATCAACCCATAACCCTCCTGTGTTTGCTTGTACCAGTTTGCAACCCATCTTGTGATGTATGGGTTAACATTTTGTTGATGAGTTTTTCAATGATTTCCTCATCAATGGCTTTGGTGACTGTTTCCCTGGGTACATATCCAGAGAGGTAAGACTATATAAAACAGCTTCCTAGCTGTGGTCCCATGGATGCTGTGTTTTTTTGCTGGAGCAGAGCAGTTCTCACGCTGAGATGTTTGGGGGGGGGGCTGGGCTGCATATAGATATATTTGGGGGAGGAGGGGAGGGGGGAGGTTTGCACTGAACCTGTCAGCCAGTATGTTGGTAATGTCATCAGTAATCTTCACATCTTCATCATTTTGAACTAGTTCTTTGAGTCTTTAGCTATTTTTCTCTCAAATTGCTTTGGATGATTTAAGGATTTTGCTCTATCTTGTAGTAGCTTCCTCCTAGTTTCAAACATAGCTGTTATTTCAGCTTCACATATTTTTTCAAATGCCTCAAATATGGGATGATTTGCAGGAGTATATACACTAGGTTTATGAAATCTCAACTGTTCATCATTACAATTATTTTTGTTTTAAAATCATTTTTAAAAGTTAGTTTCAACATAGTATTACGAGTAAACTGCTTCAAATCAACTATAGCATCAGTCAAATCATTTCTGCATGTAGGTATAAATCCTAGACCTTTATTCAACAGTGAAATCTCACCTTCCATTAAAGGTCTCAATGAAATATTCCAAATTAAGGACTGATTACTTGGTTCCACATCTTTTTCAGTGTCCTGCCATTGTGTGGTTCCATAGGTAATTTTCTGTTGGTCCTGCCTCTGCTCCCAGATCTGGATCCTGGATGGCGTTGATTTATTGGCAGTGAAAAATGGTATGACCTTTCCTGTGCCTACTGCACTGACTTAAGAGTAAAAGTAGAGTGCAGGATACTTGGAGCACTGTTAAACTGAACAACAGTTAAACAGAAAGGTTAGAAGCACCTCCCGCTGATGACGATGCAAACAGAAGTTTGTATGTGCCAGCCATTACAGATGTGACGTTTGTAACACAGAAAACTGCTTTGGAGAAGCATATGGAACTAGAAGCCAAAAGAATGGCAACAGATCAGTTCACATTTTTTTTCTCTTTGTTATTCTGTTTTATGCATGAATTTCTTAGTACTGCAGCACTTTAAATATTGTCATGTGATGGTATAGAATTTTTTGATTGGTTGCTGTATGGTTTTAAAAAGGGAAAAGTTTGAAGTGTATTTTTGTCTGATGAAGCAGCAGTGATTACCCGAAAGCACTCACAATAAATTTGGATTACTTGAACACTTTGGACTGTTATGTGCTGTATAGCTATGTATGCTTAAAGCTGTTACTGTGGTTTGGTTCACAGTCTTACTTTTTGCTATAAACATATTCATTAAGATGGGAAATTAATTTTGGGAAGAAAAAAGAAATAATGTTACATAGTTTGATAGAAGGTTGAAAGAATGAGAAAGATAAAGAAAAAAGAGAAAGATATATAAAGGCATTTTGTTAAGAATACAGACATTAATATTAAATCAAAAATATGCTGTTTAAGCTAAGCTTGAAGAGGGTTTACCTTTTTTAGGAAAACAAGTTAAAAGAGAAAATGGGAAGCCGGATTGCAGGAAATGGAAAAGAAAAGTGCAAATGAAACAACTTACGTGGGAAGGTGAGGAAAGTTTCAGAAGAATGTATAGTGACATAAACAAAAGTGCAAATGAAACAACTTACGTGGGAAGTTGAGGAATGTTTCAGAAGAATGTATAGTGACATAAACAAAAGTGCAAATGAAACAACTTACGTGGGAAGTTGAGGAATGTTTCAGAAGAATGTATAGTGACATAAACAAAAGTGCAAATGAAACAACTTACGTGGGAAGTTGAGGAATGTTTCAGAAGAATGTATAGTGACATAAACAAAAGTGCAAATGAAACAACTTACGTGGGAAGTTGAGGAATGTTTCAGAAGAATGTATAGTGACATAAACAAAAGTGCAAATGAAACAACTTACGTGGGAAGTTGAGGAATGTTTCAGAAGAATGTATAGTGACATAAACAAAAGTGCAAATGAAACAACTTACGTGGGAAGTTGAGGAATGTTTCAGAAGAATGTATAGTGACATAAACAAAAGTGCAAATGAAACAACTTACGTGGGAAGTTGAGGAATGTTTCAGAAGAATGTATAGTGACATAAACAAAAGTGCAAATGAAACAACTTACGTGGGAAGTTGAGGAATGTTTCAGAAGAATGTATAGTGACATAAACAAAAGTGCAAATGAAACAACTTACATGGGAAGTTAAGGAATGTTTCAGAAGAATGTATAGTGACATAAACAAAAGTGCTAATGAAATAACTTACGTGGAAAGTTGAGGAATGTTTCAGAAGAATGTATAGTGACATAAACATGGAACAGAGACATGTTGGTGTATAACGCAAGTTTATAAAGATGAAAATTATAAAAATAAGTAAAAACATACAAATGGAAGAATTGGATAGTGTTTTGAATGGAATTTAAAAACAGTATGCTGGTTCAGATGGAATAACATGCTTTTTATAAAAGAATGAAGCAAATAACTGAATTTTGTTGAAATTATTTAATTATTGGCTAAGCAATAGTTGTTGTTCTGTCTTTCGGCTTTTCCTGGTTAGGGGTTGCCACAGCGGAACTCTGGTCCACTAATGATTGGCAGTAGATTTTTAAATGCCGAGTTGCCAGCCCTAATGCACAACCTTCAACGAAGGTACGCCCATTCACGCATGTCTCCACACAGAAGACACTCCAGCCGAGAATCGAACAGGACAACGTCCCACTGTGAGGCGGCAATGCTAACGCAGCACCACCACCGCAGTTTGGAATTCCTTTTTCTGCCACTATAGTCAGTGAATGCCATTTACTGAAACATTTGGTTATGGGTTGGAAATTGAGCAAACATAAATTCACTGCTGAAGTAAAATACCAGAGAAAAATGGAAACTCAGTTCATATTTTAAAATCAGTATTTGCTGTTTTCAATGAGGCTGTCAACAATGATATTAAAGACAAAACATGATGTGAACGATTAGATAATTTAATATTTAATTTTTATCTCACATTTGTTTACTGGGAAAGTCTGACTTGGAACAAGCCAATTTTCAGCAGAGGCCCAGTGGAAAATGCTCCAGAGGCATGTCTTTAGAATGTGGGTGGGAACTGGAGTACCTGACGGAGATCCACATGAATGCAGGGAGGACATGCAGACTTTGCATAGAAGGTACCCCAGCCAAGAATTGAACCAGAGAACCTCTTGCTGTGAGGCAACAACACAACCGCTGCATCACTGTGCTGTCCAATATATTAAAAAGATGATAAGAAATTGTTAAAAAATTTGAGGCTGGTAGATTGGTAACATTGAATACTGCAGATTACAAGATAATGATAAGAGTAATTCAGGTTGGATTAAATACGATTAAAGTTACCAGAAGAAGGGATATATGGAGTTTTTAGGGAGAAGAAGTAAAGATTTATGACATAATTAAATGGATGGCTGGTAAGGTCGAATAGAGAGCCTTGTCCTTCTGTACAGTACAGGAGGGTCTAGTGCTAAGGTTTATAAGTGCTTGCTATAAGTTTTGAGTAAGTGCCAGGTTGAGAAATGAGTGGCTTGAGTGCTTAAGTTGAAAGTTTGTCTAGTTCCAAGGGAAAAATTGAAGAGGAGACTTTGGGGAGCTGGGAATAGTTTTACCCTAGCTAACCGGTGCTGCCCGGGGCGCAAAACCGGGCAAATACTGTATTTATAGCAGGGAAATGAAAGAGATAGAAATTAGCCCAAAATGGCCAATAAACTACTAATTTCTGGGATGAAACCACTCCTCCAGGGACAGACAGGCTGTTCAAAGCTCCCCTCTCTCACAGGTGAATAGAGAACTTCCTTCTATCCAAGTAAGCAATTCAAATTGTAGCTTGCTACAGATCCCCCATCATGTCCCAGGACCCCCATTCCACATTCCTGGAAACACTGGGAAAAATAAAGGTCCTACCAAACACCCTAATATTGGGTGATTTCAATTATTCAAATATTAACTGGGAGAACTACTCAAGTACTAATTACCTTGCCCAACATTTCCTAGAATTTATAAACTCAAACGCCCTGGTTCAGCTGGTCAACACTCCCACCAGAGGTGACAACATATTGGACCTGGTCATCACCAACATGGGCGACTGGTGTTCCACACTGGAGGTCAACCCCTCACTGGTTAGATCTGACCATAAACAAATCACTTTGGATATCCACATTCCGCCCCCACCCTCGGACAAGAAAACCACTGTGAAAAACTTTTCAAAAGCAAACTTCATGTTACTTAAGACCAAGGTAGAAAGTTTCAAAGCCCCCATGCTGAAGGATAATGCTGTCCAAGCTGCAAAAATCTTTACTGATGCATTCTATGGGCACCTACAAGAATGCATGGATCATGCCATCCCAAGCAAAACCAAGACTCACTCCTCCAAGAAAAGGAAACCAGTCTGGTGGACTCCTGCCATAAACAAGCTATACAATAGAAGGAGGAAACTAGTACAGAAAAGAGTAAAATCCCAAGAAGGGAAGACATCCCTGATCAGTATCAGCATGAAACTATGATCCCTCATAAAATCATCCAAGGTGAGCTTTGAAAGAAAAATTGCTAAGGACTCCAAAGATAACCACAAGGCATTCTTTAGCTATGTCAAGAATCAGTGTGGCAATGCTCAGATCTGCTCGGAGTTAGTGCAGAATGGCACAAAATACACTGAACCGACTGAGATCACCAACATCCTGGCAGACAGGTTCAGCGCAACCTTCACTCCCCTCTCACCCTCAAGAGGGCCCATAACCATACCAGAAGAATGTAGAGTCCCTGAAATCACAGACACTCAGGTTAAAACAGCCCTCTCCAAAGACAAAAACACAGCATCAATGGGACCAGACGGTGTCCCAGGCTGCGTCCTACATGAGCTCAAAGACGAACTAACCCCTCACCTAAACACACTGTTCAAACTCAGCCTCTCCACAGGCTATGTACCCATAGAGTGGCGCACAGCAGCGGTTATTCCGCTCCACAAAGGTGGAGCCACAACAGACCCCGGGAACTATCGCCCTATAAGCCTGACTAGCTTGGTCTGCAAGGCTATGGAGCGCATCATCATGGAACTCATTAACAGAAACATTGGGAACCTCCAAACACTGGACCCTACCCAGTTCGGCTTTGTTAAGGGCAGATCATGCCTCCTGAACCTGGTGGACTTCTTTGAGACAGTCACCAAGGCTATAGATGAGGGAAAGGTGGTACACACAGCCTATCTAGACCTCGCAAAGGCCTTCAACACTATTCCCCATTCTGGTATTATAGACAAGCTCACCAGCCTGAACATAAACCCTTACGTCACAAGATGGGTTGCCAACTGGCTCATGGACACAACCCACATGGTGAGAGTTGCGGGAGCTATGTCTGACTCTAAATCAGTTACAAGTGGAGTTCCCCAGGGTTCAGTCCTAGGACCCCTCCTTTTTGGCATATACTTCTCAGATGTACAGGCAAGCACAGGAGGACTATGGCTGACCAAGTTCACAGATGACAGCAAACTAGGGGCTATAATTGACTCTCTGGCTGATACAGACATCCTCCAAAAGGGTCTCACTGAGACAGATACCTGGTGTCAAAATCATGGCCTCAAGCTAAATGCCAAAAAGTGCATAGTCATCCCCTTTGGAAAAAACAAAGTACCCACAAACTACCACACAGGTGGTAGTCCCCTAAATATGGAAGACGTAATAAGTGATCTGAGGACCCAAGTAGATAGTAATCTCAACTTTGATAATCACATTGCCAAAGTGGTTAGAAAATCCTTCTACGTGGCCCACTAATCACAAAAGGGTTCGCATCCAGATCAAAAGAGGTCATTGTACCCCTCTACTCATAACTCATCAGACCCATCATAGAATTCAACACCCCATTTGGGATGTACCTTACAAGACACCTGCAACAGCTGGAAAGACCACAGAAGTACCTCACCAAGAGGATCACTGGCCTCAAACAGATGCCCAATGCAGCTCAATTGAAGAAATTACAGCTGTACTCGGTTGCATACCGCCTACTCAGAGGTGATCTCTGCCTGACATACAAGGCCATGTCCAACCCAGAATTGATGGACATGCTCCACCTAAAGAAAACCTTATCCCCGCGAGCCACACGCTCTAGGGATCTAAACCTCACCACAACAATAGGATGTGCTGGAGGGATAGATTGCTGTCCCAGAGACTTCCCATGCTTTGGAACAAGATCCCAATCTACACCAGGCAGAGCTGCTTGCTAACAATCTTCAAAAGAAATCTTGACGAGTGGATGGGAAACAGAAAGTTTACCTCGGGGATTACTTCAGTGGCTCTGCTGGACAGAGGCACAGGAAACTAATCTAAGGGTGCAGTGAAAGCCAACACATTCTGGCTAGGCTTATAAATGCCTTTGAGCAGATAGCCCAGTACCTACCTATGAACCTATAAGTGATAAGTATTTTGAAGGATAAAATTGATGCTAAAGTTAGTATACTATGTAATATAGAAAAAAGCTTATTATAGAATCTGTTATATGAACATGTTTAAGGCAGAATAATTTATATATATATATATATATATATATATATATATATATATATATATATATACATTTGTGGAATATGATTTAACTTACTGGATGAATAAGTCAAGAAAAACAGTCTAAAAGAGGAAGTAAATCAGGGATATCCTTTAAGTAGTATTTTGTTTTTATTAATAATGAACACAATATTAATTAAGGAAGAAAATTACGTACAAATAAGACAAGATACAAAACTCTGATGTATGAGATATGCTGCTGATCATTGCAAAAGATAAGGGAACTATGAATATTAAGAAATAGGTTTGAATATAAAAAATGTAAAGTCTTTAGTGAAGTTATTAAGAATGCAGGTGTTTATTTTTCTAATTCAGAGTTTAAAACGCTAAGTATAACATTTGTTAAAGAAGAAAAAGTAAAGAAATGTGGATTGACATTTGACCAAGATTATAATGAATAGGTGGAGAGATGTTGATTTATCATATAAGAAAAAGTTTATTTAATTCATACTTATATTTTAGGGAAGTTAGGATGTGGGGGTATACATGTTTTTCTGACTCATTTGGAGACAGTATTATTGAAATTGTTTTTTATGTTTATATGGGGCTCACAGTTATAGGCCGCAGTGGTGCAGTGGTTAGCATTGTCGCCTCACAGCAAGAGGTTTACCTGTTTGAGTCTCATCTGGAGCACCTTCTGTGTGGAGTCTGCATGTCCTCCCTGTGGTCGAGTGATGGTAAAGACATGCAGGTGCATGCGTGAATGGGTGTGCCTTCTTTGAAGGTTGGGGATCAGGCTGGCAACTCAGCACCGTAAAAATCCACTGCCAATCATTAGCGGACCAGAGTTCCACTGTTGCAACCCCTAACTGGGAAAAGCCGAAAGACAATTATTATATGGGGCTCACAGCTAAATCCTGTTAAAAGAGGAGTGTCTTATTGTAGAGAGGAAGAATGAGGAAGAGGGAGGAATTGCATTAAAATATCCTATAGTGTATTTAACTTCTTTAAATATGTTCTAGATTTTGAGAAAATTCAGGATAAATCAGACTATGTGAGTGAAATTATGAGGGAAAAATATGGAAATATTTTAAAAGTGTTAAAAAAGATTTTGATAAAGAAGAAAAGAGCTATTATGATTTGAGTAAAAGGTATGGAATAAAACAGAACAGAAAAAATTATACAAAAGAATGGCAGGAACATGTAATGAGAAAATATTATTACGTTACACTTTGGTTAAAAAAGTTATCACAGAAATAAGAGGAAGATTGATGTTGATAGACTATTTTCTAGTAGTAAGGTGAAAGAAACTATGAAACTTTTTTGGAATGTAAAAAATGATGATATCAAAAACATTTTATAATGAATTCAATTTAGATTAGAAATAAATTACATTGGGGGATTACTTGTGGACTATATGAATATTTGGACAAGGAAGAGGCTGAGTCGACAGAATAATATTTTTTTTCAGAATATTTGCAAAATGAGATGACAGGAATTATTGCATAATCAGATTTAGTGTAAAAATATTAGTTAAGAATATTAAAAGGTGGTTATGGATAAAAGGCTGGGGGATGACCAGAATGAAAGGATATAACATGCTATGGAATTGTTATGAAAGACTAAGTATGTATTTTTCATGATAGAATCCTAGATATTGAAAGTAATATGTAAACAGTGTTTTAATAAAGTCCTACTATTCTTTCTGATAAGTGCCATAGGATCATTTACATCCACCTGAGCTACCACCAACTCAAACAGATGGGGCCTCAATGTAACCTCTCATCCAAAGAATGAAAGACTCAGGAGCGCAGCCTTCTCCTTACACTGCACTGACGTATCAGCACAGAAATCCACCTACATGGTGTTGAAACAGAGACAACAATCTTCTGTGACAAACACAAGTGTGATATCTGTACACCAGTGACACTCAGTGGGACCTCAATGTAACCTCTCATCCAAAGGATGAAAGACTCAGGAGTGCAGCTCCCTCCTTACGCTGCACTAAAGAATCAGCAATCCACCTACATGGTGTTGAAATAGAGACAACAACCTTCTGTAACAAACACAAGTGTGATACCTGCTACACCAGTGACACTCATTAATTTTATCATGAGATTTGGTTTATCTCCACCTGCAAAAGCTGTTTGCTTTCAAATTTGTTGATTTTAACAAACTAAGGTATTTTTATGTGCCAGATCTATTGCACTGTATCTGAACTAGAATTGGAATCTGTTGAACTGTTTTAGAGAACTGTGTCTTCTTGATTATATAGTTTTATTTTTTTAATATTACTCATGGCAATTCTATTGTTATTTTTATAGACTGTCTCATATGTCAAACTCTTATTTTACTACTAAGTAATCCTGGTAGGTTTAAGCCATCTTTTATTATGTTTATCTGTTATAGCCATGTCTTATTATTGACTTTTCATCCTTTTGTCTGGCCAAGGCTACCAGTTAAAGTTTTACAGTCATGTAGGCATTTTCATATCTTGCACAAACACCATGGTGGCCACAAGGGCTGGTATGTGAGGGTGTGTCTTCTCAGGAAGAATACCTCCTCTGGACCGTAGGGTTCCTTTCTATCTCTCTAATGGCAATAGTGGGGTTTCTTTGTCTCCCAACATTACCTAGGGTCTCTTTAAATCATCAAGGGCAGTTGGTAGGGACCCACAGTCTCAAACCCCTCTTACAACTATGAACTCTAATGTTTAGTTGATAAGCAATAAACATGGTATTATTTATGACCTGTTGCTTAATTTTCAACTAGCATTCATAACTGTGATTTGGCACAATGGGTATTATTATGGTCTACATTTGGCTACTACTTTTCCACCTGAAGTTTTGGTCATACACTGTCCTGGAAGGGGTAGGGTTGTGGGTGGGATTGCCATGTGCAGTAACAATACAGTCAGACTGACAAAAGTGAACAGAGAGGTCACCTCCTTTGAACATGTGCTAGTTGTAGGAGCAAGTTATAGGATTCTCTACATCTACTGTTTACTAGGTTGTGTACGACCTTTCCTACAATAGTTCACTGACTTCCTCACTGACTCGCTCTTGGTTCATCAGCACATTGTGGTGCTGGGGGACTTCAATATCTGGGTTGATAATGACTCAATGTCTCTTTCCAATGGCTTCAATTGTATTATGAATGGATTTGACTTTGCTCAGGTAATTACCTCTACAATACATAAACCTGGGCATACATTGAATTTGGTCTTTCTATTGCGCTTGGTCACCTCACGCCTGGTGGGGGAACCAGTCTTGTGGTCAGACCACTTCATTGTTCACTTTGAGTTAGTTCTGGCTAATTTGAATCCCCCAACCTTGAACTGAGGGAAGTGCACAACTTGAGTAAGATAACTGATGCTACATTCTGCAGTGCTCTCACTAACTTCCAGCTGGACAGTGTGGCGGACTTCATGGATGCCCTGCTGAAGGAGTATACTAGTTTTATTTCTCATGCCTTGAACTCCTTAGCCCAAGACGTGTTTGCCCTGTCTCTATGAAAAGATGTGAACCTATGTTTGATTATTTTGTTTGTATTATGCATAGAGCTGGGTGGTCTTGGGAGCTTCACTGGAATAAGGCTGACCTTTGGCATGACAAGATTGAGCTTGATAAGCATTATGCTAATTATAAAGCTGAGACTTTTGGAAAAAAAGTCCGAAATTATTTTAAGGGAAATCACTTCAGTGGCTAACTGATCAGCTGCAGTCTTCAGGGTAATGGACAGAGGCTGTACAGCCTAGCTTGCATGACAATAGGAAGGTTGTTGCCCACAGCTGAGTGTGAGGTGGCTGTTGAATTTTTCACTGATGAGATTGTCTCCATTAGGTCTGCTCTCCCTCCAACTGACTCCAAGGCAGCACAGTAAGTTCTCCAATTTTCTCAGACTCTTCTTCTTCTTTCGGCTGCTCCCGTTAGGGATCACCACAGCAGATCATCTGTTTCCATTTCTTCCTGTCCTCTGCATCTTGCTCTGTCACACCAACCACCAGCATGTCCTCTCTCACCACATCTATAAACCTTATCTTAGGCCTTTCTCTTTTCCTGTTACCTGGCAGCTTCATCCTTAACATCTTTTTCCCAATATACTCTGCATCCCTCCTCAGCACATGTCCAAACCAACGTAATCTTGCCTCTCTGGCTTTGTCTTCAAACCTTCCAACCTGGGCTGACCATCTAATATACTTATTCCTAATCTTGTCCACCCTAGTCACACCCAGTGCAAATCTTAACATCTTTAACTCTGCCACATCCAGCTCTGACTCCTGCCTTTTTGTCAATGCCACTGTCTCCAACCCATATAACATAGCTGGTCTCACAACCCTCCTGTAGACCTTCCCTTTCACTCTTACTGGTACTCGTCTGTCACAAATCATTCCTGACACTCTTCTCTACCCACTCCATCCTGCCTGTACTCTCTTCTTCACCTCTCTTCCACACTCACCATTACTCTGAACTGTTGATCCTAAGTATTTAAACTCATCCACCTTCACCACCTCTACTCCCTGTATCCTCACCATTCCTCTATCTTCCTTTTCATTCACACACATATATTCTGTCTTAGTCTTTGTTTCAAATTTTGATTAGTTTATTACCACTGCTAACAGTCTGTAACCATCAGTTTGTGGATTCCACCCTATCCATCTAAACTAGTGTTGGCCATCCTTGATATAGTGTGTCCAATGATTTATAGGATCATAGTATTATCTTTGAAGGAAGAAATATTTCCTTCTACCTTGAAGGAAGTCGTGGTCTCCCCACCTCAAGAAACCAACTTGTGATCCAAACAGCCTAAATGATTACAACCCAAGCTCTAATCTTCCATTCCTACATAAGATTATCGAGAAAGTAGTTTACAAGCAGCTAGAAACCTATAATGCATGCTAGTGGACTCATGGGTCCTTTTCAGTCAAGCTTTTATACTTGTCACAGCTCTGAAGCTGCTCTAGTCAGTGTGTTCAGTGATCTTCTTAAGGCAAGAGACCAGGAGCACTATAAAATGCTGGCCTCCTGGATCTCTCTGCAGCTTTTGACACAGTGGATCATGGCATCCTAACAGACTGTTTGCACTCTTATTATGGAACTTCAGCTGCAGTTCTTGGTTGGTTCTCTTTTTACTTGTGAAGCTGCACACACAGGGTCTTCATCCTACTCTCTTGATTGCGGGATTCCACAAGGTTCTATTTTTGGGGCCTCTATTACCCACTATGTATAATGCTTCCATTTGGAGATCTATTAAGGAGAACAAGTTTAGAGTACCATAGTCATGTAGATGGCATCCAGGTCTATTTCTCTTTCCATCAAAATAAGACAGCATGTATTATTTCTCTGACTAATGATCTTGATGCCATACATAAATGGCTCAATTCAAATCACATAAAATTTGAACACCGCAAAGACTCTGAGAGATTCCTCTACTCCTTCATTAACATTGACATTTTTTTTTAACCTGATGTCAGCTGAAATGAAGTCTTCCTACTTCCATCTGAAGAATATATCCAGGATTAAACACTTAATACCTCAATCCAATCCCTCAATTGCTGTTCACTCAGTGGTCTCTTCAAAACTGGACTACTGTAATGCCCTACAGCTGGTAATATCTAACACTAAGCTGGATCATCTATAAATGGTGTAGAATGGTGCAACGCTACTGACTGGTACCGCATGTTACCATCACATTACGACACATCTGCATAGCTTTCATCTGCTTCCAAATCTCTATAGTATTGTTTTCAAGATCCGGTGTTAGTATATTTAACCTTTCATGATTTTGGTCCCTAACTACCTGAAGAAGCTTATTGAAACCTACTGCCTTAAGTGGGTTTTAATTTCTTCCTCTCAGGGGCTACTGTTGATTCCGTAGGTGAACCTAGAATCTCTGGTTTTTGCTCATTTGATTTTCATTGCAAGTGGAATTTATTACCTAGGTGGCTTTGAGAGTGTCTCACACTTGATGGCTTTAGTCAGACATTAAAAGCTTTTCTGTTTAATTTGGCATGTGATGATTACAGATGATGTTTTGTAACTTTACTGCAACTTTTGTTTTACAATTTGCATGTTATTTTAAATTGTAGTGGTGCTTCGGTCTTAAAGCACCTTCATAAACTTGAACAGCGATCTAAATGTTATGCATCTATGATGTTAAATGTCCCACTCATGCTTACTGTTGGACACAAGACACAAAAGCTGAAATGGGACTCTCCTGCACAATTTGAAGTGGGTAATTACCCTCCTCAGTGGACTTTAAAACAGAAATACCATGATTTCATAATGACATTGTGCCCTTAATTGTGTAGAAGTACACTGACTAATACTCTCTGGTTGTGTATTATAGCTCTTGTTACATCCACTAGTAAGGAAACTAATACCCCCATTAACCCCACTATCTCACTAAGAGGAAGAAGTGGGAGTTAATGGTTTCTGCCCCCCCCCCATTACAAAAAAAAATTAACAAACAGGCAGATATAATGCTTAGCATTAACTAGAATGCTAGCAAAAGAGTTGTGCCTGATGACTGTACAACAAAAAGGCACATTTGTTGGCTGAGTAAGCCCACTAGACACAAATGCCTGCTTTATTGAGTGACCCAAGATCTCTGTCTGGTTAACTGACTTCATTATAATACAGTTTACCAACTAGAGGTGAAAGCACTCAAAATTTAAGAATCTATAACAGAGCTGTCAGATCAGCACCACAATAAAATGACCTGGCTGAAAAGTAGCTGCTTGGTTTCATGGGACAAAAAGCTTTTCAGCCCATGCAGATATAGCACTGCAAGTGGGTCATAACAAAAAAGGAAGGGGAGATTAGTAAATGCAGCCTATGTGGAATTCAGAAACACCTGCAGTGAAGTGCCAAAAAGCAGCAGATACAGAAACTGTAGTTCAGGGCAAACCGCTGAAATGAATTGCTAAATTGTCTGGTGGCTGGGCTCAGAGGGGTGCAGTAAGGAATATTTGTCAGAACCAAAGGTCACAGACTGATTGTAATTTGCTTTGTCAACAATAAAGACCAGAGTGGCATAGCGAGGGAAGGTTTATTAACAGCGAACCACACAGGGATATAATAAGTTATGTCAGCACGGGCACAAACAATAAGAAGAGGGCCACAGTCGATTCGCACTTTTGATATTGAGTGGATATTCTCATCTCCGTCATCACCCAGCACCTCAGGAGCATGCTTAATATCTTTTCAGATGGCAAAAACTGTGGAAGTGGTGACACATGATGGTTACCTTCTTCAAGAAAAGTTAGTATAATCCATTACTGTTTATCATAAACTGCCAAACGAAGCACCCTTAATAGCCTTCTAATACCAATATACCACACACTTGTAGAGTACAAATCAAAGGACTGGGTGGTATGGATATACAATTTACTAACTTCTCTGTAGTTAGATTGATGGATATGGGTATCTTGAGACAGTATGTGGGAGGTGTAATTACAAAATGGCACTGGAGGCTAAACTCTTGCATACTGGTCCACATCAGGTTGTCAAAACCACACACAAAACACTCAACTCACACAGCACACAACACACATAGACTAATGTATGCTGAAGTACTTAAAAGCAATACTCTTAAACAACAAAGTTCACCAAGACTACCTGCTGTCAACGTTATGCCTCAGCAAGCCCAAAGGCACTCAGACAAAATAAAACCTAACACCATGCATACTGTCACTCTCAGGGGAGCTCCAAACACTAAAACCCTAAAACAAGCAAACACACTTTTCACCCACTTTCCAGGACTCTTATCATTGGGGACTCTATTGTAAGATATACTGATACCCCTCTAACCAGGTTAAATAAGGACAAGAAAACTGATAGTTACTTATCTGGAGCCAGGATCTGCCAAACTGTGCATGCATTCAAGTCATTACACCACAGGTACCTGTATGATTCCATCATCATCCACGTAGGTATAAATGACCTGAGATGTACCTCCCTGGACTATATGAAGAGAGGGAGGCATTATGGAGCTTTCAGATTATTTGTCTCAGGCTGGTTCGAGCCTGGTGCTGAGCAGCATATTACCATCACAGAGGATGATACAACGATACAATGTATCACCATGGATGATACAATGTATCACTGAGGATGATGCCATAATGCATTGAGCAGCATATTACCATCACAGAGGATGATGCCACAATGTGAGCAAAAAATGATTGATTTGCTATCATTCTAAGGGGATCCAATATTTGTCAGCTTGGGAGGACATGGTCAGCAGATCACATTGCTTTGCTAAGGATGGTCTGCACCTATCCCCACTAGCCTTTCAAATATTGGCTAAGGCTTTGTTCGCCCCTATAGTGCCCTTTTCAGGCAATGCCCAATTGACAAACGTACAGACATAGCAAATCAATTCAAAAGAACCTCAAGGTGCTACTGCTCAGTGCCAGAAGCCTAAATAAAAAGCTATACTCTCTCAAAGACCTTCTCACACTTGAGAATATAGACATGTGTGCAGTTACTGAAGCATGATTTAAAGTGGCAGAGAGAAGCCCGCAGTGCAAGGTTTCACTGCCTTCCACACTTTTAGACCATTAGCTGCACTGACAAAGGCTAAAAGTGAATGTGTCTCAATATACATCAACACCAAGCATACCTCTAGGGTGGCCAAACAGGATGACATGCTGGAGTTTCTCCAGATGCAGATCACCATAGACAAAATCCTGTACCTCTAGGGTGGTCAAACAGGACGACATGCTGGAGTTCCTCCACATGCAGATCACCATAGACAAAATCCTGTACCTCTAGGGTGTTTAAACAGGATGACGTGCTGGAGTTCCCCACATGCAGATCACCATAGACAAAATCCTGTACCTCTAGGGTAGTCATACAGGCTGACATGCTGGAGTTCCTCCACATGCAGATCACCATAGACAAAATCCTGTACCTCTAGGGTGGTCAAACAGGATGATATGCTGGAGTTCCTCCAGATGCAGATCACCATAGACAAAATCCTGTACCTCTAGCATGGTCAGACAGGATGACGTGCTGGAGTTCCTCCACATGCTGATCACCATAGACAAAATCCTGTACCATATCTTAGCCAGCTATAGGTCAACCTCCATGTCCCAAAAAAAAAGCTCACAATGCAAACTTGGACCTACTGGAGACACTTACCTTCCAATCGAACACCATGCTTATAGGAGACTTTAATTGCCCCTCTATAGACTAGGAATCCTACACAGCCTCAAATCTACATGCACAGAGATTCCTAGATTTGTAAATACAAACACCCTTGACCAAACAGTGACTACGCCCACTAGAGGTTTCAATGTACTGGGCATTGTGCTCACAAATATGGGAGAACACTGCACCTTTCACCTGGGATCTAAGGGTTTGTACTCCTGTTGGAGGTAGAGACACTATCTGATTGATTGTGTCCAGATGAGCATTTATGAACTCCAGGTTCTGTGTAGGAATGAAATATGATTTGTTGTAGCTGACTGTGATGCCCCGATGGTAACACAACTGGAGCAAATAGTCCCTTGCTTGTAGAAATAGATTGCTCCTCAAAGCAGTCAGGAGCCACCCATCTAGATATGGCAATACCGAATCCACGCAGTCTTAGATGAGCTGCTACCACTGCCATGCCTTTGGCAAGCACCCCGGGGGCTGTGGTGAGACTAAAGGGCAGTGCACTGAACTGGTAATGACTGTCTCTCAGATGGAAATGCAGATATCTTCTAGAGTGACTGTTCATTTTGATGTGATAGTACACATCCTGAAAATCTAAAAAGCACATCCAATCATCTCTCAGTAACAGTGGAAGAAAGGACTGAACTGCAACCATCTGAAACTTTGAGTACCTCATATATAAATTCAAGTTAAGATCTTGACGGGTCTCAAGTCCCCTGTTTTCTTTGTCACTAAAAAGAACATTGAATAAATTCCAGATCTCTTTTTTTCTATCAGCTTTTTTATTTCTAGAGCTGCTGTGTCCCAGTCATTGGGTGGAACATCAGGGACTTTCCTCATTTTATGCTGGGAATTTGAGAAAAAATGCATAGAATAGCCTCTGGATATGATCTTCTGCACCCAGGAATTTGTTGTGATGGATGATAAGGCTTCTAGCTGCAGAGATAGGTGCCCCCAACTGCCTGCAGAGAAAAACAGTCACGCAACTCTTCAGGAGCAGACAAGATCTTTCCCTCCTGCTCACTTCTGGTAACTATTTATTTTACTTTTGGGCAGAACAGAGATGCTCCAACAAATGGGCCACTGATGAATAAAGACCGAAAAAGCTCCACAAAGTCACACAAGCACATCCAGGCATGTCATCTGACAGTTATGCCTGAACCTGCCACCCTTGAGGTACCCTCTGCAGCATGGGAAATCAACCTCATGGACAAATTAGATATGGACAGAAGGCTGGCCAGCTGTGAAGAAACCTTATTTTGATCCTCCATGGACATGTACCTAGAACCAGATTTGGAGAGATCCTTTGTCAAATCACTTTGCAATCTGGTAAAATGTGCCAAGTAATTTAATGACCTCAGGACAAAAGTCACTGAGGCATAGACATGTTTCCCAAATCTTTCCAAGGCCCTAGATTCACTGTTAGGGGGATGGACGATGAGTACTACTCTGTAAGCTCTTTCTTGGTGGGTGCTGCCACAACCATAGCATCTACTGGGACCCCTTTACTCCAATGCACCCTGTCTTTCTGCGGGGGCTAAACATTTATCAGGTCACTTAGGGATTAGCTCTAGCATACACAGTTCCTTCGATATGTGGCATAAGACCAGATCTATTAGCTCATCAGCAGGACAGGTCACGCAAGACAAAGCTAAGCCAGACCTGAAGGCCTCCAGCAACACTGATACCTCCTGGGAAGGAGGTTCAGAAGACAATCCTCCTTTTTGTTTTAAAATTTCTAGAATTTCTCCAAAGGAAATATACTCAGGTGGAGATCTGGCAGACCCTTTCCATTCATCAAAATCAGTGTCTTCCATAAGAGATTCCTATGGGGAATCTAGGTGTCTCCACTTACATGTCCTTTCCTAGGGACCTCATTAATGGGTTGCTCTGGTGAGATATCAGAAGTGGCCATTGAATCTCTATGGACTGTCTGGAGGCTTGATCAGGTAGGCTGTCCTGGTGGAATAGAGGTGAGGGGATCAGAACTCAAACTCAATGGTGGAATAGATGCAGGATCCAAGGGGGGGCAAGGGTTCCTTCTCTCTAGGTAGAGAGAAAGCCCTCTTCACTATCTCAAAGACAGAGGGAATAGGGGAAACAGAAGTTCACAGCACCTGAGTTGAACATCCCTGCATTGCCAAACTCTGAACTCCCCCAGAACCCAGCCTTGAAGAGGGAGTTAGACCCAAGCTGTCTAGCACCGATGCTCCTAAGGGTAGAAATGGCTCTGAAAACTTGGTG
The DNA here is from genome assembly GCF_019279795.1 of Protopterus annectens. NCBI lineage: Eukaryota > Metazoa > Chordata > Ceratodontiformes > Protopteridae > Protopterus > Protopterus annectens. The sequence goes on along the minus strand of NC_056741.1, from coordinate 64,026,227 downwards.
TCAACTCCATCCCCCTGGAGCTGGCACCAACGCTTTAAGTCCTCCTGCTTCAGCAACATTGGACCTGGGTAACTCAGGGTTGCTATCGAAGTCGAAGAAGTACCTATTTTCAGATCCAGCAAGGACATCCTTAGGGTTCTCAGATCTGAGGTCTCTGAAACCTGGGGTTCGGATCAGAGAAGGAGATTTATTATCGATTCAGAGGAGGGTAGATTTTTGGTTCCAATGGGAGACAGAGCTAGGATCACCCCCATCTGGATCTGAGCTCTGATGAACTTCCCCATCATCCTATCCACCTTTGTTTCAGACAAACTCCTGGAGGTCCTAAGGGAAGAGCTGGTTGATGTTGGCCTGGAATGCCTCCTGGGTTTCTCCTCAAGAAGATGAGAATGGGGCCAAAGGGTGACTGGCTCTGGCAAAAACCTTGGTGATTGGATTCAAGGTGGCCTCAGCTTCGATGTAGTCAGGGAAACCTTGGTAGGTGACTCAGAGAATGGAGACAATGTGGTAGCACTGTCAGGAGACATTTTCTTAGAATATTTATCACTGAGGGTAGAATTGGTCTTCCCCTTATCAGACTTCTTAGACGGTATTTCAGCCCCAGTCATCAGACAGGAAGAGAAAGATGGAAGGAGACCTTGAATGACCAGCTTATTCTTTCTATCACAAAGGGCTCTAAATGGGTCACACTCAGACAGTACACACATTCCCTGTGGGCATCGGAATTGGGAATCTTATGTCCACAGCAGATGCATTTTTTTAAATCCAGTAGGTTTATCAGCCCATTGTAAGGAAGTAGGAAAAGGAATAAAGGATAGCAATAATTAGTTTTTTGAGAAAATTAAAGGGAAAAAAATACCAACAATGGTAACTAAAAATAGAGTAGAAAGAAAAGAATTACTAGAGAGGAAAGATAAAGTAGCAGCAATGGTACTAAAGGAATACCTAATAAAAATAGGTAGGGAAAGGGAGTCTAACCTGACATACAGAACCTGGAAAAATAAAAGTTATGTACTCACCATAACTATGCATCTGTGTTGTCCATTTTCATTCTTCCACAATGAATGGATCTTGGATCTGACCTCAGATCTGCCTCAGATGCATTTCTATCTGACTCTCGAGCCACTGACTTTATCCATAATGCCCCAGACTCCTGTTTTACTTCAGATCAAGTTTGCTGCTCAGTTAGAAAAAGGATGGTTATAGCCAATACAAAAGATAAAGCTAGAATAAGGGCTCAAACAGGAACAGTGATTCCAACATGTCTGTTACATCAATTCCAGAAAAAAGGAAATGGGAAGATTTGGGGGGGTTGAGGAAGAATGAAAACAAATCATACAGATGCATGGTTATGGTGAGTACATAATTTTTATATATAATATTGTGGTGGAAAAACTCCTGCTTTAAAAACTAAAGCAAGAAAATGTAAAACAGCAGGAACAGCAGCAGTGAAGGAATCTAATTCTCTCTGATGGGTCCAGTCATAAAAATCTCTTCCATTTAGTCTTATAGATTTTTCTACTGGTGACTTTTTGGAATGATATCAAAATCTGACAAACCAGGGAAGAAAGCCTGGGCTGTCTAGCCATCACTGAAATTGGAGAAACCATATGGTCAACTTGAGTTCTAGAATGTCTGGGTGAGCCATTCCTGTGGGATGAGTGATTACTTCTCAAGTGGGGTCCAGAGTCCAACGGGGGCATAGAAGCTGAGACCAAAAGAAGGGGAACCACACCTGATGAGACCAAAAAGGGGCAATGAGGATAACCTTGCTCTCCAACTTTAGTGCTTTTTGAAGAAATTTGGGAATTAGAGGTAAGGGGGTAAGCATAAAGGAGACTGCAGGGCCAAATGTGGACTAGAGCATCTCTTGGTGACTCCCCCCAGCAGGGGATTAGGGCAAAGAACCTGCTGCACTTGCTGTTGAGGGGAGAGGCAAAGAGATTGCAGCAAGTATGACCCCATCGATGGAAGATTCTCTCTGCCACTGCTTGATTCAGAGACCATTCTTGAATCATCAGAATAGTCCTGCTGAGTTTATCAGCTAGCATATTGGATTTCCCTGGTATGTGCATTTCTAAAAGAAAGCAGTTGGAGGACATTGCCCACTGCCACAATCATTGCTTCTTGACAAAGGGGGTAGGAATTGGATCTCCCCATTTGTTGATGTACCGAATCACTGACATGTCTGTTTGGATAGCAATTGTCCACAAAGGAAGAGAGCTCTGAAAAGCCCACAATGCCTTCAGGACCACCCTTATCTCCAGGACATCAATATGCAAACTGGTCTCTTCTGGGGACCAAGTGCCTTGGACCATCCATCTCAAGAAATAACCTCCTACACACCAACTGGGAGATGTCCATGGACACCATGGCTACCGGTGGCGGAAAAACAAAGGGGCACCCCTGACAAATTTCATTGTACTGAATCTACCAAAGCAGGGCGTCTTGCAAGCCTAAGAAAGTTTTATAGGATGGGTCAGAGGCTGTTGAGCAATTGAACACTGAACTGCTAGGGTCCATTGAAGAACACACACATGGTAAACAGCTGTTGGTAGTAAGATAATAGCCACAACCATTGATCCCAAGGCCTGAAAAATCAGTTTTGCTGGAGAAGAAGAGTGTGAAAGTATCTCTCAGACATGTAATCTTTAGGACTGTACTCTGATGGGAGAAGGGGAAACTGACTGGTGGTGTCCAGGCGAGCTCCTATACAGACTTGAAATGGTTGGAGGTGAGACTTGGCATAACAGAGTGTGATCCCTAAAGACTGACATAACTGGAGTAGATAGCTCCTGGCTTTTTGGAGGAGAAGCTTGGTTGGGGCAGTGAGGAACCAGTCATCTAGCTAAGGAAAGAGTCTGAATCCAAGCAGTCTGAGATGAACTGCTACCACTGCCATGCAATTGGTGAAAACCCTGGAGGCTATGGTGAGACCAAAGGGCAGGGCTCTGAATTGGTAATGACTCCCTGCAGCTGAAAGCACAGTTATCTCTGGGACCATCTGTTCATTTATGTGATAGTATACATCATGAAGATCGATAGAGCACATCCAGTCATCCTGCTGTAGAAGAGGTAGAATGATCTGAACTGTGACTATCCAGAACCTGGAGTTCTTTATAAAGTGATTTAGTTTGCTGAGGTCCAGGATGAGCCTCAGATCCCCTGTTTTCTTTAGCACTAAAAAGAACATTGAATAAGTTCCTAGTCCTCTCTGTTCAGGTGGGACCTCTTGGATGAATCTATTGTCTAGCAGCTTTTGAACTTCTAAGGCGGCTGCTAACGTTTGCACCCAAATGTTTTTTGTGATAGATGTCCAGGCTTCCAGGTGCAGAGACAAGTGCCCCCTGACTGCCTCCAGAGAACAGCAGTCTGGCAACCCTTCAGGAGCTCTGAAAGAGTTAATCTAAAAAAGAATCTCTAAATCCTTGGGTCTGCGGGCACCTTCACCTATAAGCACAGCATGTTCCATTGAAACCCACTGCCTCTGGCAGAAGTTCCCTTCATGAATCGTGAAAAGGACCTTGCGACTTATGGAACTATATCTTTCTACCTTTGCATTGATTCCTTGAAAATTATCTCTGTGGGGTAGAAAAATAGATTTCTAGAGCAGACAAGGTCTTTCCTTCTTGCCCACAACAGGAGAGCATTTCTTTTACAGTGGGAGCCAAACAAGGAAGATCCAACAAAAGAAGCATTGATGAAAGAAGACGTAAAAGGCTTCACAAATCCACTCAAGTGCATCCAGCCATGTCTGCTGATGGCTATGTCTGAACTCAGCACTCGAGAAGAACCCTCTACTGCATGAGAGATTAACCTTATGGATGCATTGGAAACTGACGGAAGAGTGGTCAGCTGCAAAGAAAACTGTTTAAGCTCCTCTGCCAACAAGGACCCAGGAACAGACAGAGAGTTCTTTAATCAAGTCTCTACTATCTGGCAAAATGTGCCAAGTAGTTAAGTGACTGTCGAGCAAAGGTCGTTGAGGTTTAAATGCACTTCCCAAACCTATCCATCACCCTGGACTCTCTATTAGGAGGATGAACAGTAGAGATTGTTCAGCAAGCTCTTTCTTAGTGGCTGCCACCACAACCATGGCATGAGAATCTCTAGAATGTCTCCAAAGGAGACATCTTCTGGTGGAGATCTTGAGGACCTCACCTCTTCATCGAAGTTGGTATCCTCGGTCAAAGGTTCCTGAGGGGGAATCTATGTGCCTCCTTTTACATAATCTCTTCTGGAGGGTCTCCTCAGTGGGATGATCTGCAAAGGTGTCAGAAGATAGGGGAATTTCCTGTGTGGGAACTGTGTGGAAGATCATATGGACTAGCTGTCTCTGAGGGATAGGTTGATGAGGCTCAGATGTGGAATCCAAAGGAGATATGTTGGTAAGATCCAAAGATGCAAGAGTAAAATGAACTATTGGGTGAGAGAAAGCCCTCTCCACCACTTCAAAAGCAGAAGGACTGGGAGAAGACATTGCCATTCTCACTGGAACCCACACTCCAGGTGTTGCCAAGCACTTGCCCTGCCATGGCTCCTGTCATGAGGGTGGAGTCAGACCTGAGCTCTCTAACTCTGAGGCTCTGAGTGGAAGTGATGGCTCTGAAAACCTTGGAGTCAAAGGCATCCCCTGGGATCTGGCTATGGCACTTCTGCTCTGATACTAGTCCTGCTCACAGGGGATTGGCTTTGAATGAGTCACAGACAGAGTCAGAGTCAAAGATATGGCTTTCTTTGGATACAATGATTCACCACTTCGGAATCACAGACCTGGGGGCTCTGAAATCGCTGGTTGGATTGGAAAAGGAGAGACAATGGTATGAGATACAGCTTGAAGGCTCACAGATCCGATGAGAGATGGAGACAGTAAAACCCCCATCTGGATCTAATCTCTGTGGAACTTACTCATCATCCTATCCACATCAGGTTCAGAGAGACTTGGATGGGATAATTATTTGGGGTCTCTTGTAAGAATGAAAACTGGAGTCTAGGGGAAATAGGATCTAGAGAGAAGCAGTAACTTTGAGGCCAAGGAGACTTGGATGTCCCAGTTGTCAGATCCAAAAATGTCAGACCCAAACAGATTGTTTGGCAGGCAGCTCCAAGGCAGGAGCAGGTTTTGGATACCTGGCAGGAGAGAGTTTTCTATGCTCACTGGACTCCAAAGATGACTTAGACTTTTTGGTGGGGGTGGCAGCAATCCCTTCAGAACTAACTTATTACATTGATTGCTTAAAGCTTGAGTATCCTGCACAGGCACAGATCTGACAAGGAGTTTCAAAATGGGCTGCTCCTAAATAATAGACACACCCCCTGTGGGCATCAGAGTTGGGTATCATATGCCCGCAAGAAGTGCACTTTTTGAAGTCTGTTGGCTTTTCAGCCGTCTTTGGTGAGAAAAGGTAAAAAAAACAGTAAAGAAAGATATTAGTTTTTCTTTTTTTACTAATAAATAAAAAGGGATAGCATAGCACCAATGGTAGTAAATAACTACCCTAAAGATGGGTAAGAAAAAATTTGTCAAAAAAGAGGGAAAAAGAGTTACCAACAATGGTAACAAGGAATACCCAAAGTAAATGGGTAGGAAGAAACAAAGGTAATCTGAAACCTAATGCAGGGAATGCGAAAACATTGGAAAGGGAGGATAGGGTGAGGTATAGCAGAAGTATATCTAAGAAAAGAAGGTAGAAAGGGAAATAAAATCTAATTTTTACTTACAAAAAGGCAAAGAAACTACTACCAGAGCTTGAGAGAACATGACCAACATCTGTAGCATAAGAGCGGCAAATCAGAGGTAAAACAGGAGTCTAGGGCATTGTGGGTAAAGGGAGGAGCTCAAGAGTTAGATCCAAGAGTCTGAAAGAAATGCAGTCGGATATGAGATCTATTCATTGAGGAATGACTGAAAATGACAACATCAGATCTTACAAGAATCAGGGAGGAGAGTGAAAGGAAATATAGTTATATAATTTTAATCAATAGAAAAACTTACAACTGTGAAATATCGAGAAGAATTCATGATAAAGCCTGGGAGAAGGAGGTCTGCTTCTGAGTGATATGCCAGCAAAAGAGATCTGAGGTATGTTATGTTGGTGGGACATTAATGGTAAGAGTAGAACTCAAGAGTTGGATCCATGAATCTAGTGAAGCAGCCAAACTGGACCTCAGGTCGTATTCGAAACTCATCATTTGAGCAAAGAATGAAAATGACAACATTGGATCAAAGGTTTGTGAAATCACTGATCTTTTAAGTCAGGAATCGCTTCATATTTCATAGGTATCAGTCATACATTTTCTAACCCAGTTCCTTGATATAATGCTATAACATGTGGAAGAGCATATTTTTTTCTCAGGACGACCGAAGATGGAGCCAGTGCCATGCTGGCCTTTTATGATATAGCCCATTTACCTGATGTCATTAGAGCAAGGCCAATGTGCTCTAGAGAGCCTATAATATTCAACAGGATAGGTTTCCACCACATGAGCTGCTAGGTGGTCTGCAATACCCAGGGTATTACATATAATGCATCTGTTTGCCACCTGAGCAGACACATATTTTACCTATACCAAAGGTTCCCACAAAGGGACTTCTCACAGGGTCAAACGGTTATAGATGAATACATATACTAGATAGACAGCTCTGTACAAACAGGTACCATGAAGGCAGGGAAAAGGCCAACTATAATATGCTGCATATTGTATGATACAGTTGAAGTTGGATATCTATTGATTCCTGGTTGAAACCCCATTATATTGCCCCCAAGGCATGCAGAAAATGGCCTACAACATGTATTTTTTCTACTGAGGGAATGCTGCCAATGTCTAGACATAAGGGAGGGGGGGAGATAATGCAATACAGTCCTGCAATATGCAGGAAGATCTTTGCTGTGCTTGTATACAGCACGAAATTGCACGAACAACTGAAGCAGCACACAAACATCAGGGTGTTCCAGACCAGTTATACCTACAGCAGAATGGAAGGATGGAGTCCCAGGGAGGGATCATGCAGCAACAGAAGGGCAGGATGGGGTGTCAGGGAAAGATCATGCAGCAGCAGAAGGCAGGATGGGGTGTCAGGGAAAGATCATGCAGTAGAGAAAGGACAGGATGGGGTACCAGGGAAGGATCATGCAGCAGCAGAAGGTCGGATGGGGTGTCAGGGAGGGATCATGCAGCAGTAGAAGGGGAGGATGGGGTGCCATAGAAGGATCATGCAGCAGCAGAAGGGCAGGATGGGGTGTCAGGGAAGGATCATGAAAGAGCAGAAGGGCCGGATGGGGTACCAGGGAAGGATCATGTGGCAGCAGAAGGGCAGGATGGGGTGTCAGGGAGGGATCATGCAACAGCAGAAGGCAGGATGGGGTGTCAAGGCGGGAATCATGCAGCAGCAGAAGGGCAGGATGGGGTGCCAGGGAAGGATCATGCAGTAGTAGAAGGGCAACATAGGGTGCCAGAGAGGGATCATGCAACAGCAGAAGGGCAGGATGGGTGCCAGATAAGGATCATAAAACAGGAGAAGGGTAGGATGGGGTGCCTGGGAAGGATCATGCAACAGCAGAAGGGCAGGATAGGGTACCAGGGAAGGCTCATGGAACAGCAGAAGGCAGGATGGGGTGTCAGGGAGGGATCATGCAGCAGTAGAAGGACAGGATGAGGTGTCAGGGAGGGATCATGCAACAACAGTAGGGCAGGAGGGGGTGCCAGGGAAGGATCATGAAGCAGGAGAAGGGCAGGATGGGGTGTCAGGGAGGGATCATGCAGCAGCAGAAGGGCAGGATGGGGTGTCAGGGAGGGATCATGAAGCAGCAGAAGTGCATGATGGGGTGTCTGGGATGGATCATGCAACAGTGGAAGGCAGGATGGGGTATCAGGGAAGGATCATGTGGCAGCAGAAGGGCAGGATGGGGTGTCAGGGATGGATCATGCAGCAGCAGAAGGCAGGATGGCGTGTGAAGGAGGGATCATGCAGCAGCAGAAGGGTGGGATGTGGTGTCAGGGAGGGATCATGCAGCAGCACAAGGGCAGAATGGGGTGTCATGGAAGGATCATGCAGCAGCAGAAGGCAGGATGGAGTGTCAAGGTGGGATCATGCAGCAGCAGAAGAGCAGGATGGGGTGTCATGGAAGGATCATGCAGCAGCAGAAGGGCAGGATGGGGTGCCAGGGAAGGATCATACAGCAGCAGGAGGGCAGGTTGGGGTGCCAGGAAACAATTGCGAACCAGCAGAAGGGCAGGATGGCGTATCAGGGAAGGTTGATGCAACAGCAAAAGGGCAGGATGGGGTGCCGGGAAGGATCATGCTGCAAGCAGAAGGGCAGGATGGGGTGTCAGGGAGGTATTAGGCAGCAGCAGAAGGGCAGGATGGGGTGTCAGAGAAGGATTATGCAGGCACAGAAGGACAGGATGGGGTGTCAGGAAGGGATCATGCAGCAGCAGAAGGGCAGGATGGGGTGCAAGGGAAGGATCATGTGGCAGCAGAAGGCAGGATGGGGTGTCAGGGAGGGATCATGCAGCAGCAGAAGGGCAGGATGGGGTGTCAAGGAGGGATCGTGCAGAAGCAGAAAGGCTGGATGGGGTGTCAGGGAGGGATCATGCAGCAGCAGAAGGGCAGGATGGGGTGTCATGGAGGGATCATGCAGCAGCAGAAGGGCTGGATGAGGTGTCAGGGAAGGATCATACAGCAGCAGGAGGGCAGGATGGGGTGCCAGGAAATGATTGTGAACCAGCAGAAGGGCAGGATGGTGTGTCAGGGAAGGATCATGCAGCAGTAGAAGGCAGGATGGGGTGCCGGGGAGGATCATGCTGCAAGCAGAAGGGCAGGATGGGGTGTCAGAGAAGGATTATGCAGGCACAGAAGGACAGGATGGGGTGTCGGGGAGGGATCATGCAGCAGCAGAAAGGCAGGATAGGGTGTCAGGGAGGGATTAGGCAGCAGCAGAAGGGCAGGATGGGGTGCCAGGGAGTGATCATGCAGCAGCAGAAGGGCAGGATGGGGTGCAAGTGAAGGATCCTGCAGCAGCAGAAGGGCAGGATGGGGTGCAAGGCGAGGATCATGCAGCTGCAGAAGGACAGGATGGGGTGTCAGGGAGGGATTATGCAGTAGCAGAAGGGCAGGATGGGGTGTCAGGGAGGGATCATGCAGGAGCAGAAGGGCAGGATGGGGTGTCAGGGAGGGATCATGCAGCAGCAGAAGGGCAGGATGGGGTGCCAGGGAAGGATCATGCAACTGCAGAAGGGCAGGATGGCATGCAAGGGCAGGATCATGCAGCAGAAGAAGGGCAGGATGGGATCCAAGGGAAGGATCATGCAGCAGCAGAAGGCAGGATGGGCTGCCCGAGAAGGATCATACTGCAGCTGAAGGGTAGGATCGGGTGTCAGAGAGGGATCATGCAGCAGCAGAAATCAGGATGGGGTGTCAGGGAAAGATCATGCAGCAGCACACGGGCAGGATGGGGTGCCAGAGAAGGATCATGTAGTAGCAGAAGGGCAGGATGGGGTGTCAGGGAAGGATCATGAAAGAGCAGAAGGGCCGGATGGGGTACCAGGGAAGGATCATGTGGCAGCAGAAGGGCAGGATGGGGTGTCAGGGAGGGATCATGCAACAGCAGAAGGCAGGATGGGGTGTCAAGGCGGGAATCATGCAGCAGCAGAAGGGCAGGATGGGGTGCCAGGGAAGGATCATGCAGTAGTAGAAGGGCAACATAGGGTGCCAGAGAGGGATCATGCAACAGCAGAAGGGCAGGATGGGTGCCAGATAAGGATCATAAAACAGGAGAAGGGTAGGATGGGGTGCCTGGGAAGGATCATGCAACAGCAGAAGGGCAGGATAGGGTACCAGGGAAGGCTCATGGAACAGCAGAAGGCAGGATGGGGTGTCAGGGAGGGATCATGCAGCAGTAGAAGGACAGGATGAGGTGTCAGGGAGGGATCATGCAACAACAGTAGGGCAGGAGGGGGTGCCAGGGAAGGATCATGAAGCAGGAGAAGGGCAGGATGGGGTGTCAGGGAGGGATCATGCAGCAGCAGAAGGGCAGGATGGGGTGTCAGGGAGGGATCATGAAGCAGCAGAAGTGCATGATGGGGTGTCTGGGATGGATCATGCAACAGTGGAAGGCAGGATGGGGTATCAGGGAAGGATCATGTGGCAGCAGAAGGGCAGGATGGGGTGTCAGGGATGGATCATGCAGCAGCAGAAGGCAGGATGGCGTGTGAAGGAGGGATCATGCAGCAGCAGAAGGGTGGGATGTGGTGTCAGGGAGGGATCATGCAGCACAAGGGCAGAATGGGGTGTCATGGAAGGATCATGCAGCAGCAGAAGGCAGGATGGGGTGTCAAGGTGGGATCATGCAGCAGCTGAAGGGCAGGATGGGGTGTCATGGAAGGATCATGCAGCAGCAGAAGGGCAGGATGGGGTGCCAGGGAAGGATCATACAGCAGCAGGAGGGCAGGTTGGGGTGCCAGGAAACAATTGCGAACCAGCAGAAGGGCAGGATGGCGTATCAGGGAAGGTTGATGCAACAGCAAAAGGGCAGGATGGGGTGCCGGGAAGGATCATGCTGCAAGCAGAAGGGCAGGATGGGGTGTCAGGGAGGTATTAGGCAGCAGCAGAAGGGCAGGATGGGGTGTCAGAGAAGGATTATGCAGGCACAGAAGGACAGGATGGGGTGTCAGGAAGGGATCATGCAGCAGCAGAAGGGCAGGATGGGGTGCAAGGGAAGGATCATGTGGCAGCAGAAGGCAGGATGGGGTGTCAGGGAGGGATCATGCAGCAGCAGAAGGGCAGGATGGGGTGTCAAGGAGGGATCGTGCAGAAGCAGAAAGGCTGGATGGGGTGTCAGGGAGGGATCATGCAGCAGCAGAAGGGCAGGATGGGGTGTCATGGAGGGATCATGCAGCAGCAGAAGGGCTGGATGAGGTGTCAGGGAAGGATCATACAGCAGCAGGAGGGCAGGATGGGGTGCCAGGAAATGATTGTAAACCAGCAGAAGGGCAGGATGGTGTGTCAGGGAAGGATCATGCAGCAGTAGAAGGCAGGATGGGGTGCCGGAGGATCATGCTGCAAGCAGAAGGGCAGGATGGGGTGTCAGAGAAGGATTATGCAGGCACAGAAGGACAGGATGAGGTGTCGGGGAGGGATCATGCAGCAGCAGAAAGGCAGGATAGGGTGTCAGGGAGGGATTAGGCAGCAGCAGAAGGGCAGGATGGGGTGCCAGGGAGTGATCATGCAGCAGCAGAAGGGCAGGATGGGGTGCAAGTGAAGGATCCTGCAGCAGCAGAAGGGCAGGATGGGGTGCAAGGCGAGGATCATGCAGCTGCAGAAGGACAGGATGGGGTGTCAGGGAGGGATTATGCAGCAGAAGGGCAGGATGGAGTGCCAGGGAGGGATCATGCAGGAGCAGAAGGGCAGGATGGGGTGTCAGGGAGGGATCATGCAGCAGCAGAAGGGCAGGATGGGGTGCCAGGGAAGGATCATGCAACTGCAGAAGGGCAGGATGGCGTGCAAGGGAAGGATCATGCAGCAGAAGAAGGGCAGGATGGGATCCAAGGGAAGGATCATGCAGCAGCAGAAGGCAGGATGGGGTGCCCGAGAAGGATCATACTGCAGCTGAAGGGCAGGATGGGGTGTCAGAGAGGGATCATGCAGCAGCAGAAAGCAGGATGGGATGTCAGGGAAAGATCATGCAGCAGCACACGGGCAGGATGGGGTGCCAGAGAAGGATCATGTAGTAGCAGAAGGGCAGGATGGGGTGTCAGGGAGGGATCATACAGCAGTAGAAGGCAGAATGGGGTGTTAGGGAGGGATCATGCAGGAGCAGAAGGTCAGGATGGGGTGTCAGGGAAGGATCATGCAGCAGCAGGAGGGCAGGTTGGGGTGCAAGGGAGGGATCATGCAGCAGCAGAAGGCAGGATGGGGTGTCAGGGAAGGATCATGCAGCAGAATATTATCTCAGGTACAGACCGGCTCAATACTCTCTTGCACTGGCAAAGGGGTGATGTTTATTCCACAACTATGGTGCATGACTCTGACAACACAGAATACAATATTGCATTAGGAATTACTCCCAGGCCATGCAGGGAAGTGCATGGACCATTCATGCTGTGCAGCAGACATAACCGTACTCAAACACGATACAGGATAGACAGAGCACAGACATCACCACCTGTATAGTTGAAGGTGAAACAATGACACATAGAACAGTATATACTCCAGAAAACTGTGGGAAGTTAGGGATCGCAGCATCTAGTCTTGGAGTGGAGCTGAAATTATATGTCTGTTGGTAGCATCTCTTGCATTGGCTTACAGTGTCAGTGTTTAAATTGATCAATGGCTGGAAAGGACAGTACTTCTGGACTATTCTTGTGCACCCTGATGGTGTGTACCATGCATCGATCCTGATGACTACCCTTTCCTAAAGGCTGGTCAACATCCATGGCCAGGGGTGGCAGGATGTGCGCCACTGGTGACAGTGATGTTGTCCTTTCTATGGTTTCCTATGTTCTTGGTTTGAAATTTCTAACTCCCCCTTCAGCCCCTGGCAAACAGCATAGAGTTGGGCCAGTGTTATTGATTCCCAGTTATCCATACATCATGACATCTGCATCACTGCCACTGGCATACATCATAAGGTTTGTAGTTGCTGAAGTACCTCATCATATTAGAATCCTTCCTTAACAGTAGCAAGCACCACACCTACTGAGGCTTTACTGAAATTTCTGTTTCTATTTTGCAAGGTTGCAAATGTTGCTGCACAAAATGGTGCCACCACATTTTACTCAACTAGCAAAATGCAGTTAGAACAGCACCTTTGCTAACAAAGCCAGCTACTACTGCTGCTTTTCAACAGCTGCCATTGCACAGCAAGTACCCACGCATAGCATAACTAGCTCTATGTGTCATGGTGAAAGTGAAGCATGTGACCTGGACACTCGTGCATTCAGCATGTGCATGACAGGGAAGAGGTACTACTATTGAACCATGCATGTGAACCTTGATGGGGCTTGTGTTTTAGCACCATGGTTCATCATTATGTGCATATCCTAGCACCATAGTGCAGTCCTTGTGCATACAACATGTGCAAGGCAGGGAAGATGTAGTACTATTGGACCATGCATGTGAACTTAGATGAGGCTTATGTTGTAGCACAATGGTACTGCACAACCTGCACTTCCTAGCACCACACTGCAGTACTACACTGTGCAAGAATTAATTCACAAATGTGAGCATGTGCACAGGAATAGTCCTGGAGTGGACCTGACTGAGGTACCAAGGCTACTTCAGGCAGTGGTATTTTCAGCAGGTCTAGCTCAGCATAAGAAGGGGAAACAGACTTTTTCTTTTTCCCTGTACAGAAACTTCATGGAGTGAGTGCCTGCTCAGCTGTTAGGATAGCCCATGCCATCAGGCCTTGCACTATGCCTTCCATTAAAGATCATAATCAAAGGTATTAAACACACTCCTAGTTGCAAGAATTTTACATCACGGACCATATTGACATACTCCCAGTTGCAGGCATTATACATCACTTATAATCTATCCAATCATTTTTTATTAAACATTGCATAGCTCATTTAAGTCCTGCCTTCTTTTAAACCTCATTCCTCCCCTGCATGTATTGCTCCCAGAATTCCCATTTTTTCATATTTAGTTTTCTCCTACCCTTTTCTAAAGATCACAATTCAAGTTGTTTTATCTCTTTGTTACTATATTCACTACTTGTAGTATACTTGGTTTAGATTTTGATTTCCATTTTCCTGTAATTGCTTTTTTGGCAGCCACCATAATTAGACACAGCAAGGACTTACCATGTCTAGCAAATTCCGATTCTCTATCATAGCTCAGAAAAATCATCACTCTCATCACACCAATCTGCCCACCTGGCATCTCCCACAGTGCACCCCGCAGGGAATCCTTAAAGTCCACCAACTCACTGCACTCCCAGAAAATATATTCCCAATTACCTTTTTCTTCCCCGTCATGCCTCCAACATTTGGTGTCTACCTGAGGAAAAATTCTCTGGAATCTACTTAGTGTATAAAAATATCTTTGCAAACATTTCCAAGCACAAATCCTAAATCTTCTAGATTTTCTTGCATATTTGGGAGACATACATATATCCTCCCATTGTTTCTTTGTGAATTGCTTATTCAGTCTCTCTTCCCAATCCTTTCTAACCTCCTCTGATTGAGTCTTACAGTTATCATGCAATATTTTATATGGTCTACTAATTATTCATTTTTTAATGGCAGCTTCTGTTCTAGAGTCTACTAAAAACTCTACCACTGCTGATCCTGCATTTAGGACCCCCCTATTTCCTTCTTTTTACCTATACTCTGATATCAGTTCTTCATAGGGAAGGCAATTTCTAACCTGCAGTCCAAATAAATTCTTGGTGTCTTCCCATTCTATCATCTTTCCCTCTATAGTTATTTGCTCCCAATACCTTGGTTCTTTTGCCAGTTTTCTCCAATAAATTCCAGCCCCCTCTTGTCTATATCCTAATTCCAGCCATCCCTATTGGCAGAATCTTTCTCCATTCCCATGTTGACTTAGTTCTTAGGATACTTTCTGCTACTTTATAGATATAATATTGTGTATGATTATTGTTATTCTTCTTAAAGGCTTGCATCCAAAATCCCAGTCTTTCCTTGTTTATTAAGCTTTCCCCCATTTCATCATCATCTCTTTTCACTTTGAATTATAGTTTTCGGCTTGCACTATGTATAGGAGCCTTAACTTTGTAGCTCTGAAATACCTATTCAAATCGGGTAATCCCAATCTGCCCTGTTCTACTGGAAGAATCAGCTTATCCCACTTGACTCTTGTTGTCTTCCCCTCCCAGATAAGATCCTTCAGCTCTTTATTAATTGCTATCCACAATTTCTTCTCTGGCTAATAAAAATATGCCTGACCTGTGTATAAGACTAATGGGACTAAAAACATTTTCACTGCTTGTATCTTACTATCCATATCCATATAACAGAGCTTCCATTTCCTCAGTTTTTGTATTATCTTTTGTTTAATCTCTTCCCATATATCCTTAGCTGCTTCACCGGAATCATTTTAATCCATAATCCTAAATACTTCATTTTATCATGTCCCCACAAATATGGAATTTGCTGAACCAATTCATATGTGGGTTCATAATTTACCGCTATTGCCTTTGTTTTAGATTCATTAATTTTGTATCCTGAAAAGATTTGAAACTTTCTCAAAATGTTCTACAACACTGTAATGTCTCTGTCTGGTTTTGTCAGGTATTAAATCATATCTGCAAATAAAGCCAGGTTTTCTTGACGACCATACCAATTATATCCTTGAATTTCTGAGTCACTTATTTTCTTTGCCAGTGGTTCTAAATATAATGCAAATAACAAAGGGAAAAAGAACACCCCTGCCCGGTTCCTCTGCTCAAGCAGAAATTATCAGAGAGGAGCCCAGCTACTTTAAATTTCATCTCCAATCCCCTCATATATCCTCCTAATCAGCCTTATATTTTTCAGGAAATGCAAATGCTTCCATTGCTCTACTCATAAAGTCCTATCTTACTCTGTCAAATGTTTACATCAAGACCCACCAACAACAATGGTATTTACTTACATTCTACTTCCCTCTAGATCATCAATCTTCTGTTAATGTTGTGAAATGTTTTCCTCTCCTCCATAAAACCACATTGATCCATATCTATCAATTTTGGGCATTACTTTTGCCATTCTTTTAGCCATTCTAGACATGAACAATTTCTAATCCTGGTTTAGTATTGAAATGGGCCTGTATGAAGCCAGGTCTGATGGATGAAGATGGATGTGTAGCTTAATGGGGGGGCAGTCTAGGAGTTGTGAGTATAAATTTGAAAATCTATGGAATGGCTACAACCTGGTTTACAACTGTTGCTTGACTGCATTGATTTTTGGATTTTCTGTATTTACTTTTTGATTTTTGGTTTTACATTACAGTTTTTTGTATTTTGCATTTTGTTTTACGGCAAAAGTTTTCTTCTTGGAGTCTTAAGAATTGTTGGCTATGATCAGTTAGGATAGCATTGACTGAATAGGAATTAGATCTAGCTAATTAGTGGAAGGAGCTGAGAACCAGTTTTCTCATTTAAGGAATTTGCCTACATTCCTAACCAGCTACAACAGCTCTGAGTTTACAACTGCTATTTAGCTGCACTGATTTTTGGCTGCATGCCTCTACTCTTAACAAAGACTTTGGAAACTCCTTCCGATGCTAATTCCACTGGGAACTTATAGCTCAAATTGGTAAGGTACTCCCATTACACTTTTAAAGCGCAGTTAGCCTTTGTTTCATATTATAAGTAAGTACTAGGCTAGCTGCTCTTGAAGGCCATTTTAATCCTGGCTAATTTCCCTTCAAAGGTGAGAACCAAACTCTGTACTTTGTGTCTGTGAGGTAAACACCTTTACCATCATGACAAGTCCCAACCTATCCTGTTCAAGTAGTGCACACTGCAATATTCAGAGTGTTAATCTAATTTAAACTGTGTAATGTTCTTGTCTGCATTTATTTCCTTATTTTAACGAAAAGTCAACTATATGCATTTTTAACTGAGTCTGAGCCCTTAGTCTTGCATTATCCCTCACAATTGTGGGAGAATTGTGAGTTGCTGTAGAATCTAAGCCTGATTTATGCTGAATTTTTACTGTTTGCATTTTGCTTGTTCGGGGGCTTTCATACTTTGGTATACAGAACAACCATAAGCTCATAATCTGCTCAGCTTGAGTCTGCATACAAGGAAAGGTGGCCCAGTTAGGTAAAATTCATTATTTACTAAGTGCATTGTTTGGATCCTTGTAGATAAACAGGGGTTTTCAGCCTTTCCTAGACCACAGCATGGCTGGACCCTGTTGGTATAAACTACAATGTACAGCAGAAGTAAAGTGTATATGGTAAAGGTGGGTTTTCCAGCATTGTCTAAACTAAATGTGGTTGTTGGTTAAGTAGTTAGTGCTATTCTGTTCACTCCTCAGCTTTTTTTACCATCAATATGAAGATGAATTCCCCTGATATACACCGCCTCAATGTTCACCAACCTGCAATAAAGCAAGTTCACAAAACATGAGCAATTGTACAATAAAACTGCAAAGACTGCAACCTGTCTTCCCAATAAACACACTACTGCGTACCCGTCAGGCAGCTAAACTGGCTCAACTTCCCAGTCTCCTTAAATTTAACCAAATAAAAATTGTACACAAATCCTCCACCATTCCCAAGTATGTACACCTCTCGATATTCTTCTTCTGTGGTATAATCTCCAATCGTGCACTTCATTCATCTGAAAAATTCTTTACAAAAGTGACTCCCTCATATAATTCTCATGGTGGTACACTATACGCCTGGTACATAGCAAAAATCTGGAATCCTCTTCCTAGCTCCCTCTGCCAAATAGAAATTTCAAAACATTTTCAAAAACAACATAAAACTTTTCTTCTGCAACTACTGGCAATACCATTGTTCAGACCTGCCTAACACCCACAATACAGCCATACAAACTACCTAACACCTACAATAGAGCCATACACACCCAGTACCTCACCCAGCCCACTATTTCCTCTCCTTTAGTATTAATCTCAACAAAACGGTACCGGCAAGAGCTGCTGTCAGTACCGAGACCACATTTGCAGATACTCGGCAAGCAGCAACTGAAATTCTATGTATACCACTATGCGTCATAGTTTAAGTGCATTACTCCTTCCACTTAATTTGTACATCCACTGTTTGCTCTTTACATAACTTTATGTGTGCTTTTCTTGATTCAAACCTTCACTGAAGTCTGGTATAAAACTTCTATTGTAGTCAAGGTATATTGCTTTTCCTGTTGCACAGTATGTGTGTGTGTGTGAGTGTGTGTGTGTGTGTGTGTGTGTGTGTGTGTGTGTGTGTGTGTGTGTGTGTGTGTGTGTGTGTGTGTGTGTGTAACAGAGTCATTATAATATATATATATATATATATATATATATATATACACTATATATATATATATATATATATATATATATATATATATATATATTTTTTTTTTCTTACTTTGCTGTTGTAAAATTTCATGTTCCAAGTATGTCTGATATTGCAATCTCTGATATGTATCTTCTGTATAAATTTGATGTGTGTCTTTAATGCAGTCATGAAAATTTTCACCCTAGGGCTCTGCTGAAAAGAGACTCTGCTCCCACATTCCCAGTAAACAAATGTAAATAAATAAATAAAATAAATAAACAAACAAACAATACTCTACCTGTGTCTGTGTGGGTTTTGTCTGAATACGTTCATTTCTGTGACTTTGCCCCAAACATACTGTTTGATTGGTTACTATCTAAACTGTTTATTTACATTTTTATCCTTGCCACTGTGACTAGGGTCAACATTAGATCCATTCAGTTATCCAATTGACTTAACAAATTTAAAAATTACTTTCCCATGCCTAGAGATAGAAGACTTCATCTTTTTAACAAATGTGAAAGAAAGAAATCCCCCCATATCAAAGTTGGGGTGCAGTGACGGATCAGTGCCTGTGGGATCATGAACTGTACAGGTTCCATGCTGCACCTCTCTCTGTTAGTCAGAAATCATTTATTCCTCTGAGCTGAATGATTTACAGCTGGAAAATATTGCTGGATTAGCATATGGAGAAGGCTAAATTGTTCAACAGTTTGGGATTTATTTCTTTAATAGTATGTAGAGAAAAACAGGTCTCTCCATCAAAGGACTGTAGTATGCAGACAAATATATTGTGCACTGTCCACATATCCCCATGCATAAATGGATTTCACTTACTGCTGACCCAGATCAACAGTAGTTACTCATCTTGAAGGAAAGGTACTCTGGTAAGACAAGTTACGCTGGTGGCAGTCTGAACTGTAACATGTTGTACTAGTTACTTCAAAATAACTTCATGAGTCAGTCGATCTCGCTCCACAGACACAGACACACACACACACACACACACACACACACACACACACACACACACACACACACACACACACACACACTACTTGACAATGAGTATCCACTACAAGATGATCCGTGGTATTAACAGATGTCAAAAAAGCAGTGCGCTATAAACAGGGCATTTTCAATACTTTGTTTACTTTAACATACAGGTGTTTGGAAATCATAAGACAAACATATTGAGAAGAGGTTGGAAATTTAGAAAGGGCTTTGCATGCATTTTACATTTCAAAGTGCTTAAATGCTGTCCTAAAAGAAAAGATAAATAAACCCAAAAAAATATTTTGTAGGATTTTAGTGGTACAATTTACATGCAGACTGCTATAGTAAAACAAACATAGGATGCTTGAAATATTGTTCCTGCATTAAAATAAATTTCTCTCTCCCTTTATATCTATCTCTCTATATATGTACATAAAGAAATAGTTTGTGTCTTGCAACTGTTAAGCCATGATATTCAGCAAATAAACATTCAGAAAATCTTCTAATCCTGGCTGTGGTCCCCTGTTCTTGCTAATATATGATGGTGTCCTTGCAATGATAGAAATCAAAAGGCAAATAAAGGATGGTACAGATGAGATGTCCTTTTCAGAAGCGTGAGATGAGATACTAAAAGCCCTGATACTGTGAAAAACAAAGTGCTATTTCATGTCAAAAAAGAATGAATCTTAAAACTTGCTATTGTAGGATAAAACATTTTTGCAGCACCAATGGGAATGGGTGGTTGTGTCCCACACTCTTGATAACTCTGCATATTAACTCTGAATCACTGTAATTCAGACTAGGAGAATAATCTGAGATGCCAAACAAAGCAGTGATGCAGTGGTTTTGTTATTGCCTCACCGCAAGAGGTTCTCTGGTTTGATTCTCAGCTGGGGTGCCTTCTGTGTGGAGTCTGCATGTCCTCCCTGTGTTTGCTCCAGTTTCTTCCCATATTGCAAAGACATTTGTCTAGAGCATTTCTCTGTGAGCCTCTACTGAAAGCAAGGAGCATACTGCAAAGATCTTTTAATATTTTAATAGTGTGACAACAAGTAAAATGCAAAGCTTTCAAGTAAAGCTCTTTTTCAATGCATATCCACCAGACTTAATGCAGTCATATTTAAATAAGTGACCATCCAATCAAAATCTCAGTAAGCACATGATAAAACATCATATGGCACTAACATTAGAGTTATGTAAACAAATATATATATATATATATGATTTTAGGGTTGGGAGGGTGGCCTAATTGTTAAGTTGTTTGCTTACAAACATAGGATTTGAGCCTCACAAGGGATAATTGGCTAGGCTTAAAATGGCTCTCAAGGGCAGCTAGCCTAGTACTAACTTATAAACTTAAAATATTTAAAAAAAAATTCTAACCATCCAAACAGTGGCAAGGTCACATTAAAATATATACATTTGCAGTGTACTCCTTGCTTGTTTTTTTTTTGGATTTTTGTTTTGCATAGCTGTTGAGTACTTTAGTCCCAGGACATGGTTTTTGCTGTGTGTAAAAATGGAAAAATATAATCACAGTATCTTTTACTTTGCTTTCCTTGTTTAGTAGTTTTCCCTTGCCTGGGACATGTGTATTTTATCATGAATACCCATCCTGGTGTATCTTTGAATTTGAGGTCTATGAATACTATGAATGGGCCTGTTAAGAGGCTACAAAACATGCTTAATGTTGGTAATAATCCACTTCTTCTGTTTTGCATCAATAACAAAGAGAAACTGAGACTGTACCTAATAGGAGAGATGAGGAAATGAAAGGTGAGCTGCTTTCTACATTAAGAACATTAATGTTTAAGACTGAGCATTTTAAGAAATTGCAATGGCAACGGTACAGTTTTTGTGCCTACCTTGAGTTGGGCATAGTTCCAAATGGACTACGTGTTACTAAAATACCCACTTTTGGTAATAAATATTCTGAGCTGTTGCATAATGGCAAGAAATGAACCTTAAACTAAGCTCGGATAATATGTGCTTAATGAATGACTTTTTTGAAGGTTGAAAATGAGCTAATGGCTGCATATCTGACATGACATAGTGGTAATTCATTTTGGCTATGGTGTGTAGGGTCATGGGTTTGAGCCTTGCAGAGGCTGTTTATTTAAAGGATTGGGTGGGTGGCCTAATGGTTAAGGTGTTTGCCTTACAAACACAAGGTGCAGTGTTTGAGTCTCACAAGGGATAATTGGCTTGGCTAGGCTTAAAATGGCTTGCAAGGGCAGTTAGATTAGTACTAACCTATGAAATAGAAAATATTGAAGACAAACTAGTTCATTCTCCTCACTTCAATCTAATAGTAGTTGATTACAATAACATGTTAGACAAATTGCAAGTATGTCAGAAGAAATTGATTCAGCTTAAAAAGTGTAAGGTCACATTTAAATATAACTGCATTAAGTATGATATGCATTGAAAAAAAGCTTTGCGTTTTACTTGTTGTAGCACTATTAAAGTATTTTTGCGGTGTACTCCTTGCTTGTTTTTTTTTTCCCAGGATTATGGTTTTTGCTGTTTATTTAATATATATATATATATATATATATATATATATATATATATATATATATATATATATATATATATATATATGTGTATATATCTATATATAGCTAGTCCTGCATATTTCCTAATACACTCTCACTACACCAAGGACTGTAATTACAACACAGAAAAACTAGAATTGGCACCTGGGGATGTCGCAAAATGTATTTTAAAAATAATAATAAATGAACACACTATCATCAAATGAGTGTGGGGAGCACTCCATCCTAACTGTACATGTATGTATTCAGACTGCGTATTATTTTATTTTTTTTCTTTTACTTTGCTTTCCTTACAAGCAATGTCCAATGGGCCAAGGGCCATCCCATTTGTACAGGAAGCCTGGAGAGAAAAAAACATTCCACAAATATGATACAAGGCAATGTGTGCATACAAGCTGTCATCAATGCAAAGGTGTGATTAATGAGATGTTCATAGTATAAGTATAAAGGTAACTTGAGCAAAGTAAACACATAAATATTAGTTAAACTGCTCAGACGACACAGAGTAATCTGACAAACACACAGTATATAATTGTGAGTACTGCACATTAATATTAAGCTTAGAAATGCCACTATGTTACCTGTACTACTGTGCAATTCAGAATTTGGGCTAGGCTCCTTAATGGCCTCCTGGACTGCACGCCTGGTAGCTACCTACTAACCTGTGAACCCAAACTTCTCAACCTGTAGACACTGAAAATAGGAACAGTGAAAAATAGGGACATGCAACTAAAAATCTGGAATCTTATTAGCATAGAATTTGAATACTAAATATTACACAGCTCTTCCCACATCCAGTAGGGATATGAAATACTACTCACAGCGACATGTTTTAAAAACAGAGTGAAAAAATGGAAAAATATAACCACAATATCAAATAAACTGTGTAAAATCCTTCAAGAATTATATAGCAAAATTCTAGCACACAAGGTTATTTGCTTTTGCTACAGAACAAGGGTAAGACGTGTGTCCTCTTTCTTTAAATTATTGCTGATACTAGTCCGCTAGTCATATAGTGTGGTATTTTGTGTACCAGACAGCTTCAAAACTCACATGCGATGAGCAGGATTCAGAAAATTGTGTGAAGGAGTAAATCAAGCCTGAAACTAGGGACCTACTTTCAAAAATAGGAACATCACGTATAGGGGTAAATCAGACAAAAATACAAACATTCCTCCAAAATAGGGACGGGTGAGAGTCTACATGAACCTGGTGTAGAAGAATGGAAACAGGGAGAAAAGGCAGGACAGGGTTATTATAAAGAAAAAAGAAAAAGACAAGTTGGCATAGAAAAATGGAATTGTGCGTGTGTGTGTGTGTGTGTGGGGGGGGGGGGTCAGGGTAAGCAAGCATACCCAAAAGCAGCAAATGAGGTACACATGTACAAAAGGAAGCTGAAAAAATTCTGGGCAATTGTGGGCACAGAAGTGATAGGGAATATTACGGAGCTAAATCCAAGAAGAAGGTTAGTCTTTCACCCTCTTTTCTTCTTGTTCAGAATGACTCCTTTGTCATTATCATGTTCATTAATTCTATACCCCCTTTCTTCTGCGATCAGGTGAGAAGAGCTTTAGCTCCTCTAAAGTAGGATCATATCCCTTGTCCACCATCCCACAGATCTTTCTGTTACCTTTCCTCTGGATTCCATAGCAGCTTAATGTTAATTAACTAACATGGTCTCCATAACTGCACGTAGATCAAGGCACTGTAGAATGTAAATATTACCACCTTGCTTCAGGAGGTTTCATCCAGGCATTCTGGTTATTGCTACCACTGCCCTGTCTCTCTGCTCTGGTGGTCCTCTCTAGTCCAGGTGTGATCAGTACCCTCAGACCCTTCACTTACTCTGCTGCCATCAGTTCCCCTCCCTTGAACTGATATTTCTCAACAGTCTTGTTTGACCCACACAAAGTACTTTATGTTAGTTTACTGTAAACCTTAACTGCCATCTTTCTACTCACTTGTTTAGCTTTTCCATATTCTTCTGTAGACCCCCCCCATCCCCACTGTTGTATCTGCCTTTGTCATCAGTAAAGAGGCTGAGGCTGTCCTTTCTTACCTCAAATAAGACTGAGACAAAACCACTGAAGAGTAATGGCCTCCGGACAGACCCTTTGTTTATGTACCACATCACAGTGGTGTTGTCTGTTATTAACAGTAAAGGACTTCAGTGCTCTGGTCTAGGCCATTATTTCTTTAATGTTTATATGTTTTTTGCTTTTGGTCCTAAACTCCTTGCATTTTAAAACCATTGGCAACAGTACCTAAGATAAATCCGAAGCATTTGAAGTTACAGACTGGGAAGGGCCTAGACAAGATATGGGCAGGCCTGGGTTAATTCAGAATTACTTGGTCTGCTCACCAGACAAGTTCATTCCTGATAAAATTAAACACTGGGGTAGGGAAAGCTGATGGATGTTGGTGCACATTCCACACTTAGAGAAATTGCTGCATTTTCCTCATGTGTAATGTGGCTAGAGGAATCACCAGGATTCTGGAAGCCCAAAATCCTGAGATAATCCCATACAGTAGACACTATTTGTTGAGGAAGCTCTAAGAACTGGAGATGGCAAAAAGTAGTATTTTCTGATGCTAGGAATGTCATCATTGGTATGTGTCTATCACATAACCTAGAAATGTCAGTCTCTGTGACAGGCAATAGATATGATTATTTTTCTGGACTGAGAAGAAAATCTAGGTTTTGAAACAGATTTCTGACAAAAAGCAGAGATTCTGGACAATGTTGAGAACAGTATGCAAAAATGAGGCAATTATCCACGTATGGAAATATGTGAATGCTCTGTATCCTGCGAAAGGCGATTGCTGGCACATGACATTTTATGAATTCCCTTGAAGATGTGAAAATGACCAAAGGGTAAAGAAAAGAACTGAAAATGTGAGTCAGAAACAGAAATCCTTTGAAAATATCTGAAATCTCTAAGAATTTGTATTTGGTGATAGGGTAAGCATTTTGAATTTGGAAACTTTATGAAGAGACTGAGAAAAGACAGATAGGTCTCTAGGTTCCTTCTTTTTTGGTACTAGGAATATTCTTGAATAAAATCCTTTGCCCTGTTGAGATTTTGGCACAGTTTTTACAATGACTTGCGATAACAACTTGCAGGGAAAATATGAGTTTGATTTTCTGGATGTGAAGGAGCTCTCATATTTAGAAGAAAATAGTTGCAATGACACTTGTAGCCATTCTGGATTATTCATAATACTCAGGAATCTACTGTTATCTATTGCCAAAAAGGGAAATCAGAGAGAGAGATTGCCTGTCAGACTAAGATGGCTAGGGTGGGGAAGGGAGGGGGAGGAATGAAAGTCAGTTGTGCATTTTTCTTACTTTGCGAGTCATTTTGAGCACTGCTTCCTTTTTTTCTTTTCATCTTCCTGACACGTTTTTCTTGTACTGTTATTTCCCAGAGTTCTACTGAATTATTTAAAGGGCTTATTAAAAAGTGGCTCAGGACTGGATGGGCAATTTCTATTGTATTTTGGGATAAGAGACTAAAAAGTCTGCTTTACTCCTTGGGTCAATTTTCCTCTCTCATCAAATGTTTTTAAAACCTCTGCTAAACAAATACCAAAGTAAATAAAATCAAAGAATGATCGGTACACCAACACCACAGAGAATGATTACAAATAAAGAACTTTAATGGAAACTTTCTGTGGAGCCACGTGAGGAGTATAAGGAAGTTCTGGGATACTCAACAGCACACACATACCATCTGGATGATCATCACGGGGCTCCACTGATGTGTAGGAGGATCCAAGAGCTTTAGAACTGTGCTGAGTCAACAGTTCCACTAAGCAGGATAAATTACCAATGAGAGATTTCATTATAGGTTCACCATGTGCAGGAGTCACATCAGAATTATAAGTCACACCAAAATTACCAATACTGAAGGTATTATCCTCAGTATACAGCTGCGGTGTGGACATGGTCTCCCCTCAATGAAACACAAACCCAGAAAAACAGACAAATTAGCTGTACAAAGACCAACAACAGTGATTTAATGATGAAGATCATGGATGATATGATGAATGACCCTAAAGAAATGACAAAAATGAAGGGAGTTTGAAGTGGATACTAACCAGATAAGCACATAATGCACTGCATCATTACTGAACGTCATCCTATTTGAAACGTTAAAAGCTAGATAAAATGTACAAAGGACTTTTAGTGGTGTTTCGCTATCACCACTGATAGGCAAAAATGATGGTGGTGTATTGGGACAGCCTATGGATTTATTTGTTTCTGAAATACATGAAATCCAAATGTTCTGTGTTAATTCAACAAATCAGCTGTCATCATATATAACTAGACATGTTTTAAGGTACTTAGTGAAAATAAAATTGTATGCAATTCTTACTTTCAAAAGTACTTAATTCAAGAGATTCCACAATAAAGAGACCAACGAACCAGAATTAGTATAAATTTATTTATTCATTTATCTATTTTCATTTTTTTTGGGAAGCCATTGGGATATCATAACACTGGACCAGTCCCTAGTGCCCCATGACAATGCCAGGTATATCAACTTCTCTCCTACCTCCACAGACTTGTTTCACTATTTCTGAGGCTAGTCTTAGATCTTAAGGGTGTACTGGAGGAGTTATCTCCACTTCCATCCTGGGGGGGTTCTTTATATGCCCTACCCACTGCCTGTCTTGCCCCCCATGCTCATCACTTACATTTGAGGGTACTACCCCTAAGGAAGCATCATCAACAAACATCCTCCCATCTGGGATGGGTATGCCCATCCCTCCCTGCTGTTCTGTCAGTCAACTGAGGTACTATTCAATCCCGGGTTGATTGAGATGTAGTTAGGGCTTTATTCCTCTATGCCACCGAGCAGCCAGTATAAACATAGTGGTTCCAGTGGCAGCAGTCCTGGGAGTGATATTCAGAATCATGTGCATATGCCACTGAAAACACAGAAACAATCAAATAACACAGCATATTTTAACTCAGAAGAGAAACAGATGACGTAATATTTCTCATATTCTCAATGAAGCCAAGTATAAACTTTAATGTGAGCTTGACAGTTGTGAATTCTAAAAACAAGTGTTGTAGAAAAATGTACATTTTCCCCAACTCTATAAAACGTTTTTCATCCTTCTCATGAGAAAATGGATTGGTATTAACCAGATGTTAAGCAGAAGCTGGGTTAAGTAAAGCAAAAGCTGCTGGGTCTGATCTGGGATTATCCTATAAAGTAATAAAGTTGTTTAAGTTGCACTTACCATAACAGTAGATATTTGAATTTCTCACTACTAAAGTTGGCTATACAAGTTATAAGTCTGCCTAGGATACAACAATGGACCAGATTCACAAAGTTGCAGATCCCTCTCACACCGTCACTCTGACTACTAACCAGATAGCCTAGAGAAGGGAAACCAGCAGTCAGAATGAAGAAATCTTCAGGAATTTCTTGCCCATAGTGAGAGAAGAGTGTACTCGTCTGAACCTCTAAAAGATATTAACAGTAATCAAAAACTCTATATCACAATGACTAACTATATACAAAGCAGCATAACTAGGACGGGACAAAAGGGCCAGTTGCCTTGGGTGCAAAGCATTGTGGGAGGGAAGCCAATACTGATCTCTAATAAAAGCCGGTATGCCATATGTGCTCAAACCTAAACACTGCAGCTCTCTGTGTGAAGTCTAAACTATAGCAGCTGCTTTTGCTACATTGTAGCAAGCAGTTGCTACAGTTTAAGAAATATCATTTTTTGGTACTTACGTATTATCGCAACCAGATTTTTACAAAGCCATAACTGTCACTGTTCTCGCAAAACAAGTCTTTGTAATACTGAAAACAGGTGTTCAAAATCCTAATTACTATTATTTCATATTGTTTAGGCAGCAGTACTTGAAGTTACTGGTCTGTGACTTTCAGGTCTATCAGGCTTATTTACTTTTTTTTAAGTTTGCTTACTTTTGGCTTCATAGTTTGTAAGTTGAGTGATGATGGTGCGTTAAGGCAGTTATTCTTCTGCCATGGTTTGTTTGTAGCACTGTAAAATCCTATCGTGAAAAGGGAAGTTCCCCATGCTGCATGGTTTTTAGCTGTGCTGTCCCTTATAAAAGCTTTTTTCCCTAAATCACTGAGCATTGCCGTCACTCATGTAAAATATCGAGCATTGCAGTCAGTGAGCAGTGGCATGCGTTACCGTTTCATACTATGTGAAAAGTGGTTGCGATGCCAGAGCAATGTTTTTAATAATACAGAACAATTTACATTGCTTATATGCATTGTACTTAAATGAAATTATTGATCTAAATGAATTATTTCTATAATTATCTACTTCAAACTTCTTGTTAATATTTGTGCTGTGTTTATGTATACACTCTTTTCACAAGAACAGTGAAAGTTATGGCTCCATAAAAATCTGGTTGCGATAATACGTAAGTACCTATTTATTTTTTAATTAAAACCTGAGCACTGCAGTACTCCATGCAGGCAGGGTATAAATTTTAGCAAACAGTTTGCAACAGTTTATAATAATAATAATAATAATAAGACATTATTATTATTATTATTTATTTATTTAATTTTAATAAAATGGAGATGGGGCAGGGCAGGACACAGAAACAGGCCCTAAATGGCTAGGCAGGAGGGAAGAGATGTATGTTGTGCATACGGTCACTTGATTATTGTCCCAGTAGAAGGAACATCCATTTTATTTTTATTTTTATTTTTTGCTATTCAATGGAAGAGCTAGGGAAGGGGATATGGGTCATGGATCTGTAATAAACCAATCTTGGCTTACTACAGCAAAGTGCATTTTTTTATGTGTTTTTATTTTTACTCTGCACTTGAAGACTGAGGGGTGGGGTGTTGCTTCATGGAACTGGCATGGAAGTGGCTGGTTGGGCCACTTATGCTTCTGTATATACAGATGTGGGGGTGGGACGATGGGTGAGAGTGGCTATTACAGAAATGAGAAACTTGAACATCTATTATGCAACTTACACACTTATGCTACGTTCATAATTCTCACTGCTGCAATAGCCTTTTGGCTGTATGGGTTTATTACCAAAGCCTATTCAGCCTGGAAGGATAAATGAAAAGGATTCAGGAGCTCCTGGAGAATGATCCAAGGCAAACCAGTCCTGGACCTGGAAAAGCAATCCAGTTTGTAATGTTTGCAAAAGTATATAGAGAGGACCAAGCTGTTGCTGTAAAATGCTTCTTGAGTCCATCCCTTAACAATATGCAGACAAAGATGCCAAAGGTCTAGTGGAATGTGCCTTGATATTGTCTGGAACTGATTTACCATGGTGAGCATAACAAAAAGCAAAAGCAATAAAAACAAAAAAAAAATTAAAAAAAGGGCAACAGCCAATGGCATCCGCCTAGAAATAGTCTGCCATGATGCAGGCTGTCTCTTCTTTCCCACATCATAAGAAATAGATAAGTGATCAACTTTTCTAAAGGAATTAGTTCTGTCACGATATTACCTGAGCTGCCTGTTTACATCCAGAGTATGTAAAAACTTTTCTCCCTGGCAGACTGGTGGAGTGACTCTGAAACAACTTTAGCAAAAAAGAGCAATTTGTTCATAATATGATCCCATCTCTATTGAAGATCAAATAGGGTTCGCCCACCCTGAGAGCTGCGATACTCCCCTTACAGACGTAAGAGCAATAAGAAGGACAGTCTTCCAAGTAACGAACCACAAACCCATCTGATGAGCTGGTTAAAATGGAGACATAGTTAACGATTCCATGAAGATCCCAGGAAGGGGTCATCTGATTTGTAGGAGGCCTACGATGTAAAATCCTTTAAGAAACTATTTCACCAAAAACAAAGAAGAAAGGGGAAGATCCATGGGCAGACAAACTGCAATGGCCACAAGAGGTACCTTGATAGAGGAGTAAGACAGGCCAAAGGCTGTAACGTACACAGATATTTAAAGACCAGTGATATATAATCTCTGATAGGAGCCTGGTTATTGACCAGACACCAACTAGAAAATCTTTTTCACCTGCTAATATAAGATTTCTTAGCAGCAGGTTTTCTTGCCTCATTTAGTACCTGCTGTACATCCACATGAAAGTGGTGTCTAAAAGGAATCAAAATTGAATCATCAAGGCAGTAATTTGAAGTTGCTTGAAACTGGATGCATCAAACTCCCTTTGACTTGTGTTAATATGTCCAGTCTGTGAGGAAACTTATGGTAATTCCCCTTGGCCAATTCTATAAAAAAGGGAGAATCAATGCTGCCGGGGCCCAAAGGCAGTCACCATAATGACTTTTTGACAGTCCTTCTGAATCTTCAAAATTACTCTGAATACTGGTGAAAGGGTGGAAACACATAAGGGAATATTTCTGACCACAGGAATGAAAATGTCTGTTGTCCAGGCTTGCTTGCAAACAGCCCTGGAGCATAATTAGTTAAGTTGTCTGTTTTGAAAGGTGCAAGCAAATCTACTGGAGGTGTTCCTCATAACTGGATCAATTCCTGGAAGAGCCCCTCATTCAATTTCGTATATTCAGGATCTGTCCCGGTTCATTCCGGGTCTGTCCTGGTTCAGTCAGGTTCCCTCCTGGTTCTGTTCAACTAGGTTGTCACTACATTTTGCTCTAATAGAATGTAAGAAGCTTGGAGGGTTAAGGAATGTTGGACAGCTACCTTCTCAAGCCATCGCTGCCAACCAGTACAGAGTACAACATGGTGTTCCCTTGTTTGTGTACCACATCCCTGCGGTGATGTCCACAATCCTCTGAAGAGGTCCTGAGGACCATAGGTGATGAGATTTAAGGCATGGATCACAGCCCATATCTCTCTGACATTTATGTGTGGTGGTCTTTCGGATGAGTTCCACAGACATTGCACATTTACTCCAATAGAAACTGCTCCTAAAGCAGAATTTGGGGTGTATGTACTTACAGATTAATTGGGGATCTGAGGAAAAAGGGAAGACCTGGATTTAGACCCGTTGGTTGCCTCCAGCAGTGCAGTTTCTTTTTTACAAAGTCAAAAATTGGAATCCAAAATTCTAGTTGATGAAGATGCTGGGTCCATTAGTTTTCTACAAACAACTGAATTTTTCACATATATAACCTGGCAAGTGGAAACATGAGAATCATTCAAGCCATGAACTCTATACTGAGATATTCTCTTGCAAAAGTCAGAGATGGATTGAGGATGCTCAGGAAAGCTTCAGTACAACTTCATCTTTTGCTGAGAAGTGTGACAGAGTCAAAGATGATTTTTGTATATTTATTTCAAATTCCAGACTGATTAAGAGATGAAACCCATGTTGGGGACTCTTGTCATCTAGAAAAAGACTCTGCAAAGATGAGTAAGTCATCTAAATAAGGAAATATGTGAATGCTATTCAGTCTGCAATAATCTATGACTGGAGGTAGACATTTTGTAAACACCATTGGAGCTACAGATAACCCAAAGGGGAATGCAGATAACTGATAATGTGACCCAAACCCAAAAACTCTGAAAAATTTCTTGAAAAATATGGCTATGGGAATGTGATGTTAAGCATTTTTGAGATGAAATGTGACCATGACTCTCAAGGGAGGTATGAGAAGTAATAGTGTTTGAAGGGTCAGCATTTTGAATTTTGGTATTTTCACATACAGATTGAGAAAGCAAAGATCCAGAACTGGTCTCTAAGAAAGCTCCTTCTTTGGTATCAGAAACATTCTGGAACAGAAGCTTTTGCCCTTTTGATCTATAAGCATTGGTTCTATGACTCCTATGGCGAGTCATTTGAGTTGTGGAGAACCCCAGGAAAAAAACTCTTTTATTTATTTATTTATTTATTTATTGCATTTGTTAACCAGGAAAGTTTACTGGGCCTAGGTGAGCCCATTTTCAGTAGATGCTCAGGGAGAAAAGCTCCACATAACATTAATAGTACATACAAGAAAAAGCACAATATACAGTGTATACATACCTCTCAATTGTCCCTGATTTTGACTCAAATTTTAGCTCAGTCCCTCTTAATTCCTCCTAAAACTAGTGACTTTTGGAGGAAAGGTGGTGAATTACACTTAATGAATAATGACAATGATTAAGAGTTCTAGTTTTCTATTTCAGAAAATGTGTATTAATTCATATGCTCTGATTCTGTTAATGTCTCAAGTTAATAGCGCTAATATTTTGAAAGTGTCCCTGATTTTTTCTGGATTTGTCCCTGATTCTGTTGAAATTTGTCCCTGAGTGGTTGAGAGCTATGAGTGTATATACAGTCTCAATGCTTGGAAATAAATATTAAACACAATGGTACATGTTATTTACAAACATTACACATTAACATTGTGTACAACATGATCATTAAGGATGGAGCTAGCTAGCTAGGGTAGCAGTTTTGATTGTTACTTGAAGTTTTGTAGGCATAAGAAGTTGAATTCAGTAAGTCAGACAGAGCAACTAAGCAGTAATACTGTAGAGGGATACAGTAGTGGATCAGGTGTTAGGAGGTACTATTTTTTGGCACAAGGACATTGCCAGAGAGAAGAGAGGTGTGATCTGAGAGACTGCTTAAAAGAGAACAGGATTACTGATTGTTCTCTGCTTGGTTCAGAGGCTGGGGAGGAATTCTCTTGAAAGGAGGTATTTGTATTCAGTACCAAATGTAACCCTCATGAACCATTTTAGTACCGAAGAGTCTAAAATAAACTGCTGCCAAAGAGGACAGTAAGGAGCCAGTTTCTGGGACAGATTTCAAGAGATAGGGGTAGGAGGGGCGTGCACGGTATAGTCATTTTGAAGTATTAGTCTGCACCTTTTTTGGTAAAGATTCTTGTTTCTAGTTGTTCCCTCCTGCCATCTTTTTCTCTCCTTATTTTTCTTGTACTGGCATTGATTGCTTATTTTGTTTTTAAAAGCAAAACAGGACTTGGGAGATTTGTAAAAAGGGGCTTGAAAATGTTAGACATTCCCCAAACAAACTTCCCTCTTTATCCTAATTATTTGAGAAAATGAGTAGCAGAAGGGCCAGTCAAAACCTCCATATCTATTGCAGAAATCAAAATGTCAGACTTTACTTCAACAGCAGACTTTTGGTTACATGCCAAGGCATATCTCCTCAAAACTGTAGCAGTAGCAGTGGCCACAGATGCACTATCTGCACAATCCTACATGCTTTTTAGTGCATATTTAGATGCTTGAGAAAAACTGGAAGTAATTCAGGAAGGAGTCTATCCTCTGAAGGAAGTAAGCTGAAATATTCCCTCAAACTGTCTGCTCAAAACAAAACTAACTTCCACAGATGTGCCTGCTAGATGAGAATTCTATAAACTAAAGTGGGAGAAAAGAAAATTATTTTACTGTATCTGTCCAGCATTTGGTATTATAGGTTCATAGGTTCATAGGTTCATACTAGGCTATCTGCCCTAGGGCATTTATAAGCCTAGCCAGAGTGTGTTTAGCTTTCGTCACCCATTTTAAATTAATTTTGCTATGCCCTTTTTCGAGGTTAGTATACTGTGCCTCTGTATAACAGTGACACAGAAGTAATACCCGGGGTAAACCTACGATCTCCCATCCACTCATCAAGATTCCTCTTGAAGAGGGACTCTGCCTAACCTGGACTGGGATTTTATTCCAGAGTGAAGGGAGCCTCTGGGTTATGAATCTGTCCCTCCAGCATGTCCTATTTATTTCAGTGCTGAGGTTCAAGTCTCTCGAGTGCGTAGCTCAATGGGATTTGGATTTTCTATTGATAAATAATCTGTTGCCAGTTGGTGAATGGGTAGATACTGGAGCTGGAGCTAAAGCTGATCTAAGTAGAAAACAAACCTTGTTAGTTTGAGATGCTTTATACAGACCATCCACCTTTTTAGAGACTGAAGGCTGGCAGTCTATTATTTCAGGCAGCATTAAACACATCCTCTATAGCTGGCAAAATGCGAGGGATGGATGCAGAATGAGGTATATTCTCTTGTTACATATCATAATATCTCCTCATTTCAGGTGGCACATCCACCTATTCTCACACAAAAATATTGCCCTTTTCCTGGAAAATGTATGAGAAAAAGGAAATTCCTTTAAAGGATGCAGAAAGGAGCAGGGTTCCTCTGAGTCAGAGTTATACACTTGGGAATCTACTGGAGAAGAAGCCCTGTCTCAGTTTATGTCAGAATCCTCTGACAGATTTTCCTCAGGAATTTCATTAGTGTCACTGCCCTCTGGTAATGATTTCTAAGGTAAGAAAATCATCTTTGAACAGACACCATGTCTTCAGATGAACAATATCTAACCTTCTATTTTTATTTTCTTTGAATGTGACTAGGAGATGGCAGTTCAGTGCTGTCAAGAGGACTCTTTCTCTGGTTACCTCAAGAAGCATCTTTCCCCAATTTTCTCACTGACCCAAATAAGATGTTCCAGTAAAACACACAATGGACACTGGAACAGCCAAAGAGGATGTGGTTGACCCCAGTCCATGCTGCCAGAAAGAATTACTCCAGAGGAGCCCGGAGGAGAAAGTAATCGAGGAAAAACATATGTCCACTAGAGATTCACTCACCAACAGATGAGACACTGACTGGGCCCACAGTGGCAGAAATGGCAATTTATTGGCTGTTCCTTCTTTTCATTTACAGTGGGAGAAGCTCCAACAGGACATAAGTATCCATCCTGCAGCCAAGAAGAAAGATTGAAAGCTGGTAATTAGCGCTGGAATAAGTTGGTAGGAAGGTAAGTTGCCAGACGTGTTCACAAGCAGCACACACATACACTTACCCCCATAGTCCTTTTACTTTTGTAAAGTGAACATAAAACTACAAAAATCCCTGTCAGAAAAACAACATGTCTACATGCCAGAAAAAAGAACAGGCAAGTTGCCATGAAATGTACGTAAGCACTAAATATATATAAAATGTTTTCTGCCAGTTTAAAACACTTTCCAACTTTTAAATCACAACAAATAATCTAAATGTTTACATAAACATTATACTTTCAATATAAAATTGATCCCAAATCAACAAAATAACTCCTACTCTAAAAATAGCAGTCCTGACAGGAAGCTTCTGATAGTGTGAAAAAAATGCCATGTTTCTTAAAGGGGAAATATCGCTTTTAGTCACCAAATAAAAATAAATGGATTATTTTCTTAAAAGGGCAATACATCCTGTGTGGAAGAGTCACCCTGTGGGGACTGATCTGCCAGAAATGAAATTTCAAGGCCAAGTGCTTCTCCTGTGGAACTTCACAGCTGCTTCCTCTAGAGATGGCAAGAAAGTACTGAACATTTCTTCACTCTGATTGCTGATGTGCCTCTTCTGGGCTGTCCAATCAGCAGTCAGAATGAAGGTATGGGAAGGAGCCAGAGCTCTATGAAGCTGCCTGATTGCTGTATCCTAGGCAGGATACAACTCATTTAGCTAAAATGCTACTGCAGCACTGAGTATGATGAACATCTTATAAGGTTGAGGAGCTTTATACAATTTATCGTCTTTTTTGGAGGCAGCAGGCTGGCT
Source organism: Protopterus annectens (assembly GCF_019279795.1). Classification (NCBI taxonomy): domain Eukaryota; kingdom Metazoa; phylum Chordata; order Ceratodontiformes; family Protopteridae; genus Protopterus; species Protopterus annectens. Next base: position 63,991,248 of record NC_056741.1, on the reverse strand, counting down.
GTCAGGCAAGTTACGGGCTGTGACAAAAACATCTTCCAATGCTGAAAGGTCAAATGGAATTGAGGCAGATTGTAGAAATTCCAGTTGTAAAAAAACATAAAACTTTTTCAGGGACTGTGGAGTATCTTTCCATTCCCATTAAAACAACTGATTCATTCTGTAAACAGATTCAGAGAAAGAGAATCCTTCAAAGGGACAGGTGAAAACCACATTAACTACAGAATCTGAATGGAAAATCTGAGGAGTCAAATCAGAATATGTCCCTTCACACTCATTTTGTGGTTCAACAACTTGAACTTCTTCAAAAAATTAAGAATCTCTTTTTCTTTTATCCAGAAATGGCTAAACTGGAAGGATTAACAGCCTGAACTAAACACTGAGCTAAGCCCAATAAATCATTTCTGTCTAAATAGACTGAAACAGGAGAAGATATATGTCAAAGTTTTTGTTTCTTTTTGACAGCATTTTGGCTAGTTAAAGTGGCATTCTCTGCACCTTACCACAGGACCAATAAGATTGGCTCTCCCTTGCCAATCAATGGCTTTCAGCAACAGAGGAAGTGTCTAATTCATGGCCCATGGTGGCTGTAGGAACAATACAAGATGGAGCCAGGGGAAAAGATGAATGTTCTGAGGAGCCAGTAATGGCCACAGGAGAGTCTCCCATCTATGTCTGATGCATTTTAGCAGTGTGCTGTGGAGGCAAAGGCTGTATAATACTTTTCTTCTTTTTGTGGCTGGATTAAGGAAGAACTGAGAAACTGATGGGTTGTTCCATATTTAAGGTGAAAAACATGCCTGGAAGCAGCAGTTATAAAAAAGTAACTTCCCCCATACAAACAAAAAGCACTTTAAACATTTACTCAAGCCCAAAAACTTAAAATAACAACTTTTACATGATAAAAGCTAATTTTAAATTAGTTTCAACAACTTTTTACTACAAAAGTAAAAGAAATGACACTCACATTTAAAAGCAATTGAAAGTCATGTAATAGTTAATAAAAACACTTTCATAGCTTTAAAATTACTATTTTACAGAAAACGTGCAATTTCTGTGAGGAAAAGCAAAGTGGCAGTTTATTTCCCTGAAGAAAACTTATTTGCCCAGCAACAGAACAGCATTACTCAACTGTCAATCCTCAAAAGCCTGTAAGAGAAGCACTCTGGCAACAGGAGATCTCTGAAGGTCTTGCTGCCAAAACCTGTCTTTTTAGTAAGCTCAGCTCAAGCTGATTAATGGTCTGGGTGTATGAAAGGTACCTGAAGGCTTTGGAAGTTGGCCAGCTCTTATATCCTTAGCAGGATATAACCCATATAGCTAAGGTTACTGCAACAGTTTCCATATAATAAATATCTTTCATGACGTACGCTCTGTTGGACAGCCAATTTGCAATCCAACAGACAACATATTGGTTTACCTTAAGTTTGTTTAATTTTTTAATAATGTCAGAATGAGAGAGAGTGTCAAACTCCTGGGCCAAGTCAAGATACGCAGTGTGCACTGAGGGACTACTGTCCACAGCTTCTGTAAACTTTTTAAAGAAATGTACTAGGTTCAGGAGGCAGGACTTGCCCTTCATCAAACCAAATTGATTTATGTCTGGATCAGTTAGGTTGCCTGTGTCTGCAGAAATCAGATGTGCAAAAATGCATCCCACGGCTTTGCAAATAAGGCTGTTTAAGGTGATGAGCCTTTGATTACCGGGGTCTGCAGATGGGCCATCCTTGTGCAGGGGTGTCACCGTTGCTATTCCCCAGGTGTTGCTATTCCCCAGGTATTGGGCACAAACTCTGTAGATATACTGAGGGTGAACATATTAAGCAGAGGTTCAGACAGTTAACACTTGGTACTGCAGGAAATACAGACTGGTCTGTTGTCTGAGCCAATGGAACTATCACTTTTAGCTTTTGACAGAAATTCTAAGACTTGTTCAAAGGTGATTTAAGGGGCAAGATACATTTTCAGGGATACTGAGGCAACAATGTGGGTAGGTAGGATAGTGTTAGCACTAAATGTGTCTGACAGTATATTGGCTGTATCCTATACAGTGGAATATGTGATATTATTATAGATAGTTCAGTCCATTGTTGGACAATAATTCTTAATTTCTTGAAATAAATGAAGAAACATTTGTAGTTTTCTGTGGTATTTGAATTGAACTTAAGTTTATAATCTGCTTTACATTTTCAGTTAACCTACAGCTAGACAAAGATTGAATTCTTAAGCATCATTTGCCCAAAATTCAACCTGTCCAGGATTGAAGCTCCTCCATAGGCAATCCCTGCTGGCCAGTTGTGCTGGCAGTGATGCCCGTTTTTAGGGTAATTTCCCCCTTTCTTGAGTTGGTGCAACTGGGGAGCTGATATATATATAAGTTCAGAGGGTATGGAGGGTTACCCCCCCACATCGTACAGGGGGCTTTTGCCTGCAAAAAAAAAGTAAAAAGAGGTTTATTTTGGCCACTTTTACCAGGGAATGCAGTTAGGGGGTTATGATCCTCAGCAGGTTGAACTTTGGTCATTCTTGTGAAAGGTACATACTATAATAGTATTCTTAAGTTCCTTGCAGGCATGTTACAGTGGGGTCATGAGAGAAGGAGATGGGGATTTCATACAATTTTTCATTCACTTCCTTCTTTTATTATATATTTTATTAATAAGAGATAAGAGTTCTGTCCTAGTGAAGTCCCTAAAGATGGCATCATTTGGTGGTAGGGTGGTACCACTATGCCTGACAGAGAAGATGACTGGTTTGTGGTCAGATTTAACCAGTGATGAGAAGTCACGAGGTGGGGTACAGATAGGGGACAAGATTAAATACCAGGTGAAGGATATTTGAGCCTCTGGTGGGTAGTTTTGCGCTTTGCCTCAGTGTACTTATATTAACAAAGTCTAGGAAATGCTCAGTATGTCCATCTTTAGAGATACAAGTATGGCAGTCAACACTTGGGTAATTGAAGTCCCCTAGCAAGAAGGTATTGGGTTTGGTACTTAACCCCTCAATGGTGTAAAGGTAATTTCCATGATCTTTGGAGGACACTATTGGAGATCTGTAGTTACTGAGGAAGTAACAGTTGGACTTGTAAATGGTGATTTGGATCTCCAAGAGTTCCAAGCTAGGGCCATGGGTAATCTGATATAGGGCGAGGGTGCTTCTGACAAATGCATTTGTAGTTACCCAAGGACCTGAAGACGTAATGGATGATATACCCTAATATAGACGGAGTACTGCCAATGTACTAATACCATGTCTCAGGACCTACACAAATGTGTATGTGTTCAAGTTGCCTGAAGTTCAGGCATCTATCTATTTAGACTCCTAGCACAAAACAGCACCACCATGATGTTATCTGAACTTGAATTTGCTATGTAGGAATTCCCAGTAGGGGTACTCTGCCTAAAATGGCACTATGAGGGCAGGAAATTTGTTATCCCGTAACAGGAAGTCTTGATATGAGAAATGTAAGCCATCCCTGGTAAGAGAGTAAGTCATATCTGCCATCTCATCACAGGCTAGACATACTGCATCCCTTTAAAATTATACCAGAATCACTTAGACAATTGTTAAAGCTGATTATCTCAACTTTGTATCTTGGCATCATTCTTTGTGAAGGCAAGACACTGCACAAGACCAGAGTCTTTTCTGCTTCTAACACGTATTCAGCAAGTTTCATCATGTCTCTCTTCATATCCCTGTTGGAGCAGGATCTCAGGTGATTCTGATAAATATATATTGAAATATAAAAATAATAGGTGCCATAATGGATTTTCTCTAGCAGAATTATTTTAATTATTACCACTGTTAAAATGAATTTCTGTATTTCATAATTATTGCTAGGTAAGCTCGAACAAAAACATGTTTGGATTCTATGAGACATGGGTATGGCAGCTGTACATTGCAAGATTTAAAAGAACTTGTACTTCTGCTTTGTTATAAGACAAAGAATATTACGGAGCATTGATTGTATAAGACAAATAGAAACATAAATATTATGTCTTTATAGTTTGTTCTTGTTTTATTACAAGTTCTTTAATAAATAGAGTGTTATTTGTATGAAGGAAAACTACTGAAGTCATATGTCTGATATAGCTTAATGGTTAAGTGCTTTGACTATGGGGTCCTGGGTTCAAGACTGGGGACTGCCATTTTGGGTGGGAGGTTGGCATAATGGTTAAGGTGTTTACCTTATAGACACAGGGTGTAGGGTTTGATTCTCACATGGGGTAATTGGCTAGGCTTAAAATGGCCCACAAGGGCAGTTTACCTAGTACTAACTTATGAACCTATAAAAGACAATAGAGTTTTTGAGAAAATACTAAAATGTAACATGCTTTAGTACTTTAGTACTTAAAATCAAAATAAACACACAGAGGTATACAAACCTATAGAAATAAAAAAATGAAAGGGACCAAAGAGTAAAGCTCCTAATTGTGATTTTGAGACACTCTGATGTGGCAGACACTAAAAACAACCACAAAGCCTTCTACAGTTATATCAAGAATTACTACACAATGGTACCTCCTATACCAAGCCAACAGATATTGCCAACATACTGGCTGAAAGATTCAGTGCCAACTTTACCCCTCTCTCCCCCTTAAAGGACTAATCACAATAGTGGAAAAATGTCAGGCACCCAACATTACTGCAGCACAGGTTAAAGCTGCATTGTCTAAGGCCAAAAATACAGCTTCCATGGGACCCAACAAAATCTCTGGCTGTGTTTTACATGAACTACAAAGTGAACTGGCACCACACCTGTATGCCCTGTTCAATTACAGCCTCACCTCAGGCTTTGTACCTACAGAATGGCGCACTGCTACAGTCATCCCTCTCCATAAAGTGGAAGCGACTACAGACCCTGGGAATTATCACCCCATTAGCCTGATGAGTCCGATACATAAAGCTATGGAACACATTATCATGGACCTAATTAACAAGCATATAGGGAATCTTCAAAGTCTGGATCCCACACAATTTGGTTTTGTGAGGGGTAGATCATGCCTGTTCAACCGGGTTGACTTCTTTGAATTAGTCACCAGAGCTGTGGATGAGGGCAAGGTAGCTCATACGGGTCTATATCAGTCTGTCAAAACAGCTGACGATCGAACACCAGATGTTTGAACTGTGAAATTCGAACACTGATTATCGTGAAGCCACGGAACACCAAATTCTTTCCCAGGGAAAGAATTTGGGGCAGTTTCTGTGGCATTGCGAGTATCAGGACTGTGGTGGAAAGTTACGGGCTGGGTTCAGGTAAGTGTGCAATAGTGACAGACCTTAGGGTTAGGGTTATGGTAAGTGGATAGATAGTAGAGTATGTACAGTTTAGTGTAGAGTTAGATGTAGGATTTTAAGTGTATGGGTGTGGATTGCTGTTTTTTTGGTGTGCTTGTTTTGTGTGTGTGTGTTTCTTGGAACAGCGACTTTTTTCCCTGGGAAGAAAATCGCTGTTCTAAGACTTCGATGTTTTTGCACTTCGTGGTTAGAAGTTCGAACATATGGTGTTTGAACTTCAGCCATTTCAGTGAACTGATATAGACCCAGTTCATACAACCTACCTTGATCTAGCTAACTCCTTTGATACCATTCCCCTCTCAGGAATTATTGATAGACTCACCAAACTAGGCATCAACCCCTATATCACTAGGTGGGTTGCAAATTGGCTCACAGATAGGTTCATAGGTTCATAGGTTGGTACTAGGCTATCAGCCCTAGGGCCTATACAAGCCTAGCCATAACAATTCCCTGGCTATTTCTTCCCACATTATTTACTTTCCTGGACACAGTGTGAAAGTAGCTGACTCCAAGTCAGACTGCTGACCAGTCACAAGTGGAGTCCCACAGGGATCGGTCCTGGGTCCGCTCCTGTTTGGCATCTACTTCTCAGAAGTCCAGGCCAACACGGAGGAACTCTGGCTGACCAAGTGCACCGATGATTGCAAGCTGGGAGCCATTATTAACTCCCCAAGTGATGTAGACATCCTACAGAAAGGCCTCACTGAGACCAATGATTGGTGTTGAAACCATAGCCTTAAGCTTAATACCAAAAAATGCATAGGCATTCCCTTTGGAAAAAACTCAGTTCCCACTAATTACCACATTGATGGTAGCCCACTGAACACTGAAGGTGTTATAAGAGATCTGGAGACACAGGTTGACAGCAACCTCTCCTTCGACCACCACATTGCCACTGTGGTCAGAATGTCCTTCTATGTGGCACACCTCATTACCAAGGGTTTTGCATCCAGGAAGAAAGAGGTCATCATCTCTCATTCTAATCTTCCCTCATTAGACCAATCATTGAGTATAATGCCCCATTTGGCATGTACCTCACTAAACACCTGCAACAGCTGGAAAGGTCACAAAAGTACCTCACGAAGAGGATCCTAGGCCTTAAACACATGCCCTACATGGACAGACTCAAAAAAACTCCAGCTTTTCTATGTCTCATATTGTCTATTAAGAGGCAATCTCTGCTTGACTTCCAAAGCCATGTCTGACCCAGCCCTGTTAGAAATGTTACACCTAAAGAAATCCCAATCCCTTCACACCACATGCTCCAGGGACCTCAACCTCATTACCACAATCAACAGAACATGCTGGAGAGACAGGTTCATGACCCAGAGACTGCCCATGCTCTGGAATAAACTTCCCATACATGTCAAGCAGAGCACCTCACTGGCCCTTTTCAGGAGAAATCTTGATGAGTGGATGGGAAATCGAAAGTTCACCCTGGGGATCACTCCAGTGGCTCTACTTGATAGATGCACTGGGACCTAATGACAACATAATGCCAGGGCACTTCTATGGGCTAGGCTTGTAAAGGCTCCAGGGCCATTGGCCTAGTACACACCTATGAACCTATGAACCTAAGACCATGTTTGTTGCAGACAAAAGCACGTAATCATTTTTACAAAAGCAGGAGCTCTACTCGTTGGTCCCTTTTGATTTTGATTTTTATATGTTTTGGTACTTTCTGAATGGTCACTGCATTTTTCTGGGGTAGTTTAACAATATGAATTATGATTTGAAAGAAGATTGTAAAAGATACCACGCTGGTTAGCCCTTTTTCCCGTACTTAAGTCTGCTATGTTAGAAAATAGTTCGATTTCACATTATGTGTAATCTTAGTTTGCTGCCATTCTATCCTGAAAAATAAATGTCTTGCCTTCAACTGCTTTCATATCTCAGTGAATTTATGAAGACAGACAGCAATAAGGACCTCATTAACAATAGTGAGCAGCCTGGTATAAACAGCCTAATGTGTCCTCATCTGCCTGTAAAAGTTATGATACAAATGGCAGATGAGAAGGGGAAAGCAGAAGCAAGACAGAAGGGAAAGGGATCCAACTTCTTTAAGCAAGCCAAAAGAATAGATCCCGAGGTATCTACAAAAGGAAATTTTGGAGATGTAGGAGGCTAGAAGCAGCAGACATACTCTCACAGAAATATGTGATATACCAAACAAAACTGCAGTCAAGTATCAACGTCAGCATTTTGTTGGCAGGTGTATGGGCTGTGAGTTTATAATTTCTATAGATGACTGAGAAAGTTTCCACAGGGAGTTTCTCTGGAGATAAAAAATAAATAAATAAACAAATAAATAAATAAATAAATGATTTTCAGTCTTAACGGTCACTAATGGCATGCTGCATACTCTAGTACAGCAAATGGCAAAAAAAATAATCATAGTCCCAACTAATCAAACTCAATCCAGCAATCTTCATGCCACCTCCCTAAGGCTTGCAGCTGAAAAAAAAATCACAAAACCCCTTATTCACTTATTTAACCTCTCTTTCACCTCACGCACTGTTATACCAGCACTCTTGCAAGCTGTTGTAATCCCTCTGACTAAAGTCATTTCTCCTAATGGGCTGAATGATTAAATATATATTTCTACCCTGTGCTCTATTACTAAAATATTTGAAAATGCTGCCTGTTATGTGATGCACAGCAAGGCCTCTGCAATGCCTTCAGTACCTTTTCTATCTAGGTAATGGACACTGATACCATTTATTGCAACCTGAATGATGGACTTATTACTGCAGGACTCTTTGTTGACATTACAAGGGCTTTTGCAATGGTCAACCATACCCTTCTTCTCAACAAACTCAAAAGACTCAACTTTGGTGATAACACTATTTTCTTGTTTTGCAGCTTTCTAAAAGACAGAACCTTCCAAGCCCATAGCAATGTCTCATCCTCTACTGCTGGTAAACTTAATGCAGGTATACCACAAAAGTCAGTGTTAGGTCCTCTTCTTTTCTCAGTTCTTGTTAATTACCTCTCCCCAGGATTACCAAATCTTAAACTAATAATGTATGCATATGATATGATGTTCCTGCAATTCAGTACTAGCTACTCTGACCTGCAAACCAAGTTACAGGACAATTTTATTCAGTTAGGTACCTGGTCCGCTACTAACAAACTACTAATTGACCCTAAGAAAACCAATGTCATTGTCTTTGCCTCAGTCAAGAAATTACCAGCTATTCCTCCTATTCTCTTATAGGTTCATACATAAGTACTAGGCTAGCTGCCCTTATAGGCCATTTTAAGCCTGACTCAAAATAACCTATTTGATTTGGTTATAGATTGACCTTACCCATCCCATGGTTGATAATTATATATTACCACTAATGGGATTAAACTGGGATAATAAACAAAAGATAAATTCCAGATGCGGACAGGTTATGTAAAGTGCAGCAGCACAATTTATTTCTCACAAAAAAATGTGCTGCTGCTGCATTTTACTCAACATGTCCACATTTGGAATTTATCTTTTGTGTGCTACTTTGTATTCCAATGGTTTACCTCAGTGTTGGTTTCTGTGAATAACTGGGTAATACCATATCTAACCGAGAGAATCCATGCATGGGATACAACATTTAAGATCTGTAGCTGTCCATTAGTAGTACAGGTGGCAGTCATAGGGTAAATTTTCTGTTTCCCATCCACAGATCTAAGCTGCACTTGAAAATTGACAGGATGAACTTTGTTTTATGTGTATGGGTAATCTGTTCCTCAGCAAAGGTATCCGCAGTGAAATATACCTGTCCCTCCAAATATTCTGCTGATGTTGCAGAAGAGGTTTAGATCAAGTCTGGACCAAGTATTTCTCATTCCATTTGACTTACTGATGTGCAGTAAATCCATCAGTAATAGGTCTGAGGATGCCTTGTATGCCTCACACAGGTCACCTCTCAGGAGCATGTAGAATACAGAGTATAGTGATAGGGCTTTGGGTCTGTCCATGTAGGATATATTGATTAGGCCTTGTATCTTTTTAGTAAGGTACCATTATGGGCATTCCAATTGTTCATGTGTCTGGACCGGTACATGTCAAAGGGGGCATTATATTCAATGACTGGCCTAATGAGAGCTGAGTAAAGGATCTTAACAGATCATAATGGGATCATAATATCTAACGCCACGGAACAGAGGTACCTAGGCCTAATACTTGACCCTACTCTTTCCTTTACCATACATACAGATTTTGTAGCTGATAAACTCTTTGTTCAATAAAAATATGTAACAAGATCAGTCACCTCCTTTCACTTGTTGCTCACAGGGCCACTGCTAAATATATTTTAACACCCAAAGTTAGATATGGTCTCCCTTTCTCATTATGTATTCAGCTCACAATACTCACAGAAAACAGACTGCTGAGAATAAAATCTAGAGATAAATTCTATTAGCAAGAAGCAACACTGCAATTTGCTAAAATAATGCAAATGGCTTTCAGTGCCATATGTACTCAGAAGTACATATATATGATAACAATTTCTGTCTAGTACACCCTCCATTTAAAATTGCTATTGATAACAGGGCCTGCTGTAGACTGAGACCTGCTACCTGGAACCACTTGCCTACAGACATCAAAAAATCTAGCAACCGTTAAAAGCTTCAAAGATGCATTTAAAGAGCATCTCTTTACTGAATCGACCTGCAGTTGCTACTATGAAGATAGTTAGTTAATTGGCCATACCATATCACAAGTAACAGAATACATTTAAAAAACTTTTCTCATCTTCTTAATGTGGCATCTATAAAACTATATTCCATACTTATATAGAAATGTATGTATTATCTTTCTCTCTCTCTCTATACACACACAGATATAATATATAAATAAATATATATATATATATATATATATATATATATATATATATATATATATATATATATATATATATATATAAATCGGTATAGATATAGATATGGGTCTACTTCATATGACTGAAATTTAATTTGACTGAATTTCACTTGATCAAGACCATGATACCGAATTTTCAAAATACTGAAAACTCATTTGACTGAATCTCATTATACTGAATTGATATTCCACGGTGGTGCAGCGGTAGGGTTGTTGCCTCACAACAAGAGGTTCTCCCGTTCGAGTCTCAGCTAGTGTGCGGGGAGCGCCTTCTGTGTGGAGTCTGCATGTCCTCCCCGTGGGTCTAGTGGCATTCCGAAAGACATGCGTGAATGGGCGTGCCTTCGTTGAAGGTTGGGCATCGAGCTGGCAACTCAGCACTGTGAAAATCTACTGCCAATCATTAGCGGACTGGAGCTCCGCTGTGGCGACCCCTAACCAGGAAAAGTCGAAGGACAACAACAGACATGATGTGGGTTTCCCTTCTCCTGTGACTTGCTTGTGATAAAAATAATTACTTTAACTTAATAGTGCTGATTGTCAGAATACCAATAGTCATGTAGAAAGTAGTGTTGTAGTGTTTCTAAATGTGGGTATGTCTGTTTACATTTTATGGGAAGTATCTCAAGTAATATGGCAAATGTTTTGTGCATTCCCAGCAGGAGTGGCAGCGTGTAGAGTACTATAAGGTAAGTAAAAGGTTTATGCCCTTTTCCCCACTGTAGTGCAATCCTGGAGTTAGTATAGCTAGTCAGGGGGTGTGGGGGCACAGCCCACCAGCTAGTTTGGTTTTATATTGTCCGTTTTCTGTTAAGATGGTATGTAAGTAGTTTTTAAGTTCTGGAAAGAGTTAGTCATTGGTGTTGCAAGTGTGCATGTCTGTGGTTTACAAGTCAGTAATTTGAACTTTAGCATTGTTAGGGGTCACCACAGCGGATCTCCAGTCCGCTAATGATTGGCAGTAGAGATTTACGCACCGAGTTACCAGCTCTGATGCACAACCTTCAACGAAGGTACGCCCATTCACGCATGTCTCAACACAGAAGACGCTTTAGCTGAGAATCGAACAGGACAACGTCATACTGTGAGGTGACAACGCTACCGCAGCACCACCACCGCAGTCATCAATAATTATCTGAAATTTCAAAGTCAACACCCTTTGTTTATGAAGCGTGATGTAATAGGATAGTTTATAAGGTTAAGTCACTTTATGACTGAGAATGTTATTTTTCAAGAATAAGTGGATGCTTTGGATAAAGGATATTCTGGAGAAGTTTTAGACTGTATAATTTTTGAAGTCTCCAGAGAGGGGTTCACTTAGTTCTATCTGGTTCTGAGAGGGAGCTTTCCAGAAATCTGAGATCAAATAGTTTGTAACAGTGGCAATTTTTCAAGAGCTTTCCCTATTCTAATTACTGCAGACATGAAAGAAGTTAAAATATGGTCACAAACAATCCAAAGATTTTACAGGGTAGTGCTGACTTAGTACATTGCTTATTTTCTGTACAAATGTGTCATTAATATTAAATATTTATTAGAGTAACATTGGTGTTTCTACTGGACCTTTACAGATGTAGCCATTGTAAATTTTGTAGGTTCATGTATGAAGGCTTGAATTAGTTCTCAAACATAACGGTGAAGCATTACACATTAATATGAGATTTAAATGTGATTCTGAGTGAGTTGTTTATATAGTCACTTGTTCCTGCAAGAGCTTCTGTGGGGGTAAAACCTATAGGAAGCTGTTGAAGAAATTTATCAATGAAAAATAAAGGTATCAGTAGTGCTCGATCTAGGCATGCCATGACTTGTGCTAACTTCAAGAGCTTTTTATTTTATGTAACTTGTTTTTGTGACCTTTGGCTTTCAATAGAGATGTTAACACCAAACTGAAGTGTAAAGAAGTTTATTGGCAGATTTATTTAAATGCAGACAAGAAACCAGGTTTAAATGAAACTATTAACATCAAATGCTTTTTTTTAATCACAAAGTATTTAAATATTTATTTATTTGAAAGATAAGGTTTAAAGAGCTATTTTAAGTTAAGTAGAATTTTTATATGTAAACAAATTTTATGTCAGCTGTTTGTCACATGAGAAGTTGTTAGATTTAAAAGATAGAAGTTCTTTGAGCAACTTAGTTCTGATGAAGTTCTCGGTTGATAAATCAAGAAAGAAAGTGCTTAACTAATATGAGCTGTTTCAGTAGTTGCCTTTTTCAGTTTTTTAAAAAGTGACCCTTTATTATTTAGCAGTCTATTTGTGCATTTTCCTTTTATTCCTGCTATTTAATTATTGATTGTTTATTTATCAGGTAAGTACCGGGAAAAGCCGAAAGATACATCATTGATGAAAGTCTTTTCCCTATAAACTGTACAAACAACATTTCTGAGGATTCCTCAGAAACTGCCATGGTTAAAGATGGGGCCACATTTTGCTATTGCAGCTATTATGGAAAGAAATTTTCAAAGTTTAACTTTTTTTTGCACTATGGCTTTGCCATGAAATGGTTAAAAGTCTAAAAACAGTAGCGTTTGTGAATTCATCACATGGTCTTGTTTTTCTGAGCTGCTCAAGAAAGACAAATGAAAATATGTCATAATTTAAAATAGAAGCCAGTATTCTGCCTAGCAATATTTCATTTATTTATTTTAATTTGTTGACTTTGTAGGTGGGCTTGTCGGATGACCCTTTTCAGCTACAACCTGGGTACAATATTGTAAAAAAACAATAAAAGCAAATTACATTTCAGGTTAAGAGCACACCGAAACATTGTTATATTACAATACTGCATTTCGACTCCCTGATAAATTAAAGATTAAACGTTGTGCAAGATTCTGTTAATAGCCACAGGATGTGTATTGTGCAGTTTAACAAAAATCATTTCATCTTCTTTGCTGCAGTGTCCTCATTAACTGTAAATAAAAGAGAACATTTTTGATGAGCACAGAATGCATTACACAAAATTCCATCTTACAAAGACATTCATACTATCTGTTCTGTGCGGAGAAAGACTTTTGCAAAATGCCTACACAGATACATTGCATTCAGATTTGTGTGAACCAGCGCACTGACCTTCAGGCTGCCTGCTTCAGCAATGGGTTAGAAATATGTTTTGCACAAGATGAGATTCATACTTTCAATACCTTTCCCTCAGTATGTAAAATGTAGACTGTATAAGAATTAAACAGTAAATCAAAATGTTTTGGCTGTTCTGAAAGTTGCAATTGGAAAAAAAATGTGTGATTTATATGTAGTTCATTTGGTAGAGAGCATAATTCCCTCAGGTCTTATTTCCCTACTGTGTGACCTTCAACAAATCACTGAACCAGGCATTGCTCTCAGGTTGTTTCTCAAAGGAAAATGTGTGTCCAGTGAATTTACCTGGTCAGCAACAAATGGTGTTAGGGCACAACAAGATTTTGTTAGAATTCTGTAATAGGAAATTCAGTTATTTTATGCCTACCTTTACCAGTTTTCACAATATGAACTGTATGTGCAAGATTTCCGCAATATGCACAGTACATGCAATATGATTTCCACAATATGCACAGTACGATTTCCACAACATCCACAATATGTGTATATTGTTTTTCCATTATGCACAAAATATGTATATGAATTTTACAATATGCACAGAATGTGTATTTGATATTACAACATATACAGGATGTGTATATGATTTTCATGCTATGCATAGCAGGTGCATATCGCCAACATCTTCACAGCTGACTGCATTCAGACATCATTTTAAAGAGTAAAGTGACATAGTCATTGTAACATGCTGGTTAAAATTTATTATTACAACATGAGGAAGAAGCACTTAAGGTTATTTAATGAAATTTGGGGCATTGTAGAAATGTGGGAAATAAAAGTGTGCTTACAGGATGTTGCAGATTTTATTTAGAAAACCAGCAGTTACAAAAGACATTATTTTAATACCTGTCAGGACAAAAGGAGGGAAAAAAAGAAGTTATGTACTTACCATAACATTCCATGTTTGTAGTCCATGTCACCTACATTCTTGCTGGATGGGTTCAGAGCCGACTCAGCCCATACTAAAGCTCGAGAGCTTTTACTGGCTCGAGGTTAACCCATGTCCCATGGTGCCTCACAGCAATTCCCCAGATCTTGTTTGCAAGAAAGTAAATAGGTACATAATAGTCAGTAAATTATCAATAACTATACACATACAATGTATTACTATCCATGCCAAGTGGACAGACAACTACAACCAGGTCAGACAGCATAATGGATAGTCCACCAGTTCCTCCAGGAAACAGGAAAGAGGAAGGAGGGTGGGACACAAGAATGTAGGCAAGATGGACTGCAAACATGGGACGTTATGGTAAGTACATAACTTCTTTATGTTATGTAGTCCTATCTCACCGTAATTCTTGCTGGATGGGACAGCGTCCCTAGCACCTTTATCCCGGGTGGCTCAAGCGAAGAGACTCTTCAGCACAGTGGACCCAAAGGATGACTTGTCCAGGGAGGTCAAATCCAATTTGTAATGAGTGACAAAGGTATGAGGTCTTGCCCAAGTAGCTGCTGCACAAATGGTATCAATTGGAAGTTTAGATTTAAAGGTATATGAAGTTGATACTATTCTGGTTGAATGGCCTTTTACTTTGGCTGGTAATTGTTTGCCAGCAGTTTTGTAAGCAAATGAAATACAGTCTGAAAGCCATTTAGACAAAGTGACCTTAGAAACAGGCAAGCCTTTAATTTTGTCTGAAAAGGAAACAAACAATTGGTGTGATTTTCGAAAATCTTTAGTCCTGTGCAAGTAAAACCTGAGAATTTTGCGGACATCCAATTGTAGTCTGTATTCTGATTTATTAGTATGATTTGGGAAGAAAACTGGTAATTTGATAGTTGTGTTGAGATTATGCTCTGAACATACCTTAGGAAGAAAGGAATGATTAGTTCTAAGTGAGACTCTATCCTTGTGGAAAACAATACAAGGAGGTCGAATGGTGAGGGCTTGCAATTATGAAACTCTCCTAGCAGATGTTATAGCCACTAAGAACAATGTCTTCCAAGACAAGAATTTTAGATCCGATGAAGAAGACAGTTCAAAAGGTGGAGAAATTAAAGATGTAAGAACTAGGTTTAGGTCCCAGGGCTTCGGTGGTTGCCTGATTGGAGGTCTGAGAAGGAGGACTCCTTTCAAAAAGGTTTGGTATAAAGAGTGGAACATGACTGGATTTCCCATGTAGCCAAAATGATAATCAGAGATGGCAGCTAAATGAACTCTAATACTAGCAGCTGCAGCTCCTTCTTGAAAAATGGATGCCAGGAAGGTCAGGATAGACTCTGTGGGAGCTGAGTAGGGATCTATGCCTTGGTTTGCTGTCCAAATGGAGAACATTTTCCATTTACTGGAATATAATTTCCTGGTGGAAGGTTTGTGTGAAGAAATCAAAATGTGTTTGACTGTAGGACAAAGGGAAACACACCTGGCTATTCATGGAACTGGAGCAGCCATGCTGTCAATTTCAGGGTTTGGATAGTAGGATGGAACTGCCCTGATTAATGCATCAGGAGGGCTGGAGATGGTTCCAGAATCCATGGTTCCTCCAAGAGATAGGGCCACAGGAAGGGGAACCAGACTTGGCGAGGCCAGTAAAGAGCAATGAGGATCAGGGTACCCCAACAGTTTTACTTTCTGAATCACTTTTGGTACGAGGAGAAAGGGTGGAAAAGCATAAAGGAGTCCCGGAGGCCAGTTGTGGACCAGAACATCCCTGGGTGACATAGTTGCTGCATTTGGTGTTCATATACGTGGTGAATAGGTCACAGCAAGGCTGGCCCCATTTGCAAAAAAATATCTTCAGCAACTTCTGAATTCAGGGACTACTCATGAGGCATCAGAATTGCTCGACTGAGTTTGTCTGCTATCGCACTGGACTTCCCCGGGATGTGTGTTGCTACCACAAACTGCTGAGTGTCCATCGCCCATTTCCATACTCTTAAAGCCTCTTGACAAAGAGGGTAAGATTTGATTCCCCCTTGCTTGTTTATGTACCACACTACAGACATGTCTGATTGAATTGCAATTGTCCCAGTGGGAAGAGAATTGTGAAGTGCTTGCAATGCGTATAGCACTGTTCTCATCTCCAGAACATTTATGTGCAAGTGGTTCTCGTGATCCTGCCAAATACCTTGGGCCATCATTCCCAGACAATGCTCCCCCCACCTTATCTGGGAGGCGTCTGTGTTCAAGACTGCATTTTGTTGAGGGGGAGCAAGTGGATGACCTAGATGAAGTTGATCCGTACGTAACCACCATATTAGATCCTTCTTGCAGGAGTTTGTGATGAGTATTTGGTGAGACACGGGGAGATCCTGCATTGACCACTGGGCAAATAGTAGCCACTGAAGTACTCTCATGTGCAGATGGGTGAGGGTAACTAATAAAATGGTGGAAGCTATAGTCCCTAGGACCTGAAGGACTACCCTGGCCTGTATTTTGTCTTTCTTCAGCAAGGATCTGACTTGGTTGTGCAATGATTCTATCCTTTCTGGTGTCAGTTTTGCTGTCATGGTGGTTGAGTCTATTTCTGAACCTAAGAAGACAATGCACTGCAATGGAGATAAGGCTGATTTTTTTTTTAGGTTTATAGTAATGCCTAATCTGGCGCACAAGGGTAGAGTCTCATCCCTGGTTCTGATTAGTTGATGCTTGGTGGTAGCAGTCTGGAGCCAGTTGTCTAGGTATGGAAATACCTGGAATCCTTGATGTCTCAGGTGAGCCGCTACCACTGCCATGCATTTGGTGAACACTCTGGGGGCTGTAGTGAGGCCAAAGGGCAGTGTTGGAAATTAAAAATGACTGTCTCTCAGCCGAAAACGTAGATGTCTTCTGGAGTGCCTGTCCATTTTGATGTGGTAGTATGCATCCTGAAGATCAATTGTCTTTCCCAATAAAGGGAAATATCGACTGCAGAGTGATCATATAGAACTTTGATTTCTTTACAGACTTGTTGAGTTTGCTGTGATCTAGAATTGATCTCCAGTCCCCTGTCTTTTTTGAAACTAAAAAGAATTATAAGTTCCGGATCCTATTTGCTCTGTGGGGACTTCTTGGATGACTCTTTTTTGAAGCAACAAGATGACCTCTGATGCTGCACGGTCTAATTGAATGGGTGGCATGTCTGGTAGAGACCGATTTACCGGGGGATCGGAAGCAAACGGAATAAGGTAATCTCTAGAAATTATGGTTTGTACCCAACAATCTTGGGAAATTTGTAGCCAGGCACTTGGGTACAGTGAAAGATGACCCCCGACTGCCTCCAGAGATGGACAGTCGGGCAACCCCTCAGGGGCAATGGAAGGGATGATCAGAGAAAGTATTTCTATCTCCCTGATGTTGCAGACCTCCTCTGCCATGAGGGTGGCGTCTTCCATTACATCCTCCCTTTCTGCCTCTAGGGGAGGGTTGACCTTGTGCCCAAGGGAAACCTTTTTGGGATTTATGGAACCACATTTTCCCTCCTGTTTGATTCTTGGAATAGGGTCTAGAAGGAAGGGAGAAATGGACTCCGACAGCAGATAAGGTTTTCCCTTCTTGCTTGCACCTGATCAAAGTCTCTTTTACCTGCGGTCCAAAAAGAGTTGAACCCTCAAAGGAGACATTGTTAAAGGAAGACTTGAAGGATTCCGTGAAGTTACAGAGACGCATCCAGGAAGGTCTCCTAAGAGAAATTCCTGCTGTGGCTGCCCTGCTCGCTCCGTTAGCCACATAGGAAATCAGCCTTATGGAGGAGTTAGCTATAGATGTAAGGGTGGAGACCTATGCAGATACCTTGTCCGTGGATCCTGAAGCTACTGAACCCTGAAGGGTGTCTCCCAACTCCTTCAGGAAATCCCTTTGA
The DNA here is from genome assembly GCF_019279795.1 of Protopterus annectens. Taxonomy (NCBI): domain Eukaryota; kingdom Metazoa; phylum Chordata; order Ceratodontiformes; family Protopteridae; genus Protopterus; species Protopterus annectens. Next base: position 63,973,210 of record NC_056741.1, on the reverse strand, counting down.
AGCCTAGTAAAATGGGACAAGTAATTCAGCGATCGTAAGGTAAATGCTGCTGAAGAGAAGGTACGCTTTCCATACCTATCCATCATCTTGGACTCTTTATTAGGAGGATGGATATTAGAAGATGTCTTGGACAACTCCTTTTTTGTGGCCGCTGCTATGACCATAGCATCCACAGGAACTCCCTTAGAAAGAAAGGACTTATCTTCTGGAGCAGTCATAAATTTGCTTGGCCTCCTTGGGACAGGCTCCACTGTGTCTGGGGAGATCCAGGCTTTCCATGATATGACAACCAACAGCAAATCCAGCAAAGTAATCCAAAAATGACAATAGATTCAGTTCTACAGTAAAATGTATTACTTGTCTTGTCTTAGCGCCTCGGCCACTATAGCCTTCAAAGAGTACAAAATTACCAAAAAACACATTCCTCTATTTATACATCACCAACAGTCATTTAATTAATTAATCAATCAATTAAACAAACATTTTAAAAATTTAAAGCAAACTTCTCCAATTAACTTCTCTATTCAAGCCTCTTGGTGTTAGTGTATCAAACTTCAATATAAATACAGTTTCTTTATACAATAAAATATTTTTAATTAATCTTTCATCCCCTTTCCTAATAAATGCTTCTTCCAGAATTGTAGATTGTAATAAATTAGCATCACTATTATGTTTTTCCCCAAAATGAGATGCTATAGGACTTTCCAATCTCTTCTTCTTAATATCTCTAATGTGTACCTGCAACCTAATTCTAAACTTCTTCTTAGTTTCCCCAATATAGAAAAGGTTGCAGGGACATCTCAGGCAATAAATTACGCATACTGTGTCACATGTAAAATAATTATGTGGTCTGAATATTTTCCCATTTGGTAATTTTGTACTCACTGAAGGCTGTAGTGGCTGAGGCGCTAAGACAAGAAAAGTAATAAATTTTACTGTGGAACTGAATCTACTGTCATTTCCAGGATATGACCCCCAAGAGTTGGTCATAAGGCGGTGTCACCCAGGAGGTGGGAGGTCGGGAACCAAGGGCCTCAAGGTACACTGATTCATCCTCAGTAGGGTTAGAGGTCTTCCAATCACCTCTCTTTCTAAGGATTTCAAGGATGTCAGCAAAAGAGACATCCTCAGAGGGGGATCTAGGGGACCCTTCTGATTCATCCAAATAAGTGTCTGACGTGACAGACTCAGGTGAATCAATGTGCTTCCTCTTACAAAGTCTCTTCCAAGGGAGCTCTCCAGTGGGATAATCTGGGGAGGTCTCAGAAGAGGGGACACCTCTAATGGGGGCTGCTTGAGTCTCTGGTTCCCTACACTGAGGGGGAGGCGGGGGAGAAGAGGTTGCTGCCGGCTGCTGGTGGGACATCAGGTCCAAAGGCAGGGCTTTGGCACTGGACAAAGCTTTCTCTATTGCTTCAAAGGCCTTTCCACCCCGCTCCGAAGATGACCTCCACTCCGAGGAGATGGAAGGTTGGCTTTAAGCAAGAAGGAGAGGTTCCGAAACAGATGTGGGAACCGAGCTCAGTGAAGCTGAAGCACCAAGTGGGAGGGTTGGTTCTGAAGAAAAGACGGGGTGACTATCCCTCTTGGAGTCGACTCGAGAGCATCAACTCCCAGATCCCTTGGCTCCAGACTGAACCACTGAGGATAGAGTTATTGGTTCCGAGGAAGAATTCTCAGAACTGAAGGATCCAACAGAGAAGGACCTGAAGTGTTCGACTCTGAGAGCGAAGCAGTTGGAGGAGGAGCAGTAGTCTGGAGATGGGATGGCTCCAAAGCCTTTGGATCTGGAAGAGTTAACGTTTTAGCCAGAGCCGGGTCACAGAGTAATCTCTTCACCACCCACTTGATATCCTCCTCTGAAGGTGTCCTGGAGGAACAGGTGGAGACAGAAGGTGATCTCCTCCTTTCTAAAACAGGAGACCTCAAAGTTTGTGAAATAGGGTCGATAACTGGTGAGTGTCTCAATACCGAAGGTTGCCACAGCACTAAAGAAACCGATGGCACCGAGACAGAAGAAGTGGAATTGGAGCCAGAACTCCTTGGCTCCATTGCTTTAAACTTTTTAAATGGCTCCGATGCTGGAACTGAAGATTTTCTCTTCACAGTTTTGGGAGCTGTCTGACCAAGTTCCAGCTGTTCCTGAAAGGAATTAGTCATAAGACCCCTATCTGTCAATTTACATATTCTTTCATTAAGAACTCTAGTACTGAAAGCATGGCAAAATGTGCAGGGTTCTTGTATATAAGCCTCTCCCAGACAGTACACACAGCTGGTGTGACTGTCGGTCAATGACATTTTTTGAGAACACTTATCGCATTACTTGAACTCAGAAGGGCGGTGTTCCTTATGCTCTCTATCTTTATCCTTGAACATGTTGAGGAAAAAACAAATCTAACAATAATAACAATAATGACAATAATAACTACAAGGAAAGCTATAAAGAGAAGAAAGTTTTTCATTTTTTTTTTTTTTTTTTTTTTTTTTTTTATATAGAAGGACTAGCAGTCAGTGAGGAAAGGCCCTCTAATTTAAATGGGCAACTACGGCCCTCTAACTAAAATGGGCCGTATAATCCTAAGAAAGGTGGGACAGGGGACCAAGCACTCACAACAATCACACAGGTAATAGTAACAACAAATTAGATTAAAAGATGAAGAAACTAGACAAAAAATAACAAGATTTATCAAAAAATCTTCTACTTAGCCAATAAGCCAGTAAGGAGACAACCTTGAAGCTTTCGTGGCAAACAAGATCTGGAGAATTGCCATGAGGCACCATGGGATAGGGGTTAGCCTCGAGCTAGTAAAAGCTCTCGAGCTTTAGGCTCCACCGAGTCAGAGCCGATTCATCCATCAAGAATTATGGTGAGACAGAACTACGTAAGATCATTAAGTTGTAGTTTGGTTTGCATATGTGAATGAATGTGGGGTAAATGTGAGATGGATGTTATTATGCAAAAAGATTCAGGGATGTCAAATCCTGACCTTTGTGACATGAAATCAAATATATGAGTATTTCTGAAGTTAACACAGATAAATGAAAAAAAATGTATTGATTCACAGTGAGAAATAGAATGTGTGAGATAAAAATAAAAATGATTTCAGATATTAAAATGAAATTTAAAGATTAGTTAGCCTACGCCTTAAAAGGTATACATTTTTTATACACCAAAGGAGCTGATGTCTCACAATGGCATGAGTAACAAATCTGTTTCCAGGTTGGGCAATGCGATTTTAAAAGGCTTTTATCTGTAGTGTTTATGCTTCTAATTTTGATATACTTTATGTATAGGACATTAATAAAATGGTACTATAGGTACTAAGGAATTAATAATGACAGAGTACATGTAAGCATATAAATACATGTGTAACAAAAGGAGATACTGCCAGCCCAGAATCTGGAATTTTGTAAATATTTGTTTTTCATTAAATTAACATCTTTCAAACAATAACTGAAAAGAAAAAAGAAAAGTGAAAACAATAAAATTATATAATTATAAAACTATATAACATCATAACATTGTAGAACTATTTACACTGGAGTCTAAACAGATTATGTAATGACTTCATCACTGTATTGAATATAAATCATATTAATGAATATTCTTATCCATTTTCTCCAATATTTCCACTACTGTCAGACATATATTGTAGTATGAAGTGGTTCTGTTAGTTCTGTTCTTTAAAGTAGTGATTTCCATGTGACCAACCACCAAAGCAAGATTTTTAAATTCATTGAAGAAAGGAGAAGACACAATTTTCCAATTGATGATGATGCTCTTACGAGCTATAGCTAATAAAGTCCAAAAAATTGAAAATCTTTTTTTTTTGAAACGCACTTGGGTATAGAAGCATTAAATAAAACCAATGATTTAGTTAATTGGAAGTTATCATTGAAGACAGTCTGAAAAAAATAATATTACTACAGTATACATTGAGGCATTTACATTCATAAAAATATGTTGCCAATCTGCTTTTATTTTTTTCTCACATCTCCAATATACATCTTTGTTAGCAAACATCAAGGCTAGTTTATGAGGTGTAAAAAAACTCTTGTGTAAAAATCTGCAAGTAAACAATTGCCAATGAAATAATAGTGTAGAATGTTTTAAGGATTTAAGAACAGATTTTTTATCATCATCTGTTGGGGGATGACCATTTACTGATGCAAAGTAGTTACAGTAATATTTTGTATGATATATTTTTGTTTTCTTAATAATTTTATAAATGTTAGAAAAATAATTTTCTTGAAAGGGTTGATTTGTAGTAATTATAATATATTCAATAAGTTTAGGAGTGTCATGTCTAATAGAGATTTGCATTAATTCCATTTTGTTTATGATATATTGCCTCAGATATTGTAGATGTAACCACATGTCCTTGTCTATATTGTATTTCTTCATTATTTGGTTAATAGGGAGGACCTTGCCTAATTCTATTAACTGATGTCAAAACAATAAATTTCCTTTTCTCAGAGGATTCATCTTGTAGTTTTGTAGTTAGAAGTAAGCACATGTCCTTGTCTATATTGTATTGGTTCATTATTTGGTTAATAGGGAGGACCTTGACTAATTCTATTAATTGATGCCAAAATAATACATTTCCTTTTTTCAGAGTATTCAACTTGTAGTTTTGAAATGTTTTGATATTATTAAATGTAACAGCTATAGGAATAAGTAAGAAGAACCAAGAGTTGATACTAGGATTCTTATTTACATTTTTTAAAATAGATAATGTAAGACTTATATAATGAGATAGAATTCTAATGTTTTTATTTTCTAGGATACTATTTTTAAGCATCCAGTAAAAGGAATTTGATAAAATAGAAAAGTGATCATGAATCTGAGATTGTATAGATTCTAACCAGATCTGTTCATGTATTTGTTTCCATATAGTAGAGTAGGATATATTTAACCATAACGTTATATTTTAACAACAGAAGAGAGGACATATGCCTCTATTTCTGGTAGGTTAATTCTTCTGTCCCTCCAGTCTATCAAGTGGTTGTTTAGGACAAGTCAAGGTTTATTTGGAAAGCATAGAAAACTTAATATCAAATTATTATATTTTCGTATAGTGTGTCTGGGAGGAGGGAGAGAAAAGATTTGTATGAGGTATAATACCTTATGTAAAACCATTGATTTGATCAGAAATAACCTAGCTTCCATTGTAAATAAGTATTTGTTCCAGTTAGACATCATTAGTTCAATTTTATTTAATACTATATTATAGTTGAATAAGAGTGACTTGTTTAAGTCAACTGATAAGTAAACACCTAGCTAATAAAATCTGCTATCTGTTACAACATAGTTAGAAACATTTTTGCTTATATAATTTAATTTACAATTTGAAAGTAAAATTTTTGTTTTATTTTCATTAAACTGTAATCCAGAAATGTTTTGATAAATAGACATAGAGTTAAATAGTGCTTGCAAGGAATAGTTTGAATTAGACAAGGTCAAAAGTATATCATAAGCAGACAATTGAAGTTTTAAATTTAAGGTCTAGTGATTTGTATACCTTTAATATTAGCATCTAATCTAAGACTGTTTGCAAAAGGCTCTATTAGTAATGCAAATAACAAGGGACAGCCTTGTTTAGTTCCTTTCATAATTGTAACAAATCCACATCTATGGGATCCTAACTTAATATAGGCTAGAGAGTTTTCATATAAGGATTTGATTAGTGTATTGAAAGCTATTGGAAATTTATATTCATCTAAAACTAAAAGTAGGTAATTCCAGTTAATGGAATCAAATGCACTGTTAATATCTAAGGAGACTATAGTCAGATCTATACCTCAAAGTTTATTGTGATAAATTAATGTTAGGATTCTTTTAATATTATCATAGGTATTTCTCCCTTTTGTAAAACCTGTTTGATCTTTGAGTACTAATAAGGAGAGAAAATGTTTGATTCTGTTTGCAAAAATTGCCATAAACATTTTATAGTCTACATTTAGTAAAGTTATGGGCCTATATGAAGAACAACATTTTTCATCTTTATCAGATTTTATTATTGGGGATATACTTATATCTTTTGACTATACTGTATATTTTTAAAAGTAAAAGTAAAGACTGACCTGTCAATAGTTTATATATTTATATATTTCTATTAAGATATTGTCCAGATCATGGACTTTATTTGTTTTAAGTTTACTAATTTGTGATTTTAGTTCAGTCGTAGTGATTGGCTTATTAACAATATCTATTTGCACCAATGTTAAGCTAGTGGGGATATTTTTATTAAGAAAACATTTAATATCATTGGCTGGCAAAGTTGCAGGGTTTGAAGAATTAAGTATATTGTAATGGAGTCTGAAAGCTTCTAAAATGTCATTTAGGTCAGTAACTTTCTTCTTTGTATGAGGGATATAAAGTTCTTTTATTTGTTTGGATGTAATATTTTTGTTCTGTTTGCTAATTGTCTTTGAATAGCAGGATTCATACAGTAAAAATTTAATTTAATTTTCTCAAGGTTGATTATGGTATTGTGATGAAGTATTTCAGAATCTTTATTATTGGTTTGAACAAGTTTTGATACTAGATCAGTATTGCCTTTTTGTATTTCTAATTTAAGCTTATCTACTTTATTTTGTAGGTATAACATGTCTTTGTTCCATGTTTTCTTCTTGTTAATATACCAAGATAAAACTTTGCCATAAATATATGCTTTTAGAGAGTCCCAAATATATATTTCTGATATATCTTTTGTAGTGTTTAATTCGAGAAAAGTCTATATTTCCTTTACATAAAATTCTTTGAACTCTGTTAAGTTTGTTATATATGACAATAGTCTAGTAGAATGAATTGGAACAAGACCTATTTAAAAAAAAAAAAAAAACAAATGCACTGTGATCTGATAAAGGGCAGGTTATGACCTTAACCTCATCTAATTTTGTTGTTAAATCATTTGGTATATATACCCTGTCAAATTTAGAGTGAGAATTGTGCCTATGTGAATATAAGGTGAAAAAAAAAGGAATTTGAGTCAGCAAATTCATGCATATCTTTAATAATTGTTTTGTCTATAAATTTCAAAAGTGCTCTTGATGTGGGAGATTTCTTTTGCTTACATTTTGAGTCAGTATCTTTACATCCATGATACAATTAAAATCTCCCACCAGTATTAAACTACCTTTGGCAAAATGGATTATATCTTCAAAATGATGATTGTCTTAGCTCAAACTCCTGGAATCCAATATAGGTTGACTAAGGTGTAAATTTTCCTGTTTATTTCAAGGGATACTAAGAAAAGCATACCAGAAGAATCATAATATGTATTGATTATACTAGGAGAAAGCATTGTATCTCTGAATAAAATAGCTAGCCCCCTCTTTTTCTGTTTAAATTGAGAGCATCCCAAAACTGTGTAATTACTGAGATTTAACTTATTTATGTCTTCCTCTAAAAGGTATGTTTCTTGAAGAAATACCAAATGAGGTTTATGTAGATTGATGTATTTGAATAAACTTCTCCTTTTAATATTATTATTTAAACCATTAACACTGATAGACAAACATGTCATACTCTTAATATAAATTTGAGGTTATCTAACAATATATACATATAGCATAAGATGATAAATATGTGATTAGAAAAAATATCAAATGATCACATATAAGAAAATTATGTACATTTCTGATAGACACCAAACAACCAATAGTCGAAAAACTTAAAAACTTATAAATTCTATCAATAAAACCAATATTCAACAGTATGAGGTAAAAAACTTCTTGCCTGAATAGTGGAACCACCCAAGCAAACCTTCTAGCTATATCTAATATGTACAAATAAATGCTCACTACCTAGAAGATTATGCAAACATTTAACGTTGTTATCATAAACTCAAATACTCAGCTTGTATTAAAAATTGCAAGGTATTTCTAAGTTATATACCAAATCAAGTGAGTACGTGTACACAACAATTATTAAAGATATAATTGAATCTGCTGACTCAAATTCATTATTTTTTACCTTTTATTCACATAGGCATAGAGAGACCAGATGGCTTAGTGGTAAAGGTGTTCGCCTCCCATGCACAATGTACAAGGTTTGATGCTGACCTCCGACCAATGCCTGTTTGGAGTTTGCATGTTCTCCCTGTGTCTCTGTGAGGTTTCTCTCATGTCCAAAAAACATGCCGAGTGCTTCCATCTCAAACTCACCAATGAATGGAGCTGTGGGCAGCAGCACAGACTCTACATGGTGCCCTTTAGGGGGAAGAGTTGTACAGACCAACTGCTTTTGGCATATACTCAGGTGCTCAGTATCCTCAAGATAGGAGAACATGGATCACAGATGTGCCGTGGCATGGCTAGGCACTTGATGTTGTAAAATATGCCTCTAGGTGATTCGATCATGTTGACTAATGTCACCAAAAATGGGCATGGGTAGTTACCGGTGAAAAGTGGATTGAGGACCCGGCCTACTCTGACACATGCCAGGGACCCATGTTAACAGTGTGTGCCTGCCATAAAGTCTAGCAGCCCTGGATCAATAAGCTACTGACTGGCTGGTGTCTAGTTGCCCATCCTGAGTTACCTGGGATAGCTCTGTTGAGCAGAAGTTGGATGCAAAACCAACCGACCTGCCAAACAAGAACTGAGAATTGCTACGCTTAATGTAGGCTCACTGATAGGATGCAGCATGGAAGTGGATGACATGATGATACGGAGGAGACTGGACATCCTATGTATCAAGGAGATAAAATGGAAGGGCAGTGCAGCAAAGCCACTTGGCTTAGGATCCAGAGTCTACTACTCAGGTGGAGGGCAGGCTAGAAATGGTGTAGGAATTGTTTTGAGAGAGAGAGGCTTCAGAAGGCAGTAAGGGATATCAACAGAATTAATGACAGACTCATGGCAGTCAGACTCCAGTGTACTGATAGGGCAGTATTCATAATCTCAGCCTATGCCCCACAGCAGGGTTGTGATTGTGAGGAAAAGAGTGCATTCAGACAGCAGCTGCACGACGTACTAGATAAAGCAGGACAACATGAATTGGTGTTGACAATGGGTGACTTGAATGCACATATCGGGACAGACAGAACAGGCTATGAGAACTGCCTGGGTCCACATGGGTGGGCAACAGGAATAAAGAAGGAGAAGCCATTCTAGACTTCTGTCTGGCAAATGACTTGACAGTAGCCAACACATGGTTCAGAAAGACAGACAGTCATAAGATCACATACAAGAGTAGTCAACATGCAACTCAGGTAGACTTCCTCCTAGTAAGCAAAAGGCACTGGGGCAGAATCCATGATTGCAAAGTCATCCCCAGTGAAACAGTTCACCCACAGCATAAACCACTAGTTGCCACAATCAACTGCAAGCAGTGATCAGATAAGACTCTAAGGTCAACAGAAGTTGACTGGAGAGAAAGTACAACAGCTTAAAGAACTACTCAGGGGTCTAGCACCCCAAGAAAAAGAAGAGGAAATAGGTGGAGTTGAAGAGGAATGGCAGTGCCTAAAAACACTATGTGTTAGGACTACAGAAATGTATGGAAATAAGGTACATAAGGAAAGCTGGTGGTGGAGTGCAGAAGTCCAGGAAGTCACCAAAAGAAAAAAGGAGTGCAGGAAGAAGTGTGAGACAGAAAAGACTGACCAGGGTAGGAAAGAAGGATTACTGGTTGGCTAACAAATAAGTTTAGTAAGAAGTTGCAATAGCAAGGAATAGGGCATCAGAGGCACTGTACCAACTTCTGGAAAGTGTCTCAGTAAGGGGCAAAAAAAACTATATCAGGTTGCAAGGCAAAGACAGAAAGACGAAGGTAGTCAGACACCCTTCATAAGGGATGCCAGCAACAACCTGCTCACCAGCCTAGAGGGCATCAAAAGCAGATGAAAGGAGTATTTCTAGGAGCTTCTGAATGAAGAAAACCCCACAGAAGCTGTACTTCCCCAGAAATAGCCTACAGTGAGAGAAGAAGAGGAGCCCACCCTAGAAAAAGTAAGACCAGCACTAAGGAAGATGAAGTGAGGGAATCAGCAGGTTCAGAGGTCACAGCAGACATGATAAAAGATGCTGAGTGAGCTAGGGGAGAAATGGCTCCTGAGGGTACTAATAACAGTGTGGACAGAAAGGCCTATCCCAGATGACTGGAGAATAAGCATACTTATAGAAGCCAAAGAATAAATGGGTCTATACTAAAATCACGATGAGGCATTACATCAGACGCCTCTTCACTGACACATAAAGACCGAAGTCTAAAAATAGCAAAGGCTCAGGGCAGTGATTTTGTCCCAGGAAAAAAAATCTCTTGGCCTGAGACGTAGCATTGCCCTTTACCCCATTATAGTGTGATCTTGGAATTGGCATATTTAGTTAAGGGGTGGGTGGGGGGCATAGCCCCCTACGTTGGGAGGTGTGGAGGGTGGAGCCCCCCACTTAGTTATGTTTTAAATAGTGTGTGTGTGTGTGTGTGTGTGTGTGTGTGTGTGTGTGTGTGTGTGTGTGTGTGTGTGTGTGTGTGTGTGTGTGTGTGTTTGGTACTAGTGATTTCTTTCCCAGGGAAAGAAATCGCTGTTTTGACCATTCAGGGTTTAGTGCATTCAGTCTTTATGTGTCACTAACGAGGCGTTCGATGTAACATCTCTTCTCGATTTTAATATAGACCCGAATAAACAAATGTCATGAACATGCATAATAATGGAAGTGTATCAAAGCACTGCAAAAACTTTGGAGTAAAACCACAGCATTAACATACAATACAGTGTCACAGGTTTTATGAATTTAATAATTCAAGTCCAGTACAAATCTACTAACTAATTTTCAACTCATTAGATTTGCACTTGTGAAGTTCCTCAAACTCAATTTAGTATAATATTAAATGTGCTTTTTATAATAGATGGTGGGAGAGGCTGTAAAAACAATCAAATTACCTTACATAGTAACAACCAAAGCAGAAATTAAATAAAATAAATAACTGTAAACTTCAATAAAATAGATAATTTGTTAAAAGGTAAGCACTTTCACAATAGTTAATATTGCTTCATCATACATCTGTCTTAGTGGTTACTGTGAAATTACCTTACATATTGAGAAGCCTTATAAGTTGTGTTAATACTATTAGATTTTCTGCAACATTTGTAATGGTAATTACACTGTAGAGAAGACAATGTTCAACTATAAAAAGGCAGTGCATTTGGACATAAAGCATTTTAAGTAAGCAAGTTATCACCAGGTCCTGCCACGTATCATATCCCAGTAAAGTATACAAAGAGTTCTGCAGTATGTTTAAAAAAAGGGGGGGCCCTAGAATAGTACCAGCTCAGTTAAGGCTGTGCTATTAACTATGCTTATCAGGACCAATACAGTGCTGTGATCACAAAAAATTAAATTCAGTATTCCTCTAAGTATTAATTATAAACTGTATGCTGTTTACATATTATGAAAGAGGACACATGGAGTAAATGGTGAATCTGCACATAACAAACGTTCTATTTGTTTTACTTGATAATTGCAAATAACTGACTTTCATGCTTATAAGTTATTATTGATTAATTAGTATAATGCATCTATGCATGCATAAAGCTCAGCACGCTGTTTAAATTAACATGTTTAATAGGGCTTGATTAAAGAAATGATGCTGACTGCCCATATTCATAAAACTGAAGGCGTAGTTCAAAATGGGATATGTTTTACAATGGCTATAAAGTGTTTTTAAAAAAGAATTAAAATGCAAAACTTTTCTATTGCAATTTATTATATAAAAAGGAGAGAAGATTAAGTATCTTGTAAATTAAATCACTAGGTGCACGTAAAGCTTAACATTTCAGCATCGCCCTTTAACCTGAAGGCTGACATCATTCATAAGGCGAATGAAACATCAGAGGGAGCTCACAGGGTCATTTTCATGAAGAATTAGCATAATGGGATATTAAGACAACAACAACAAAAAAAGTCTTGTGAGCATGTCAAGAAAAAAAAAAATAAGCTACAAACAATTAAAATAAGGTAAGAGTCAAGCTGAAAAGCCTTAGAGAGATTGTATATTCAAAAGTAGTGTGAGGAATAGGAGAAAACAAAGTGCTGCAGTCCAACTAGACCACAAAGCACAACGCTCAAAGAAAAGAGATCAGAACCACAATTATCAAGCAAAAACATTCAGTTTGCTCAAAGCATAATGCTCAAAGAGTTCACTTATCATATCAGTAAATTAAAATGATTAATACTGGGAATGAAATAAACACCCTGGGAAAATAGAAATCACAACAGTCAACCCTGTGTATCATTTGCATATACATAGCAATGCAATGATCAGTGAATTTAGAGACCAGTAGCGGTTTGGTTTAATAAATTTAGAATTAGACAGAAATAGTTCATTAAAGCAATAAACAGTGCTATTAAACATTTATCAATTGGTACTTAAGAAACTCAATTAAATCTAGAAACCAATAAACTAGGTGTATACACTGATTTTTAAATCAGTGAATGTGAGATAAATAAAACTTTTAAGCTTTTAACTCTACTTGCTTGTGATAAATACTTTTTCTATTCAATAACGAAAAAAAGATGAAAAGGTACCTGTATTAAATGATGGTTTCTAGGGAGGAAAGTTTAACATTAGAAAAGTGTCATGATAGGAATAGAAACATATAATTACATTTTTATCTGTCCTTCAATTTTTTCTTCTTTTGTTCTACAGCTTTCCAACCATTCTCACCAACAATTATTTTAGGAGTACTATTCGTCTAGTCTATTGCTTCCACTTGACTAAGTGTATTATTATTGAGTAAACATTTTGTTGCCAAATCTACTGAATCAAATATTTGTATGCCCTCGGGGAAAAAAGATTTTCAGCCTGGCTGGAAATAATAAATGTGTTTTCAGTTGCTTCTTTTTAATTCTTTTATCAGGGACAAGAATTATTTTCTTTTTGAGACCACAGCTGAACAGTAATCATTGTCAAATCTAATTACTTTACCTTGGAATTTAACAGGTGAGTTAGCCCAGGCAGTTTTCAAAATGAGTTCTTTGTCCTGACTAGAGAAAAGTCTCACTATTATAGATCTTGGCTTAGTTTTTGTTGAAGCTGAATTTTCTGAAGTAATTAAGGATCTGTGGGCATGTTCGATGCCAAAAGAAAGTGATTCAGGCAAAGTTAGTGTGGAAGGGATCCAGGATGTGAGAACATTAATTACACTCCATAGATTTGAATGTTGTTCCTCCTAGATCTTTTTTCCAGGTCATCTAGCTTGTCTAGTAAATAAGTATTTTGTTTTATAAGAATTCTGTTTGATGTTCTTCTTCAGAAAGTCTAGTCTCCATATCATTAAGAGATTGTTCCATGGCTATCTAACACTTTTTCTGCATAATGTTTTGAAGTTGTTCCAGTTGTTGAGAACATTTGTCCTTAAAGGAATCCAATTTGTTGTCCATTTTGTCAATATTTAGCAATAAGTCCTGAATGTTTGACAATAGAGAATGTAGTTTCTTTTTGAGAGAAGAATCCTGTGAAGAGCATTTTATATGATTCATTCTGAACAGCTGAGAATTGTTCTTGTGCAGTTGAAATTGACAGGAATTTTTAGATGTCAAATGATAAAGTCATTCAATAAGTGCCCCAAGATTTAAAAAAAATGTTGATAGTAAGATAATCCTTGAAATATTTTTTTAATCAAAAAATTCCTGTCAGAAATAGTTTTAAGGTAAGAGAGCTAAGAGACTATGCTGCTACCAAGTCACCATCGTGGCCATGCCCCCAAATTTTGTAAATAATGATATGCCATTTGTAAATATTAATATGATTTATATGTGACAGAAGGAGATACTGCCAGCCCAGCTATCTGGAATTTTGTAAGTGGCTGTTTGTCATTTTTGAATATCAACATGATTCATATGCCTGTGTTACAAATATATTAGATCTGTATGTCATATTGTACAGACATGTGCTGAAGAGATATTTTAGTATTGAGCAGAAATGTATATGCACTATTGTAATTGTTTATATATACACATTTTAACAAGGGAGACTGAAACACAAGAGATTAACTTGTAAAACTTCAGAATAGCTGCAAACTTAAATTACTTTATAACCATGCAATAAAAGAGATGTTATATTTCAATTTCAATGCAACAGGAAACATAATGCCTAGAATGAAAGTTTTTTTGTATTGCCTTTAAATGGGGAATAATGTAAATCATTTTACAAGTTCCACCATTTCCTAAAAGATCTAGGGTCTGTGTTTTTGAAGATAGATGCTAAATGCTACAGCTGCATCAATGGTTTTGCCTGGGATAGTCAGCTGACAAGAGGTGATGTCATTCTGCAAGAATCCCAGCAGTAATATTTGAGATATTAATATAAGAACTCTGACACAGGTAGAGCATTCTGTTTTGGTCTTTGATCTGATAACATCAGCAAGAAAACTCACTCACCACATCTGTCTTGCCTTACTATGAGTAAGTAAGTCTAGGGTACAATAATTTCTCTTAGATACATTTAGGAATATAATGAAGTATAGCTTAGATTTTTTATTATTGATTTGAGACTGTCTTGCAATTTTGTTTTAAATATTTCATGTGATTTTGAACTCTGAAGTAACTGTGATTGTTTACTGAGTATTTTCTTGTTCTTTATTATTTATTAATAAATATATTTAAACCTTTCATTGTGGCTGGTCTTTAAGCTCTTAGTGTACTTGCATATCTATTTGTTAACACTGTCCAGGCCACTCCTTATAGCCTTACTCTTAGTCAAACTACCTTGGATTAATAATATCATTACACAATAAAGTGGACACCTGTTGTTAAGGGCCTTAATGTAGCTGATAAGAAGTAGCTGGTGGCAGTGAAAACTACCTTATAGTCTGGGCAGAAGGGGGCATAGCTAGTAAACATGTGCCAGACTTTACGCAGCCTCTGACCTAACCATTGTGAAGCCTGCAATGCTCAAAGAGGACCACTACTTGCTTGGGCAGTATACTCCAGTCAGAGCTTTAGGAGGGACTCCATTCTAAATGTCTTTGGCTAGGGTTCACCTCGACTGGGAGGGTGGAAAAGGAAGCCAGCAAGTATGCGTATTTGAGGATATCTTTGCAGATGTCCTAATAGGGAATTATGTTGGTAATATGGTACCTTGTGTGCATGCAGTTACATGCAGTCAGGATTGGAGACAAGCATGTGGGTCTGGTAGCCTGAGGAAGACACAGACAGACCACAGATTTGAAGCCAGGACTGATGTGGTGGTTACTTCATGGAGGGAGCTACCCTGCAGCAGTGAGACTGAAGGTGAGCCACAGCTGCTTGTGGGTACTGATGTTCCCTTAGACATAGTGACTGCAATGGCAGAGGTGAGTAGTAGTACCCAGGCTGACAGTGAGGCACCGTTGTCTGAGAATACCAGACTTCTTGTGGAAGGGGAGCTGGGAAGGGTTGCAAAGATAGAACTGAGATAGGCTCACTTCTCAGACCCTACATTACAAGGCCTGAGGGAGGTAGCCAGTTAGGCTCCTGATTCTCAAGGGAAGAAAGAATCTGTATAGTGGGACAAAGGGCTACTGTATGGAGAGTGGACCCCTGAGGGTGGGCCAGAGGGTGAGAGAATACAGCAGTTGGTAGTGCCAAGGCCTACCATCTGGCACTTCTATCCATAGCCCATGACATTCCCTTTGCAGGTCATATGGGCCTAAAGCATACACAGAGACTTTTATTGGCCTGGGATTTCCAGAGATGTAACAGGATACTGCAGGACCTGTGAGCAGTGCCAAAAGTTAGGCAAGGCAGGAGACATGGTGAAAGCTTCTTTGATGCCTTTGCCTGTGATTGAGGAGCCATTTCAGAGGGCAGCTATGGATATTGTGAGGCCTTTGAGTACCCCAAGTTCCACAGGGAAGAAGTATATCCTAGTGATAGTAAAGTATGCTACAAGATACCCTGAGGTGTTGGTTCTGCTGTCCATTGAGGCGGAAAAGGTGGCAAATGCTTTGTTAGACATTTTCAGCAGGGTAGGTTTTCCAAAAGAAATACTGACTGACAGAGGTGCCAATTTCACGTCAGACCTGCTGGCTTGTCTGTGGGAGCGCTGTGAGGTGAAGCACCTAAAACACCACTCCCTACCATCCTCAAACTAATGGTCTGGTGGACAGGTTAAACTCTACACTAAAGACCAAGCTACGGGCATTTGCAGACCAGTTCAAGAGGGAGTGAGACAAATATTTGCCCCATCTGTTGTTTTCTTAAGAGGTGCCCCATGAATCCACAGGGTTTTCACCCTTTGAGTTGCTGTATGGGCATAGGGTGAGGGGACCTCTAGATCTTATTTGAGATGAGGGGGAGGGTGAGTGTGAATCCCACCAGGAGACTGTTGTAGCTATGTCCTAAACCTCAGGACAAAGCTCAGGGAACTCATGGGCTTGGCCCATGAGAACCTGGCAGAACCCCAACAGCAGAAAAAGGTCTGGTATGATAGGAATGCTCGAGCTAGACAGTATGCTGCAGAGAAGCAGGCAATGGTTCTCATTCCTGCCAGACACAACAAGCTGCAGGCAGCTTGGGAGGGACCCTTCAAAGTGTTAAGGAAGGTCAGTGATGTTAATGACATGGTAGAATTGCTAGGCAGGAGGCAGGGGCATAAATTGTACCATGGTAACATGATGAAACCTTACTATGATAGACAGGCCTTTGTGCTGAGTATTTGCAGTGGATGGCAGGAGGAGTCTGAGGTGGATCTGGTGACTGATCTCAGTGAGGCTCGGACTGACACCTCAGTGGAAGGGGTAGCAATGTCCCAGCAGCAATTCCCTACCCAGGTTCAAGAAATCTGAGCATTGTTACAGGAGTTTAGGGAAATGTACACAGGGAAACCAGGGTGCACCCACCTTGTGCAGCACCACGTGGATACAGGACCCCAAAGGCCTATTAAGCAGGCCCCTTATAGGGTGTCTGACAGAGACAAACAAACTCTGAGGGAGGAGATACAGGAAATGTTGGAACTAGTGGTAATCCAGGAGTCCAGCATTCCCTGGGCCTCTCCAGTGGTGCTGGTTCCAAAAAAGTATGCAAGTACCAGGTTCTGTGTGGCCTACAAGAAATTAAATAGTCACACGGAGTCAGATGCTTACCCCATGTCTAGGACAGATGAAGCCCTAGAGCAACTGTGAGGGGCTATGTATCTTACCACTACTGATTTTACCAAGGGTTACTGGCAGGTGCTCTTGACTCCCAACTCTAGAGAAAGTTCAGCCTTTGTTACTCCTTTTGGTTTGTATGAGTTCACGAAGATTTCGTTTGGGAGGAAAAATGCCCCATTGACTTTCCAGAGGCTGGTAGATCACATCCTAGCAGAAGCAGGAGATTTCACTCTTGCTTACCTGGATGATATTGTCATCTACAATCATTCCCGGGAAGACCAACTTCAGCATGTGAGGGAGGTGCTGGGAAGACTACAGAGGGCAGAGTTGACCATTAAGCCCAGTAAATGTCAGGTGGGTATGACAGAGATCTCCTACCTGTGACATAGATTGGAGAGTGGTAAGATCAGGCCAGAACCTGCCAACGTGGAAGCCATCCAGGCATGGCCTGCCTTTGTTACCAAAAGCAGTTGAGGGCATTCTTAGGGGCAGCAGGGTACTACAGAAAGTTTGTCCCCAATTATAGTACTATAGCTGCTCCCCTCACAGACTTGACAAGGAAAAACAGGCCAGATAAGGTAGTGTGGACCACAGCATGACAAATGCTTAAAGGAGCATTGGGAGGACCGCCTGTGTTAGTCAGTCCAGATTACAGCAAATAATTTGTTGTGCAGGTGGATGCTTCAAACCATGGGGTGGGGGCTGTACTCAGCTGGGTTTCCTCAGAGGGAGAAGAGCACCTAGTGATGTATCTCAGCCGTAGGCTCCAACCCAAGGAGGAATGTGATGCAGCTGTAGAAAAAGAATGTCTAACCACTGTGTGGGCGCTGCAGAAATTTCAGCCTTATCTGTATGGAAGGAAATTCACTGTAGTTACAGACCACAATCCCTTAACATGACTACATCGAGCCAGCCAGCAAAATGTCAAGTCACTAAGGTGGAGCCTAGGGTTGCAGGCATATGATATGACAATGCAGCACCACAGTGGGGTTAGCAATGCCAATGCAGATGGGCTCTCAAGACAGGGAATGGGGTAAGGTAGTCCCAGATAGCCAACCCTCTCAAGCAACATTTCTCAATGGTCACTTGGCAAACTAGCTTGTGTCTTTGTGGGGGGGGTATAACAAAAGTAGATATTGCCAGTCCAGCTACCTGGAATTTTGTAAATAATTATATGTCATTTGTGAATATTAATATGATTTATATATAAGTGTGACAGAAGGAGATACTGCCAGCCCAGCTATCTGGAATTTTGTAAGTGGCTGTGTGTCATTTTTGAATATCAACATGATTCATATGTCTGTGTTACAAATGTATTAGAACTGTAGGTCATATTGTACAGACATGTGTGCTGAAGAGATATTTTAGTACTGAGCAGAAATGTATATGCACTATTGTAACTGTTTATATATATATATATATATATATATATATATATATATATATATATATATATATATTATTTTTTAACAGGGGAGACTGAAACACAGGAGATTAACTTGCAAAACTTCAGGAGAATAGCTGAAAACTTAAATTATTTTATAACCGGGTAATAAAAGAGATGTTATTTTTCAGTTACAGTGCAACAGGAGACATAATGTCTCAAACTAGAAGTTTTTTGAATTGTCTTTACATGTGGAGGAATGCAAATTATTGTATGACTTCCACCATTTGCCAAAAGATCTAAGGTCTATTTGTTTTCGCAGATAGATGCTAAATGCTACAGCTGCATCAATGGTTTTGCCTGGGATAGTCAGATGACAAAAGGTGATGTCATTTTACATGTATCCCAGCAGTAATATTTGGGATATTAATTTAAGAACTCCCTAACAGAGGTTTAGCATTCTATACTTGTCTTTGACCTGACAACATCAGCTGGAAAACCCACTCACCACATCTGTCTTGCCTTGCTATGAGTAAGTAAGTCTAGGGTACAGCAATTTCTCTTAGATACAGTTAGGAATATAGTAAAGTATAGCTTAGATGTTTTCATTATTGATTTGAGACTGTCCTGTAATGTTGTTTTACATATGTCCTGTGATTTTGAACTCTGAAGTAACTGTGATTGTTTACTGAATATTTTCTTGTTCTTTTATTATTTATTATTACATATATTTAAACCTTTCATTGTGGCTGGTCTGTCTAGAGATATTTAAGCTCTTAGAGTACTTGCAAATCTATCTGGTGACACTGTGCAGGCCATGCCTTATAGCTTTGCTCTTGGTCAAACTACCATTTGGATTAATAGTATCATTACACAGTAAGATTGGACACCCATTGTTAAGCACCTTAAAGTAGCTGATAAGGAGTGGCTGGTGGCAGTCAAAACTACTTTATAATCTGGGAGAAGGGGTCATAGCTAGTAAACATGTGCCTGCCTTTTCCAGGTGTGTGTGTGTCTGTGTGTGTATGTGTGTGTGTTTGTGTACAAATCAAATATCAAAGAATGTGTGTGTGTGTGTCAGCTACTTGGGCAGGAAAACAAAGCACTGGTTGGACAGAGAGGGTGAAGGAGGTCTTAAGCTTGGACACTCAGCTGAGATGTCAACTATATATGGCTGTGCCAGTTGGGAGTCTTACTGTGGATCTGGAGAAAGAGGGAGAAACCAGCCCCAGACTGACTGTGGTCTCTGTGTGCTCTTAAGGGAAATTGCACTTTACTGTGTGTGTACTTGTCATCCTCCCAGTGTGTACATCCTCCACTGTTGCCATTGTTGAGGCCTGAGGCTCCTTGATTACTGGACTAGTGTTGGGGTGTCACAACATGAAGCAATTATTACCAATCAAACATTTAGGCCAGTAGGTATGTTTTTAAGTTAGTGTTCATTTTTCTTACACCTCGTATCTCATATAGAGTTATTTCACAGTGCAAATTAAAAGATACAATAATGAGATGGTTATCTAATATAGCTTTCTCTCAAATCTGTTATATCCACTTTATTGAGAAAATAAGAGCTTTTAATTCAGTGATGAAAGATGAATTGAGGGGAGAACTGTTAACTATGCATTGAAATATTAAAATATAACTTTCAGAACAGATTTTTCAAGTGGAATTATTTTAGACATTACACTTCAGAATTATGGCTAGGTAAGCTAGACCAGAAAACATGTTTGTATTCTGTAAGCCATAGGAACAGCAGCTGTGTGTTGCAAGTTTGGATGAAACTCATAGTTATGCTTTGTTATAAAACAAAAGAATATAATATAACATTGCTTGCCTATTAGAAGCAGTTAGAAACCTAAAGACTATGACCCGGATTCACGAAGGCTTGCACGGAGTCTAAGAGTAGTGTAAGACTCCATGCAGCCTTCGCGATCCAGGAACAGCCCAAAGTTCGTGTAAGAGCCAAGCTAAAATGGCTCTTACACGGAGTGGGCGTGGATAAGCTAATCACCTCACTTGCAGCCGAATAGCATGCAAATAAGGATGATTAGCGATCCAGGAAGCCCAGAACAGCCCGTGTAAGAGCCGTTTTAGCTGCAGAAATGTACTCAGTTGACAACTGAGTACGTTTCTGCAAAAACTGCAATGGAGCCATGTCAGCTCCAAATAAAGGGTGCATATGTGTCAGGCAGCATGCCAATGGCCAAATATGTGGCCATTGGCAAGGTAACCGGATGCAAATATATTAAAAATATAATTTTTTTTTTCAGCGATTGCCGATGTTTAAACCCAGCGCAGCCCCGCGCAAATGGGCTGCGCTGTATAGAACATAAAAACGAAGGTTTTAAACCCACAAATGTGGGTTTTATGCAATACATGGAATGTCAATGCAGGGACCAGCAGACCAAAACCAACATGGCCACCGTGTAGTGGTTGCTAAGGGGGGAAGCTGAGTCTAAGACATTTAACTAAGCATTAGTAGGCAATCTGATGCAAATGAGTGTAAGGATACTGAATTCCACTGTCACATAGCAAATGAGCACAGTCTAAGTAGTGTAAGAGTTACAGAAGGGGGAGGAACAGAGTAGGAGATAGGTGACATCACAGGGGGGAATGGTAGAAAGAAATGCAGTTCATTGCAGGTCAGAGTTACATGACAGATGTCAGACAGATATCATAGAAAGAGGTGTGCCACTAACTAAGCATGAGAAAGTCAAGAAATGGAAGGTGTACACTGTTGCC
This sequence comes from Protopterus annectens, assembly GCF_019279795.1. Lineage (NCBI taxonomy): Eukaryota > Metazoa > Chordata > Ceratodontiformes > Protopteridae > Protopterus > Protopterus annectens. Next base: position 63,952,003 of record NC_056741.1, on the reverse strand, counting down.
TACACCAAAGTTTCTTGCTGGATGTGTATCTTGCGCCATGAAGCGCGAGTAAGGCAGTGTGTGTGTGTGTAAGGCAGACTGAGCATGTGGGAGCGTGTTGGGAGATGTTTAACACTGTTTGCACGGGTGTGCACACGTTTTAAACCGAATAAGCAGATTCTGAACCGTGTAAGCATGTGTGCGCGCATGTAAGCCACTGTGAGTGTGTTTCTGCTGGTTTGCACACGGCTCCACCCTGAGGAAACAGAAAGGAAAAAGGAAGCAACAGATTTAGTAGGAAGTTAGCAGGGAATACTGCTGGAGCTAGCAGGTGAAAACAATTAGATGCAGGCAATTACACAGGCAGAATAGTAGCCCAGCCCAGCACTTAAAACTCTGCAAACAGCAGTGCAGGATGTTTCTCCCAAGAGACACTGCAAGACAGGAGTTAAGTTATCAGAAGTGGAAACTGAAAAAGCTGAACTCAGAGCAGAAATGTTAGGGGCTGCCATAGCTGTCATAATGAGACATAGGCGACTTGCTGAGGGTGGTGACAATGCAGATGGTGCCAGACAACCCACAGTGAGGAGACGGAGAAGAGTGTACAGGCCCAGGGTCACCTACCACGGGTTACATGAGCTGGAGATAGTAGAGCGCTATAGAGTGGACAGAGACCTCCTGCAGCAAATACTGGAGCTGTGCAGGCCACGCCTCACACACAGAACCAACAGAGGGGAACCCATCCCAGTGGAAAAGGGGCTCACACACCCGAGACCAACTGGTG